>NW_024467298.1:848692-903510 GCF_000600275.1 Aspergillus ruber CBS 135680
AAAAAAAAAAAAAAAAAAAAAAAAAAAAAAAAAAAACGCACACAATACTGAGACCCTCGTGTTGGTCCATGTGTCTGCTGCTGGAGACGTCTACGTACTCACTACTTGTATGCGGTGTGCATACTATTAGTAGTATTTCGTAGAGACAGACAGGTACAATGAGCTGGTCCAGTAGAAACCGGTCTAGAAGCATGGCATTTTTCCATCCAGATGAATTGTGGGTTGTGCTCTGGGGACAGCTGGGCAGCTGCGAGAGCTGTGCACTTTACGGTGTACAAGTCCAATGGAGCAGTTTCATCGTACTTATCCACCTTCCGCCACTTCCCCTTCCCGCATTATCCCTCTTAAGGAAGGTGCTATCCCCTACCGCACCGTCAAAGGCCCCATCTTCCGGTCGCTTAATGCAGGACTCATATATTAAAGGGTGACTAGTGGTCGATCCGGCCCCGGAGAATCTCTAGCATCTCGCTTCCTTTGGGCGCCGTCGTGAGATTCTCATACCCCGTTCCTGTCACTAAAATGTCGTCCTCGATGCGCACACCGCCAACCGATATGTATTTTTCCGCTTCCTCCAGGTTGATGTGCTGTGCTAGCTTCTTCTGTTTTCGCGCGTTGTCAAGTGCCAGTCGAGAAAAGTAGATCCCCGGTTCAACTGTCACCACCATGCCCTCCTCCAATCCCGAGGCGGTCAACGTGCACGGGGAATGGGTCAGGGACGAAACAAGGACCGACGCGTAGAATCCACTGTCACCGCGTGCCATCAGTGACCGCTCCGACACGTCATGAACTTCCAGCCCAAGGTGATGTCCTAGGCCGTGTGGCAGAAACACTGTAGACGCCCCCGATTGGCGAATTTCCTCCACAGACCCGTGTCGAAGGATGCCCAGCCTCTGTAACCCTTGGATCAAAATACCATGTGCCAGCACATGCAAATCTAAGAATCGGACACCCGGCTTGATGCGTTTGATACACTCCTCTTGCATCTCTTCTACCAGATGGTAGATATCTCTGGCTTGGTCGCTGGGCCAATCGCCCGTCGCCGTCAGAGGAAATGTCCGCGTCACGTCGCTGGCATAGCAATCCCATTCGGCACCAGCATCCAGGCAGACCAGCTGCCGGCCTTTGAGCGGCTCATCGTTCCTGACGTAGTGAAGAACAGCTGCGTTTTCACCAGACCCGGCAATAATCTCGTATGCCTGGTTCTTCGCACCATTAGAGACGCAGGTATCCAAGAACGAGCCTTCAATCTCCGCCTCGTTGGTCATCTCATGAATAGACTCGAGAATCTTGCGATGAGCCAGGCCAGATACCCGGTTCGCTTCGCGGATTAACTGAATCTCATGGTGATCCTTCACTCCCCGGGCAGCATCCATTGCAGGCTGCAGCTTCTTCGAGTCCAAGAACAGATTTTTGGAAGGCGAGATGATGGGTTTTTGCGACTCATGCAGGATATAAATGGGACTCGTCTTGTTGTATTGGTTTGCCCATTTTTCAAGATCCCCCCGCAAAGAATCAAAATAATACACCTGGTGTACGTCGTAGCGTGCCTCTGCCTCCTCTTTTGTGACGGTAGGCCCCATCCATACCGCCTGATGAAGGTCGAAGTTCGGAACATACAGCGTCAAGAGGTCCGTTTCGATATCGTAGGTTAGATAGCAATCCGCTTCGTTCGCACCACTGAGGTAGTAGAAGTAGCGTCTCTGTCGAAACGGGCGCGCTTGGTCTGAGTCACCCCAGTTGATGGTTGGCGTTCCAGCAAGATATATAAGGCCGTGGGTAGCTCCCAGTTTCGCTGCGACTCTGCGAGCATGTTGCTTTGCTAGTCCCGTCAGTCTACAGAGTAGTCTTTGTATTTATCGCAGTACAAAGAAGACATATAATCAGGATGGCAGGGTAGCATAGCCACTCACGAACCTGGATATTTGTTGTGGTCGTTGCTTATCTCTAGACGGATGTTCAAGGCATCCAGGGAATGGATGTTGGCATTGGCCTGTGCCAGGACAGCCTCCTGGAGATGAGACACTGCACCCATTCTGGTAGGAAGCGTATCAGTTGGAAATACTCTGTACACTTGAATAGAGGTAAATCGGAAGAGAGGGTGTGAGCAACAGAAGTTATACTGTCAGCTCCGGTTATCTACTGATAGGGATTGCATGCTCGGCGGTCAGCCTCAGGATGTAGCAACAGCAGCAGCAGCAATAGTACGGAATATTCTGACAATGAATAAGAAACAAAACAGCTAATATTCTTGTTTCTTGAGTTCATTTCAATACCTGACATGCATGTACATAATGAATCCCCCAAGGCAGACTGAATAAACGCGACCGTTCTTTGTGGCCGCAAGCGTTTTTCTCCTGCCATTTTCGTTTTGCCCTGCCACAGCGTCATCCTCCCTACTCTCTTCATCTGCCTTTTTTCACTCCGACATCATTCTATCATCCTCCCATCATCCCATCCTGACTCGCATTTGTGCCTGATTTCTACTTTCCCACGACTTCGCATCTATCTCTATACGACAAATACTTAGACTCATTCCTGAATACCCGATCTGTCCATGAACAATGCGGGGATTTGAGGCATCGGGCCCCGGTGCTATCTATGGTCTTCCCTCGACCCTCACCACTTCCGTGTTAAGCACCAGCACTCCCACGCCTTCATCCTTCCCAAGACCGAACACCGACCTGGAGATAGTCTCCCATAATATTGAAAATGTTCTCCGTTCCGTGTCCGCGCAGTTCGAGCGTGATCACAGCCTGGTCTCCGTCAGTGGCAACTCGTCCGGCTCGACCGGAAAGGGAATCCTGATCGGCATTCTCTCTGCCTTTGGTTCTGCGGGGGTTGCGGTTCTTATCTTGGCCTTGTTTTTCTTTTTCAAGTATACAAGCCGTGGTCGGATTATCTTGGATCGCATTGGTCGGCCGGGTGAATACGATGATGAACAGGCGTTTTTGCGCGAAGAGGCGGAGGCTCTGGGGATTATGGATGATATTTCGCGGTCGGAATACATGAGAGCGAAAGGTGAGTTCAATTTTTTTTTTTTTTTTTAATAACCTAATGATAGCGCCGAGCGCTAATTCGGATCAGCCTTCGTCGATGCCAACCCTCCCGAATCGGTGCAAACCGATATCTCGCTGTCTCAGTTCCTTGCCATCCAAGAAAAAGGTGTCTCCGCGTGGGAATTTCAGCCAGAACTTGAAATCGCCAATTGTTTTGTCGAGGCTCGGACAGAGATTGAGTTCTTTGATTCCGAATGTAGCGTCCAGGCAAATCTTCCTGTGCCCAAGCAAAACGACGTCTACTACTGGGAAGCGAAGGTCTTTGAGAAGCCCGAGACTACTCTAGTCAGTATTGGCATGTCAACAAAGCCATATCCGTTGTTTAGATTGCCAGGTGGGTTAATTCAAAGATTACTTTCACATTTGAGAGACTTCCTAACATTTTGTTCCTATCCAGGCTTCCACAAAACGTCCGTTGCATACCTGTCGACCGGTCATCGCAGATTCAACCAACCGTTCACACCGACCCCGTATGGCCCTCAACTCGCACAAGGTGATGTTGTTGGTGTGGGATACCGGCCTCGGTCAGGCACGATTTTCTTCACTCGCAACGGTAAGAAGATGGAAGAGGTGGTCCACGGTCAGAAGGTGCCCAACTTCTTCCCAACAATTGGCGCGAACGGCCCCTGCTCTGTCCATGTCAACTTTGGTCAGATGGGATTTGTATTTATCGAAGCCAACGTCAAGAAATGGGGACTGGCTCCGATGACTGGCAGCCTAGCACCACCCCCGCCGTATGGAAGCGAACACGGCAGCATCTTGCTCGAGTCTGGTCGAGAGAGTGCAGCGCAGATCTCTCATCGGGTCTACCAGAATGCCCATTACGCCCATGCCGATTCAACTGTTAGAATTGCGCCGTCTCCTAGCCCCGGACCCGTCCGATCGCCAACCGACATCTCGCTCGCACAGCTGGCTCATGTGCCCTCCCAGGAAGATATTGGCGAAGGATCAAGTCATGTCGAAGATGACGAGCGTACCCATCTTTTGAATCAGGAAGATATTGATAACATTCCGCCTCCTGAATATACTAGCCCCGAGGGCAGTCGCCGAGGCAGTGATGCATCGCAACATCCGCCGATACCCAGTTACGATGCTGCTGTGGCTGCCCAAGATCGTCACTTGCAAGAAAATCAAGAAAATCAAGACCGCGACAATGAAAACCGTTAAGGGGCCGCGATGTTGCAGTGCAACGCCCGGTCATATTGTTTCTTCCGTTATTTGGCGTTTTCTTTTCTTTTCTATCATCCGATTTAGCGGCCATGGCTGGCGTTTCATGGGCGGAGCTCTGGCTGTATTGGCTTTATGGGTTATGCCACATCGGAAGTGGCTTTAAATGATGTTACGTATATAGGATTGGGGGACATTTTTCTTTGTTTTATTTTTCTGGCGCTTTTATGATGTACTCCACATATCTTACCTCGGTACGGTAAGCTCGCTGAGGCATTTGGGAATCAAAAATGGAACTATATATATTGGCCTGGCTAGGACACCGAAGGCCTTGGGTTATCTTTGCTCTTCACTTATCATGTATTTGCATCGTTCTCGTTAAATTCACAACTTGGTCTCTGAAGATGGGCCAAATGATTGCCGAAACAATACTATTCAACACAGATAACTAGTGCCATGGCTATGATGCTAACTTATTAGGCGATAGGACAGAGGTCACTGACAGAAATACAAATTTCTGCACTTGTTGCATTCATACTGCCCCCCAGAAGTCTCCAATGCCTCGTGAGCAGTAGTCCTCATCCTATTTATGCACTTCCCTTTCCCCTGCTGCTTCTTCCACCGCCTTCTCCGAGTCTTCTTCATTTTCGTCTTCGTCGTCGTCGCCATCGTCATAAACCCTAGTCACTTGTACATGCTGCAGCTTATGCATTATACCACCAGTAAGGTCGTCATTTCTGACAGGAACCTTCCTCGCAGAAGCATATTTCCCAACCATTCGTCTTGCCTTCTCATGATCCCTCGTCTCAAGCCTCTCCTTCGCCTGGCAGGCCGCTAGACGTGCGCCATCAGTTACCACAACAGTGACCGCGCTCTCCGCCATGGAGCGACTTGCTACAATTGCGCTCCCTCTGTCAAGGCCAGCCTCGTAAAGCTGGAATGCTGCATCAGCGTCAGAGGGCTTGTCAAATTCACATCATCATATTTGCCTGAGGTATACGTAGTTCACATACTTTCAATATCTAGAATAGCTTAACGAGAAAACTAAAAAAGATGATCAGTAAATATCGGTATAATACTCCGTATCCTATTCCAGTAATCAGCCGCAGTTCTTCCCCGGTGAATTGTTGTTTCCCCACAAGATCTCCAGACTAATCATTACCTTATGACCAGATGATATCATTCCTTGTGTCTTCTCTTTTCTTTTCTCCCTCCCCAACTGAATTCCCCAATTAAAGACAACAATCCTATTGTCTTCCCTTCTCTGCGCCAAGGGGTTTAAAAGTGCGCGGCTGGTTGCGTAGCACAGCGCTGAGTTGCGCCCTGCCCCCATCGTTCGTTCATCCCATCGCCCATCTGATCGCTCAGCCTCGCCTCGTCCCTCTCCCCTCTCTCCATCGACCATCCACATCCACATCCACAGTCTACCCATCTGTCTAAATCCGATTTGAAGACGCATAGAATCAAGGTTCACTACGCGGTCCCCTGTCGCATACGTATTCGATACGTCTTTTGTCCGTGCGCTCTAGGGCGTCTTTGCTCAGCGCCCGATCGGCTCGGATTTATCTACCGCAGTCAATCACCAACTTTAATTTCGTGTCGCGATTTATTATATACTCTCGAATCCCTCGTTCGCGTTTCATCGTTTTCGACCCCGTCATCGCTTCCACTGAAAGTTCTTGTTTGGGCATAAAGGGCAGAGCGAGATATATATACAACTGGCAGTGGTGGAGGACCTTGGACCTTGGATTCGTGTCGAGTACGGGCGCTATCCAAGTGGACGGAAGGTATCCCATAAGCAACGGTGGCTTACGGTGGTACGAAAGGGATGGTTATCTTATTTGAACGCTGGGCTTGATTAGATATTGAAGGTGGTTCTGACGGTATACCTGCCGCGACTGGAAGTGAGGTTTTGGGTTCGAGTCGCATTGCCATTGTGCTCTTGTCTTAGTCTGAAACCTCGTGGAGTACCTGTTTCGCAAAGGCAAACAGACAGCGCGGCTATATGGCGGACAAGGCGACCTTTCAGGTCGTTGTCTTGGTGAGTCTCGATTTTTTTTCTTTTTTTTTGCCCTTTTCTTATCCCCTTCCTTTTCCGTTTAGAATCCCAACCCGTATAGTATATGCATTCTGGACTTAGTCAATTGTATTATCGTCACTACCTGGCAGTACTTTACTATCGAGAAAAAGCAACCCATTGCATGCAGCGTTATGCAGCTAGTTCGGCATCTGGCATCTGAGACAAACAGCTAATATATTTTAAAAAAGGGCCCTACAGGAGGACCCCGCGAAGATAGCGTGACTGGGCTGCTAGTGAGGTCAACAGCGACACAATGGTCATCAAACTCGATGGTCGCGGTCGATGCCGGCACCCTTCTCGCCGGTATCATCCGAACTCTAGAGCAGTACGAAATGGAAACTAAGGACAACAAACGATACATGAAAGATGGCCCATTTGTCGGTCTTAATTTACCATATAAGTCTCCCCAAGCAAATGCAGCACACATTTTTCGAGAAATCATCGGCACAATCCTTGTCACGCATGCGCATCTGGATCACTTGTCTGGTTTGGCGATCAACACGCCGATTATCGAAGCCGGGGCTGGGCCTAAAGCGGTCGCTGCCTTGCCTTCGGTAGTTGCTGCTATCAAAAACCACATGTTTAACGATGTGATCTGGCCTAACCTGTCTGACGAGGATGGTGGAGCGGGCTTGCTCACATATCAACGCTTGGTTGAAGGAGGGAATCCAAGATTTGGCCGCGGAGATGCAAGAGGTTATGTTCGTGCGGCTGATGGTCTATTGACAAGATGTCTCAGTATTAGCCATGGTCGTTGTAAGAAGCGATACAATTCCGAGTCCGAGTCGCATCACCGCGTGGGCAGCGCGGTGTTTGCGGCAGATCCATTAATGCTACCTCCTAGAGGTATTTCTGCTGATCACACGGATGGGTAAGTGATTTATACAAAGCACCTAGAACACCAGTTGACAGTATCAGGTTCTACTCTCCAGCCCGTTCCCCCCGTCTCTTCGGAAAAGACCCAACCTGGGCAACAGTCGAGAGCTCCGCATTCTTCATCCGAGACCAATCTAACGGCAACGAAATTATCGTCTTCGGTGACATCGAACCAGATTCCATCTCAATGGACCCCCGCAACAGACGCGTGTGGGAAGTCGCAGCACCAAAAATGGCCACAGGCAATCTACGCGCAATCTTCATCGAATGCTCCTACGATGACTCTGTTGAAGACTGTACCCTCTACGGCCACCTCTGCCCACGCCATCTGGTCGCAGAACTCAAAGTTCTAGCCACGAAAGTAACAGAAATCCGCCACCCGAACACATCATCAAAACGCAAACGCACAGCCAGCAGCCCAGGCGGCGTAAGCCCTCGCTCCAAACGCGCCCAAAGCTTCGCAGTTGGGAAAGCACAAAACCGCAGATCAGAACCATACCCATGCCTTCCGCAATCAAACAGCGGTCGCCAGACAAGAGTCAACTCGGGTGAGATCTGGGGAGACCTCGTCCCCATCCCTGAGACTAACGGACAGCCGATATCGCCGGCTCTCAATACCCCCATATTCGACGGCGTCGACGGGAACCCTACAAGTGAGCCGATGCAGGTCCAGTTCTCAATTGACCAGAATCCACCGGATGATGAGAATCTGCCATGGGCAGGATCAGAGGCGCCTCCGTTGGCGGGTCTATCTGTGTATATCATTCATATTAAAGAAGATTTGACAGATGGCCCGCCTCCAGGGGATCGGATTTTGCAGGAACTTAGGAACCGTGGGGAGGCCGCGAAGTTAGGGTGTGATTTTCATGTTCCGAAACGGGGGGAGGGGATATGGATATGATTTTTTTTTTCTCTTAAGTCCCATCTTGTTCTTGTTCTTTTTCTAGATTTGATAAATTGGGGCGCATATCAGGTTGAATGGCTGCTGGACAGGACCGTCGGCTAATAATGTTATGTTCATATCATCTCTTTTTGGCTTTCGTTTGCTCGTGTGGTATCTTTATTTTCATGGCGGGTGGCTTATCAGTTTATATCTTCATGTTGCATACATATTTCGCCCGTTAAGTTTACAAGTTTATAGATATACCCTAAATGACTGCCAAACATTATGAATAACAAAGTACTCCAATGGCTACTACAATAGTGTGTTAGTTAGCCGCTCTGAATAGAAATCCGCTAAAAAAACTTACGATTTCAACTACACTTAGTGTGGCATGCGTATATCCACCTAGGGCTACAAGGTCATCAATCCCGTGACATCGTTATTTCAACTTACAACGCCACGAAGGACCTACCCTGCCCTCTGTCGAGTGTCAAGTGTCAATACCCAATGCTGACACCGAAGCCAAAGGCTCACCATCCTGGTCCTTCGTGCATACCTGCATTCGTACGCGGTGGTCATCTGCCTGTCACTACTACTGTACTCGATGTATCTCCTACTGACAAATAGCACTACAGCAATACCACCTTTGACATCTGACATCTGACATCTTACAGCAAGACTTACTTACCCTTCCTTTTATTTTTAAAGCGGGGGTTACTATAGACAAGGATCGGGGTGAAAATGACATCGCAATTTGACAGTTGATATCGAAATGAGGGCACCAATCATTGCATTGTTGCTATACCCAGACAGTGCGTGCCAACTACCGGAGAAGAGAAAGCCGTTTTTTTGCCATCGTATGGATGTATTGGCGTCAAGGAATATGGATAAAACCCTCATTTTGGTCTAAATTACATAGGCCCACTATCAGGCTGAAATATTATGCACCATGTACATGTACATCAGAGACAAAGGTTGGATTTTCCTGTACTCGCATTTGCATCTCGAATATTAATGTACAACGTATGAATATCAAGTCGAATAAACAAAGAAAAAATTGACGAAAAGGGGGGAAGGAGTATCGTTTTTGGAATATGAAAGCAACTAGAAATAAATCTAGTTCGTTTTTCCACGGCTATGACGGAAGACAGCCAACATCCCTGTTCAGGTCGTATCCCCCAGGATATCAAAGAAAAAGAGAAGAGAAAGGCTACAATGCGTTTCTTGTCAATTTTTGTCATCAATATCATATATCATGTATCGTACTGCATGGTCTATTCATGGATCGTGAACTCGTTCAGGAAGAGTAATACTCGCCTCCCCGGCAGCCATCAAATCAAAGCTCTCCTCACTAGCTACCGTGCCGGCCTCACTGGTTTCGTACTCGAAGAACCTCTTCTCCTCCGACTCATCCATAACAGCGACATTCTGTCGACGACGGCGCTGCACCTGCTCTTCATCAGACACCTCCTGCCACCGTTTATGACCGATCCATTCGACGCCGTCACCAGCGCCCTCGAATACCGCATGGCGACGGATGACCTCGCGCTCTAGGAGAGGGAGGGCGTTGATATCCGGTCTGCCGCGGATTCCAGTGTCATCTTCGGTATCAGCCGTAGCGGCGAGTGGCAGGTTGCGGTAGTGCCATTCACCGAGGAACATGCCATCGGGGTCGACTTCCTGGCGGACCTTGAGCCATTCATTCATGTCTTCGCCGTATAGTGCATACAGCTCCTGGTTGCCGCTCGCGGTGAAGTTCTTGGCCCAGTGTGGTTTGGCGCCCATTTCGCGCATCAACCATTCGAAGGCCTCGTAGTAGCGGGCTTTGCAGGGCGGGTCGCGCAGATACGGACGGTAGAGGGTTGCGTTGAGATACAGAGTAGGACTGTCGTGGCCGGTAGGGTCCAAGAACGGACGGGGTTTCTTGTTCAGTGTTGAGTTGGCCACTCGCACTTCGACGGGACAGTGAACCCAGACGCCTTCAACAGGGAAGGGGATGCGAGCTGTTTCAACGTCGCCGTGGAGCCAAGCAGAGAGACGGATGATGGCTTCCGGACCCTTATCCAAAGGCAAAGCCCACTCGTTGACGAACTGCGAATACAGGCAGTTCATGAGCAGACCCTTGCGCGCCGGCTGAACTGCCTCCGTGACATCAGATTCCGCCTTGAAACCATACTGCAGTCCAAAGACAAGCCACTCGACCCAGGGCAAGATGCGCGGGAAGTAGTTCGACAAGGCCAGCAGGTTGTGGTAAACATGGTAACCAAGTGTCTGGCCATAGAAAGAGCTGGGTGGTTCACGCTCAGGCAGATCAGATTTATCCGCATGCCAGACGATCGCGCTCTTCTCGTACGGCAACCACCAAACCCGAACAAACTCGTGCGACGTCCACAATCCATTAGACCAATCAGCAAGCACACGCGACAAAGGCCGTCGGCGCTGCTGCCATGCGATCTTGAACGTCGGTTCGGCCTGGAAAGTCACCTCAACGACAATACCCAAGGCACCCAGCGAAACCAGCGCTGCCCGGAACAACGCCTGGTTCGTGTCGGGACTGCAGCGCACCAGCTGTCCATTCGCGAGCATCAAAGTCAACGACAAAATACACTCCGATAACAGTCCATGCTGCATGGAGCTGCCGTGCGTACCCGTCGCAATCACCCCCGCAATCGACTGGCTATCAATACTACCCAGATTCGACAACGTCAATCCATATTCCTCGAGTTTTTCACCAAGCTGCCAGAGTCGAATGCCCGCCTCGACGGTCACAACGCTCGTTTTAGTATCCAGGTCCAGGATACGATTGAAACCGTCCAGGTTCACCAGCCATGATGACGTACAGGTGAGGTCGGAGGGCGAGTGGCCACTGCCCACGACCACGAGACGACGACGGCAGCGGCGCGCAAGGATGATGAGTTTCTGGATCTCGGGGATCGATTGCGGGCGGATGTAGAGCTCTGGTCGTGAGAAGAAGGTCTTCGCCCAGGTGTGGTGGAGGTGATCCGTCGAGGCGCGAAAGGACACTGTGGGGTCGAGCTGGGAGAGCTCGCGCTGGATGACGGGGTCCATCTTGTTTCTATGATATTGAAACAAGCAGAGATGATGTATGTACGAATCAATCAATGTACAGAATATGGTCAAGGTAAGGTCAGGGAACTGCGTGCGTCCAGCGGCGACAATGACGGCGATTTCCGGAAACGGGAATCAGGACATATTCAACAAGAAATGAGAAACAAATGACTAATTAGCTTGGAACAATCAATCAATTAATTTAGTAGAGGAAGGGGAAATACACTGCACAATTCGAGGTCGGTTGTGGGGAGAAAAAGTGGTGTGAGGCGAAGAAAAAGTTCAGGAGAAAATGTCGATTATTGGGTCCGCGTGGGAGATAGGGAAAATAGGGTAAGGCAGTGATTACACGATCACGCCATTTCATTCACTGCTAGTAGTTTATTCTAGCTATTCACTAGCTCAATTTGACCTGGTGTGTACAATCTATTCCTTCCTTTCTCTACATCAGCTCCATTGAGCATTGCCATCACTGATGGCCCTTATCAATCAAGATAATCAACTGCCAGCCCCGCCGAGGTCCAGCATCTTTACAGCCATCATAGCCCTCTAGGAACCTGAGTTCTCCATTTTGATACGAAGGAACTATTATCGCCATGATTATATGCACAATGGTATACCATTAGACTGTATACACTTATGGACATGTCTCCGATTTGGAACAAATGTCTCAATATCATACATCGAAATGAAAACGCCCTCCGTATGAACAAAACAAACAACTCCAACATGCAAGTACTAGACAAGAAAGAGAATTCCCACCATCGCCGCGTCCGGAAAAATGGACCCATGCTCCCGTATCTACCATGCCAGGGCAAACCATCTCTATACAAAACAAACAAGTATGCACAATATTAAAAGAAAAAATGGCACACATATGGACAAACGAAGAGAAGAATCGAAAAGAGGGGAAATAAAAAATAAGTCATATCAAGTTCGAATGGCATCAATTGCCGCGTTCAGGGGAAACACTTGCGGAGGTAGCTTCCAGGTCTCCTTGTGCCATTTGCGGAACGCACTTCGACACGAGTTCGGGGCGCCACCGATAGAGACGTAACTCTTGGGAATGAATGGACGGTCCTGAAGAGAAGCAGCCAGAATGCCGTATTCGTGTGCAAACACCACAGCCGACGCGAATTCGGCGGGACGATGAGCAGCCTGCTCACCAACGATTCTGCAACAAACGTTTAGATGACCGACTCATAGTTAAACACAATTGGAAGTGCACTTACACATAAAGCTCAAAGTAGGTATCAAGGATGTAAATCCCCTTAGGCGTGATATCCTTGTAGCAATATGGTTCAATTGCCTGAACAGTATCATTGGGCCGAATAATCGGAGACGAAGAACCAGGGCGTCGCATCCAAAATCCAGACCGCTGGCCAAGTTCGTGGTCGACACGAAGCAGTCTGCAACGAAACTGTTCGTGATTGGGCTTAAGCTGCCAGTCCTCCGAACGTAGATACTCCTCCGTATCCCGGTAGTTGAAGATTTCGAAAAAGCTCTCTGGCTCCTCGCCCTCAGTAACCTCTTCAAACTCTCCGGTCAAACCAAGGTCCATGCCAATGAGCCGAGCCGCACCGATTTCTTCTGCGGTGCTTCCTTTTCCTTTCCATAGATACAACTTGCCAAACGGCGCAGAGATCACGAACGGGAAGCCGGAACACAGGTTGCGTCGCGTGAAGTCGACTTCATCGAACACCATTTGCTTCAAGTGTTTCCGTCCGCAAAGCATGTACAAGGCCGACAAACTTGAGCGAGAGTTCGATCCACGACGTGTGATCAGAATGCCTCCGACCGCTTGGATGAACCGAGCGGTTTCTTTACCTTGCTTGATAACTTCAAGCTTGCAACTATGCTCTTTAGCCACCTTGCGAGCAAAGGTCTGCGCATCGTCTATGGCATGGTCCGGCACGTCGTCACCACACCACAAGTGAGTCTCAGAGCGTGTGCTGCAGTCCGACTCAAACTCAAACGTGTGGACACACAAGTACATGCTGCCTTCGTAGAGAATGTACTCCTGGTTGATGGGGAGGTCTTGTCTCTTGCCCTCGCCTGTAATCTCCCATACCTGCTTCTTCAAGGTTCGGATTTTGGAATCGTTATCTCGAGTGCTAAGCATCAGCTGAGGATCAATGTCCACCCGGTCAGTTGTTTTGGGGAAAGCCGTGAAGAACTCCGCAATGACCTCCAAGGACTCATCAGCCTGTGGAACTAATGATATTGAAGAACTTGGCGATGAGAGCTGTGTGTCGGTTCTTTTGGGAGGAACCGGGGGAGAAGGTAAGGATTTGTGTCGAGAAGAGAGGATCGAGCCGAGCCCGAACCCACTAAATATCCGCTGTTGAGGACTGCCAACGGGCGAATCCATTTGGTTCTCTTTGTAGCTTGTTCTGAGAGGAGATGGAGACTGCGATGAATGCCGAACTTGTGGGCTCCACCTCTGGTCAGAATTAGGCGTGCGTGGTGACTTGGGCGGTACAATCGGCCTTTGCGCAGGAGAATCACCCAGATTCTCGACGTCTTCGTATGAATGGAAAGATTTCGGAGAAAGCGCGTCTATCTTACTTTTAGGCTGAGGTGTAAGCTGTGGTGCTGTCTCACCATTTGTCGTGTCCTGCATGCCCTTCTCGGAAGATGGACTTTGCTCAGGCCGACCAATTCCTTTATTCGTCGGCGGACTGTCAGGAAGTGGCCAGTTACTGTTGGGGTCACCAGCGGAGAAGACTGATCTCGCGGCTTCAAATGATGACTTCGGGACAGACTGTGATTTCGTACTAGCCGGTTTGGATTCACTGTTGGCCGGCTCAGGATGAGCGGCAGATAGGCCATTTTCTTGTGCAGGCGGCTTGGGTTCACTAGCAGGTGTCTCAGTGACAGGCGACTCTTCCTTCGGGACAGGCGACTGAGGCTCTGTGACTTTGACAGTCGGCTCCGGTTGAATGGTAGGCCGCTTAACAGGGACAACTGGCTTTGGGTCACTGGTGAGCATATTTGGCGGATGGACTGGCGATTCGTCTTCTGGGCCAGATTGTGACTCCTGGTGCGTAGTGGACAATTCCGGCTCGCTGGCAGGTGGTTCAGGCTCACTGAAGGGCGGCACGACCTGGGACGGTTCGTCCTTTGGGGCGGGTAGCTCTAGGACAGAAGATTCGAGGTCACTGGCAGCCGGGTTGTGCTGAGTCGACGTCTCGTCTTCCAATGTTGATTGTTTGATTTGAATGACGGGAAACTCAAACTGAGACAAGTCATCCCTTGGGACAGATGACTCCAGTTGCGTAGCAGACTCATGTTCTTCGGTAGTGGGCTCGGTTTGAAGGATTGTTGGTTCATCCTTCGGAATGTCTAATTCAAGCTCGGTAATAGAGGGCTCTTCCTTCGCTACAGACTCTTCAGTTTGCGTAACTGGAAAATCGAATTGAGAAAAGTCATCTCTTGGGGCAGGTTCGGGTTCAGTTCGAGTGACCGATGGCTCATCTTTTGAGAAATCAAACTCGGGCTGGGAAGCAGACGGCTCGTCTTTTGCGCCAGGGCGCTCGAACTCGAATTGGAAGTCATCTTTTCCGGCAGATAACTCAGTTTGTGCGTCTGAAGCTTCGATTTCACTGATAGCCGGCACAGATTGGACTATCGACGATTCATAATTGGAGACGGAGCGCTCTGCTTCAGTTGTGGATTGCTCATCTTGAAGGAATGATGACTCAATGGATGACTCGTCCTTTGCCGTAGGCTGCTTGGTTTGTGAAATTGGAAATCCGAATTGGAAGCCATCCTTTGGGACTGGCGACTTCAGTTGGGTGTCCGAAGTGGTAGCTCTATTGGTAATCGGCTCAGTTTGGGCAGTCGATGCTTCTTCTATGAAAGAGCGCTCTGATTCAGTCGAAGATTGCTGCACGTCTCGAACGGAAGCTGTCTCAGGCTGGCTGACTGGCTGGTCAAGTTGAGCAGAGTGAGGCTCGTAGTTCGACTCTGATTCGTGTTGGCTGACTGGCACATCATCCTTCAACTCCAATTGTGCCACAACGGGTTCAGACTCGACGACTGGCTCATCCTTTGGAATGGTCGGTTCTGCTTCAGCTGCAGGTTGCTGCATATCTTGCAAAGAAGTTGTCTTAGACTGGGTGATAGGCAGGTCAAGTTGAGGAGGATGAGGTTCATCGTTAGAAGAATCCAGCTCAGGTTCAGGTTGGCTGGCCAGCACATCATCTTTCGGGGCAGGTGACTCCAGCTGCGCTATAATAGGTTCAGGCAATTCTGCTTCAGCCGCAGACCGCTCCTTATATTGAACGGAAGGCGTCTCATGCTGGGCAGTAGGCAATTCAAACTCAGCCATGCGCGGCTCATCCTTTGGGGAAGGCACCTCAGGTTGAGCTGAAAGCTCAGGTTGAATGGCTGCCACATCATCTTTTGGGACAGGAGACCCCAGCTGCGCCACAATCGGCTCAGATTCAATGGCTGGCTCATCTTTTGGGACGGTGGTCTCCATTTCAGCTGCAGACTGCTGCTTATGTTGGACAAAGGATGCCTCAGGCTGGGCAGTAGGCAGTTCGAACTCGGGTGTGCGCGGCCCACCCTTTGGGTGGGGCAGCTCCGGTTGGGCAGAAGGCTCAATGCGGCTGGCCGTCTCCAGCTGCATCACAACTGGTTCAGATTCAATGACAGGCTCGTCCTTTAGAATGGTCGGTTCTGCTTCAGCCGTAGACTGCTCATGTTGAACGGAGGATGTCTCAGGCTGGATGGTAGGCAGTTCAACCTTAGCCGTGGGCTCATCCTTTGGGGAAGGTAGCTCAGGTTGAGCCGAAACCTCAGATTGGCTGACCGACACATCTTCTTTCGGGATAGGAGACTCCAGCTGTGTGGCAATAACTTCAGGCTCACCGACAAGCTCATCCTTTAGACCGGTCGGTTCTACTTCGAATTGCTGCTCATGTTGAATGGAGGGTGTCCCAGGCTGGGCGACAGGGCGTTCGAACTCAGGCATGGGCTCGTCCTTCGGAAAAGGCAGCTCAGATTGCGCCGAAGACTCAGGTTGACTGACTGGTAACTCAATCTGAGCGGTGGACACCTCATGACTTGGGGTAAACGGCGACTCTGGATGCATGATTACAGATTCGGACTCCATGGCAGGCTCATGTTTCGCGACAGGTGACTCCGCCTCAATAGCAGACTGCTCAATCTTGATTGTAGATGCCTCAGGCAACTCACTGTGAACAGTCTGCAGCTCGCCTTTTGGGTCATTCAGCTCAGGCTCAGCCGCCGATAGCTTGTCGTTTGGGGCAGGCGTTTCTGCTTCGCTGGAGAGATGAGCAGATGGCTCAGGCTCGTTGACAGGCGACTCAAACTGAGCAGCAGGGGATTCATCGTTTGGGGCAACAGGCTCCGTTTCACTAGAGAGCTGCTCAGTTTGAAATGCCAATGGCTCGTCTTTTGGGATCGGTACCTCAGACTGAGCGAACGCCTCATCTTTTGGGGCAAATGATTCTGTTTCACCAACAGATTCGGGTTGAGAAGGGAACTCAGGTAGAACAACAGCAGGCAACTCCGTTTGACCAGTAGCAGTAGCCCCTGGTGCACGTCTCCTCGGCCCTCTTGCCCGACTCTTCGTGACATGCGTCAATGGAGCACCAGGAGCTGACTCCGAGCCGCTTTGCCCAGAAGAGACGGTATCCTTCGATCCATCACTTGCACCAGCATTGGAGGGCCCGCGAAACAAAAGCCCCGCTAAGGCAGGGTTAATTCGGCCTGCAAGTTTATTACCTTTAGCAGCGACACCTTCAGTCGCAGCAGGCGCAGACGGAGTTGCGACTGCCGCGACGGTTTCCGACGGCAAAGCACGCACCGGCTGAATGGCCTCCTCACTCGCATTCGATTCTTCTTGTTTCGTTTCGAGCTCATCGTCCTTCTTTGTTTGTTCCTCCAATGCGTCCATCTTGTCTTCGAAGCTAGGTTCGGCAACGGGGGAGGCGAAATCGGTAGGTTGCGGTTCCGGTTGAGGTTCGGGTTGGGGCTCAGACTTGGGTTCGTGGGCGGCGAAGTCGACAGCCGCAGGCGAGAATTGGGGATTTGGGCTTTCTGGATTTTCGGTGGTTCCTTCGGTATGAGGCGAGAAAACAGGCGACTTCAGACTCTGCAAGTCTCGCGGTGTGCCGGGTTCGAGGGTTGAGGGCGAGGAAGGTGCATTACTGCTTCGGACGCTACTCGATTTACTAAGGTGATGTCGCCTGGCGATGGCCTCGGGGACGAATTTGGCAGGGGCGTCGTTTTCCCCGGCGGTATTTCGCCTCGATAACCCACCGCCGCCGGTCCTGATGTCTTTCTGTTTGAGAAGGCCTTCCTTCACGTCATCCGGTTTGGAGTTCTTCTTTGGGCCGCCGGTCGCATTCAATGCCGCCCTGCCCTTAAGGATATTGTCTTTGAGGTCATTTTGTTGCGTAAAGGAATTTTTCTCTGTCTTCTTCAGCTTTCCGAAAATGTTCTTGAACTCCGGTTCCTGGTCGCCTTTGGGTGTAGCTTCCTTTTCCTTGGTGACTTCTCGCTTCCGAAGGTTGGCCCTAAAGTCGACGATCGGGGATTGTGCTTTTGGCTTTGGCGATGCGGGATCTCGAGCAGATAGGGGGGAAGGTGGTGCGAAATTAGGTGTGGGCGTGAGGGTGAGAGGTGCAGGTTTGCGGTCCGGAACGTCCGGTGTAGTTTGAACTGGGCTCTTTTCCGGTGAGGTCGACAGCGAAGGAGAAGGTGCAACCTCCTCTTCATCCTTCTTCTCCATAATTGGTTTGTCCATGGTCACTGGCTCACTCTCCTTGGAAGGCTCCAAACCAGAAGGCACCTTTCCTTTGCCTGTGTCTAGCGTGCCAGATAAATCCGGTAATCCGGTAATGCTAGGTTTTTTGTAGTGGTTACCGAGAGGGACAGGACGCATAAGACCCGCTGGAGTGACTTCCTTAAAGCTATTTGACCGGCCCAGATCGACACTGCCTCGGGACTGCCGATCCTTCCAGGAAGTTTGCGAAGGTTGCTTCTTATGCCTTGGCAAGTCGGGCCGGTTCAGGGCACTCTCCAGCCAGGTGGCTTTAGTAGGGCTCCACCGTTTTGGGTCCATGGTCCGTGAGACTACCGGACTTGTCGGGTTAGGATCAGCGTTCCGGTCCTCCTTGTCCAGGGTGCTGGCGGTTCTCGCATGAAGGGTGAACGATGACCGAGATGCACTTTCCTCAGCCTTTGTTTCCCTTCCGCTGTTTTCATTGCCGTCGTTAGGAACAGGAGGAGTGGATGGCCTTTCGCTTCCTCTTCTGTTGGTAACAACTGTGGCCTCGCTGTGACTAGAGCTTGGGCGATGGGACAATAAAGACGGAGCATCCTTGCCGAGCTTAGTAGGACTCGTTGCAGAAAACGTATCCCCATAGTTTGGTACTGCGATGCTGTTGCGATTGCTGGAAACAGAATTGTTCCGAGTGAGATTCGAAGGAAGCTGTGCACTCCACCGCTTCGTAACGGTATCGGATCGTTTCATCATAGCACTCTGGACGAATCCACCAAGTCCTTTTGTTGGTGATGACGGACGTTCTGGTGAGAGTCGTCGCTGGTTAGGAGACGGAGGCGATTGCTCTTCTGTGCTCGATTCTGTCTTTGGAGGTTCGAATCTTTGCACACTCGATAGCGGAAGCGGAGAACCGAGTCCTGTGGCTGTCGACACGGATGACATGCTTGAGTATCGATTGCTCACGGTGCTTTCCCCGAAGGTCGAGCTTGCCCTGGAGGGAGAACGGGATCGTTCGTCGACATTCTGCTGACCGACCTGTTTTTCTTGCTCTGCCGTATTTCCCTGAGCGGTTTCTGGCACCTCTTGGTCACGGTTCGAATCCACATCATCTGCGGTGTTCTTCTGCAGCGCTGGAGACTCAAATTCTCGATCCGTGGTTTGGTGGGGTTCAGGAGTCGTATCATTGGCCGACCAAGCATGTGTATTTTGATCCCGAGATGGAGGCCGCTCCTGACCCTGACTATCGCCGGTGACCGAGGATTGGGATCTTAGACGGTTTGCGCGAGTAGGAGATGCGGAGAGAAGGGAACGGCCAAATTCTCGTGACAAGGGTCGCTGTTGCCAGGATAATGTTCCGTGTCGACTCCGAGCGAGAGGCGACGGCGGTGTAGGTCTCGTAGGAGAGGTGTCCATTTCGTACTCATTCGCTTTCGGTTCCTCAGGAACCTCTGTCAGCGTCGAATCGAGATTGGTGCTAGCCGGATCGGGCTTGTTGGAGTATTCAGGATCTGTTGTTTGTGTAGTGGGCTCCAAATGCTCTGGAGGGTCGATTGGACGAGAGCCGATGGACGAGATGCTCAATCGAGCGGCATCCAAGAGGGGCGAGTCTTTTGTGGGGGATATCGAACGAGCGCGTTCTGTTATATAAAGGACAAGATTAGCATCAATCCATCCTTTATTTGCTCCTTTTAATCGACAAAATGTCTGCCATGGAGGGGTCGAGTCACCGCGGGAGGGGAAACCAGGAATGTGGAATGTCAAACGGAACAATTTCCAAAACAAAGAAGACAATAAAAGAAAATAGGAAAGTGAATATTACCTGCCCTCCGGGCCTGTCGCTCCCGTCGACCTTGCAGGATCTCTTCCTCCAACTTCTTTGTGCGCTCCTCGTCCTCCTTGTCGCGTTGTTCTCCCAACTGGCGGATTCGTTGCAGGAAATCGTTGACATCCTCGGTCCCGTCGGGATCTGGATTAGAAGAAGCCATAACTGGCGAGGATGTCTTCCAGCCAGATAAAGATGGAAAATTGGAAAGGAGAGGGAAAATTCAGGGGATCGATCAATTAAGCAAGGGTTGGAAAAAGAAACGAGAGAAAGCAGCAAAAAGGACAGGCCACAGTGGGGAATGATGCAGAGAAAATATAAGGATACAGGCAGTAGAGAAAGTATGGATATTGGCAAGACAGGTAAAATTATAGTAGAATAAAGGGAATGGATGAGTTGATTGTTGGATCGGAACGAGTGTGCTCTTGAGGTTCAAGATGAGATTTCCTGTATGGTCGACTATTTTGGGGCATTCGGTGATGGTGGTGGAGCTTAAGAACAGCACCAAAATAAGCTCGGCTGAGAAGATGGAAAGAAGTGAAGAAGGTCAGAATTCTCTTTCCTTTTGCTGCGTAATTACTACAAAAAAGAGCTCCACTGCATCCTTGCTGGCTATTCCACAGTGGCCTAATCTGTATTATTCAGTCCAAATACAGAATTGTACGGAGTACGGAGTACGGATATACCACATGCTCTATTGCAATTCCGTGCACAAAGGGCCTTTCAGTTAAACAGTGGCTGTCACTTGTGTCACTCCTTTTCTCCCCTCTCCTCTTCTCATTCTCTACTTTACTGTCTTATTTGCTTTCTGTTTACATCTGCCCAACTCCGGTGGAGCCATCTCTGCCGCCCCGCGAACCCGGCATCATTGTACCTGGCTAACTAAACCACGGCTAAACGAACTACTCGGAGCATCCGTATGGTCCGGTAATGCTTTTAGTGGCGAATTATGGCTAGAATGAACTAAGCACTATGATATGCCCCGGAAGTTGACACATAACGCATTTCAGTGATCCAGGAACAAAGGCCGGTGACAAGTACAGAGTACTCCGTACGTAGTCTAGATATACGGTGAGTCAACATAGATACAGATACAGTACTCCGTACCAAAGAGGATACGTAACTAGATATATTATTGCTTGGAAACACTTTCAGTAGATCCTCAACCAAGCATTCCTCCCGCGCGAGATGAGATCCAACATTCATTTATTTATGTTTTTTGTTCTCGATGGTTCCGTTCCGAGGATCTGGGTTTTCTGCTTATCCCGGTACGGTCGGTCCCTATTTTTTTTTTTTTTTTTTTTTTTGGATTTCCTACCCCCGAGAAAAGGGGAAAACCCCGTTTTTCCGCTTCGGTATTTTGTGCCCTGTGCTTTGGACGGAGTGCGTCTTCCGGAATTATCCACTCTGCAAATACTCCGTATGTATGTTCGAGAAAGGAGTCGTAGGTGTCGCAATGCTCTGTCAATCGCATGGCTAGTACAGGAATAGTCGGTCCTTCGCGTCCTGGACCACCCATTCCAGTCCTTCGTGGAGGTTTCTTCCGGTCATGGCGCTGCAGGGCAATATGGTCAATCTGTGTGTTTTGATGGCATCCAAGCAAAGACGCTAGGAAAAGTTAGCAAACCAGGGCTGAGGTTATCGTAATCAAAGAAAATAAAAGATAAAAAAATAAGTGAAATGAAAACTCACCTCGTGAACTTCATCTTGACTCATGCATCCCTCGACATCGGTCTTATTCAAGAAGATCAAGAGACTAGCTCCCATAAGACGCTGAAAAATTCGAACTTTAGCAAAGTAAACGTACAATGAATATGTAGAGAAAGAATGATTACCTCTTCTAAGAGCAACCCGGCCAGTTCTTCTCGACAGTCATCGACTCGAAGCCGATCTGTCGCATCGACTACCCAGATCAAAGTATCGGTCTTTTCAAAATAGTTTTTCCAATAGGATCGAAGGGTTTTCTGGCCTCCTACGTCCCCTAATGATGGTCAGTCGTGGTATGATGAGTTGGAGACGTCCAACGGCATACATATATTCAACCGATACCTACGAAGTCAATAAAATTTTCAACAAGAGAGGGGGAAAAACGTACCCCATAAAATCTATTGTCTTGATAATAAAACCCAGTGTCGGACTAACTGTATTGACATCCTCATTCATAATCTTCTTCACAATGGTGGTCTTGCCGGCATTATCAAGTCCGCTAGAGGGGTATTAGCATCAAGACCACCAAAAGAGAGTGTACACCTACAGCATCAGAATCCGCATCTCTTTGTCCTTTAACCGAGCTTTTCTTAATATTGAGAGCATTTTGTTGGCGAGATTGTTCGAGAAAGGTCTCTTCTCTTGTCGGAGGTGAAAGTTTTGAGGGTCTTGTTTTTTTTTGGCGAGTTCCTCCAATGATGTCCAGACTGCGGAGTATGTCTACTAACTACACTGACTTTCGTAGAACAGCAAATGAGTACAACCAGAATGTTAGATTGAATAAAATTATATACGATGGAAGATTTGAAGTGATTATGTCTTTCTTTGTCTTTACTATGCCTTTGTCTCTGCCTTGCTATACTACCAATTTGCCATACAGCAATTTGATATTCACCATCCTCTTTAGTGAATTGTATGTGGCCTCTTATGGCTCACTTGGGTGATTCTTATATTGTTTGTTTGAAAGTTTTGCTGTAGTCAGCTAGTATAAATAACAATGCATGAGAACTGCCTCCTAGACTCTCATCAAAATGCAACGAGAATAGAATATGGACGAGGATCAAGACCTCTGGGAGAAGATCAAAGCAGCTAAAGACCATCTATTCACCCAAACTGACTTCCTGCAGCAATACTGTTCTTGCCCTAGTCTCACAGGCAACTCACCCAGTAACCATAACTGTCCTCTTGTTTCTCTCCCAACAACACCTACTCCCTGTACCACACAGGAGGAAAAAGAGGGAAAGAACTCTATTACAGTTGGTGAGAGCGTATCATCGAAGGAGTCGCGGGAGCCCTCGAGTTGCTACCCCTCTTTCTCTGTTGCGCAGAGTGAATCTCTTACTTCACTGTCCACCATCGTCCCATCAGCTCTACCCCCTCCAGGAGGAAGCCGACTTCCTTTTCGACTGCTTCCTCAGAGTGAGAGTCAGAAGTCTATCCGTAACACAACAAGCTCATTACCTCTGGTAAAAGAACAGCCAGTTGCTTCTAACGGTAAGTAATAATCTAACATATACCTTGTCAAGTCCCTTGAGGCTAACTGGTCCAGGAGACATACAGGCAGCCCATGTCAAAATGTCCGACGCCTCAGACGAAGTCATGCTGAGAAACGGTCGGTTTAAAGGCAATGATACCAATGGGAGATTCGGAGCCGGTTCTAGGCCTCGAAAGGTACTTGAACAAAACATCGCTCAAAATGAGAGTAGACGTTTGTCAAACCCTACACAGAATGGACGATCGGATAGCAGAATCAATATCTCTGTCAAGAGAGAGCCACCCTCACAGGGCAACGAGGCGAACGCTGGACGCCCTTCTGCAGATGAGGGGCCATCGCAGAACAAGCCTCACAGCGATGTGCTCAAGGGCCTTCAAAAATCTGCGCCACAGGAGACACTGGAGGAACTGAAGCGGCTGCAGCAGAAAATTGTGGTTAAGGCCCATCTAAACCGCTTCAAGGATCTTGATACGCCTTCTACAAACCCCGAAGCCCTGATAAAAGCCAGAGAGGGCCCGGGAACAGACCCTGAATCCAAGATTTATCAAGAGCTTTCTAGGTGGCGTGTTGTTCCAGGCAAATCCCACAGGAATTCGTCCGTCCAGTCGCTTGTTGGCGCTCTGGGACCGAATATTGAGACTGAACTTGAACGGTATCAGGCACAGTGGACCGCTTACACGGAGACTGAAGCGGTTTACCCCGTTGTTGATGATGGACGACTCGTTCTCTTGTCCGAACCGACAGATTCCGCACTTGTTCTCAAGGCGTCCAGTCAGGAGGTTGGTCTTCAGATGGACCTTAATGCTGCCGATTTAAGCATTGCAGTCCAGCCCGCTGAGCACAACTGGGGCGATGCCTTTTACGCGAACTGGGAGTATCGTCCTCGCACTTGTTCCAATTTCGAGGCGTTCCGCGATTGGTTCCGTCGCTGGCTTGACACGACCCTTTTGATCTGTTGCTATGTCGATATCTACCATCCAGCATTCTTCGATGGCACCGCCCATCCTGATGGAGAAGCGTCACTTTTGATTCCTGACTTTGATGACCATTCTACCAGTCTCGATTGGAACGACGGAGAATCCCAGCTTCATTGCCACGAAACGGTGGAGGGCTACTGCTACAACTGGGCGCTGCATATCAAGCGTGAGGAAGAAGAAGAGCAGGAACGACGAGTGCGGGCTCGCAACGCCTACATCGAGAGCACCAAGGCCACCACTCCCTTGGCCAGCCTGCAGACCCCGAAAGCAAACCTCTATCTCCGCCCCGTCGAGATGAGTGATATACCCGAGCTCCTCGATATTTTCAACTGGTACATACACAAGTCCCCCCTCACCATCGACGTGGCCACGCTTAATGAGGATGAAGTCCGCGAACGTATTGAAACCGCCAAGCGCGAACGACTGCCCTTCATCGTCGCCGCTGAGCGTAGGTCCATCCACAACCGGGACAACTCTTCCCAGAAGATCCTAGGCTACGCACTTGCCACTGACACCGTTGGTGAGCGGACTGCTGAGCGCTTCACTGCGGGTCTCGAGATCTTCGTCAGACCCGAGTTCAAACACCGGGGTATCGGAAAATGCCTAATGGACAAGCTTTTGGAGGTGTGCGATCGGACCTACAACCCCCTTGGTGGCTACTTCTTCGATGCCGACTTCGAGGATCGTACTGGCTACTATTCAGGAGGGCGACGCCGGCTTGCTTGTCTTATGTTCGCCATAAGTTACCCGTACGAGGATCGTAAACAGTACAAGTGGATTCATGAGTGGCTGGAAAAGAATTATGGTTTTGAGCAACAGGGTCTGCTCAGGGGCACTCGGATCAAGTTTAATCGATTGTGAGTTCCCTCTTCCCTCTTCGATTCAATCGTTACTCACGCATCTATCAGTCTTTGTGTCAACTACCTTGTCCGCAGAGTTGGACTTATCGACGATGATACCATCAGGAATTGATGGCAATAAACCATGTCTCTGGACAGCAGCTATCACCTCGATGTCCCTTTGTCCAGCTGGAAGCATTAAAATCTAACATGAAGACCAGATCACACAAGATCTACATCAGCTTTTGAATACTGTCGTCAACCAGGAGCTTCCTGGTTTCATTTCCTCTGTACTTGGGCTGTTTCTTTTCAATTTCATTCATGCATAATACCACGACAACTGTCGTCTTCATACCAAGTTCGACGGTCACTTTCTTCTATTTGTCTTGAGGATAGGAGCACGAGTTGAGATCTTATATCATCTTTGATTCGGTCCTCTTCCATTTCAATGGTTTTGTCTGTTCTTGAGATATCGATGGATTTCTTTTAATTCATTTTGTGTTAGTGATAACTATCTCTGGAGCCAGGGAAAAGCTCGAAGATGATAATAACAGAGAGAAGATAGTGAACTGCTCTCTCGAAGTATCCAAAGCCAATCAAAAGGCGGAACCCCCATTATTATTTTCTGCCATCCATACTATTCTCACCGCCTCCGTAAATTGAAACATTTTTCCCGGCAAAAAAAAAAAAAAAAAAAGGCCGAATAATAACCCATCATTATACAGCGCCATTGGAGGCGGAAAGAAGTGTATACTTCCTGATCTTTTACTTTGCTTTGAACATCCTCTAGCAGGAATATCTTTTCAATCTACCACGACTTTGTGCGACCTGCGCACGCACCTTGAAAGCAAAATGGCACCCAAGCGCAACCCCGACGACGACTTCGTCCTCACCCTATCAGACGACGAGAACCTTCCCATTGATGCCGAAGGAGAGGACGAAGAAAATGGCGAAGATATGAACGAGCTCGCGACAACGAAAAAGCGCAAACGGGAAGCCGCCGAGACTTCGACGAAGGGAAAGAACAAGAAGCAAAAGCAGCAATTGACAAATGGAAAGGACGACAAGAAGAAAAATAAGAAGGGGAATAAGGGTGCTGAGCCTGAACCTGAGCCTGAGGAAGATGAGGAGGATGAGGACGAGGAGGAAGCAGATGTTGGCGAGGATGATGGGGCTTTAGATCCGGATTTCGAGTTTGATGTTGCTGGTGCTGCGAATCAGGGTGTTGTTGAGGGATTTGATGGATGGGGTGCTGGAGAGGGCGAGGATAAGAATGGGGATAAGAAGGGGGTGGATATTGATGAGATTATTTCGAGACGACAGGCGAAGAAGGAGGCCGATTCGAAGAAGCAGAAGAAGCAAAAGAAGCAAAAGAAGGAAAGTTCTGACGACGAAGCAGAGGACGGTGGCGATGAAGATGGCATGGATGTCGATTTCAAGGATGATGAACTGCTTGCTACTGACGGGTTCGGTATGGGTGCTGATGGAGACGACGAGAGCGAACAAGAGGACAAGGCTGGATCTCAGGAAGACGACGATTCAGAGGCAGGCAGCGACTCCGAAGAGGACGACGATGATGCGGCATCTGATAATGACTCGATAGCGACCCCTGTCAATCATCCTGACGATTATGGCTCGGACAATGACTCGGAGGCCGAAAGTGATGTCGACGCTGAGGAACAAGAAAAGCGCAAGGCATTCTTTGCACCCGAAGAGAAGACCCCGGAACAATCGAATGCCGATACGAAGCGGTCGTTCCAGGAATTCAACCTGTCCCGTCCTATTCTCCGTGGTCTGGCTGCCGTTGGCTTCTCGAACCCGACTCCAATTCAGCGCAAGACAGTTCCTGTGGCTCTGCTGGGCAAGGATATCGTCGGTAGTGCCGTTACCGGTTCCGGTAAAACAGCTGCCTTCGTCGTCCCCATCCTTGAGCGTCTGCTCTTCCGTCCCCGAAAGGTTCCCACCAGCCGTGTCGTGATCCTGATGCCCACTCGTGAGCTGGCTGTCCAGTGTTACAACGTGGCTACGAAGCTTGCTACCTACACCGATATCACCTTCTGTCAACTTGTTGGTGGCTTCAGTCTGCGCGAGCAGGAGAACGTGCTGAAGAAGCGCCCCGATGTGATTATCGCTACACCCGGTCGTTTCATCGACCACATGCGCAACTCGGCCAGCTTTACGGTCGACACGCTGGAAATCTTGGTTCTTGATGAAGCAGACCGGATGCTTGAAGACGGTTTCGCCGATGAGTTGAACGAGATTCTCACCACTATCCCCAAGTCGCGACAGACGATGCTTTTCTCCGCCACCATGACAGACACCGTCGACAAGCTTATCCGTGTCGGTCTCAACCGTCCTGTTCGTTTGATGGTCGACGCGAAGAAGAACACTGCTTCTTCGCTGGTGCAAGAATTTGTGCGTTTACGTCCTGGGCGTGAGAATAAACGACTAGGGTACCTCATGCATCTCTGCAAGGAGATCTATACCGGTCGTGTCATTATCTTCTTCAGACAGAAGCGCGAGGCGCACCGGGTTCGGATTGTTTTCGGGCTCTTGGGACTCAAGGCCGCGGAGTTGCACGGTAGCATGAGCCAGGAACAGGTATGCTCTACTTCCTATCCCACGCAAATACACAGACTACTAACACAATCTATAGCGTATTAAAAGCGTTGAAAACTTCCGTGAAGGACACGTCGCCTTCCTCCTGGCCACAGACCTGGCTTCCCGTGGTCTCGATATCAAGGGCGTTGAAACCGTCATCAACTACGAAGCTCCTCAAAACCACGAACTCTACCTCCACAGAGTCGGTCGTACGGCCCGTGCCGGCCGCTCCGGTCGTGCCTGCACCATCGCCGCCGAACCAGACCGCAAGGTCGTCAAAGCCGCCGTGAGAGCCGGTAAAGCGCAAGGCGCCAAGATCGCTTCCCGCGTCATCGACCCCGCCGTCGCTGACTCCTGGGCCACCAAAGCCGAGAACATGAAGGAGGAAATTGACGAGATTCTCGAAGAGGAGAAGACAGAGAAGCAGTTCGCACAAGCTGAGATGCAGGTCACCAAGGGCGAGAACCTGATGAAGCATGGAGCGGAGATCATGGCACGGCCGAAGCGGACGTGGTTCGAGACAGAGCAACAGAAGAAGGAGGCAAAGAAGAAGGGTGCGGCTGCGCTTAATGGACCGGAAGCTGGTTTGAGCAAGAAGGACAAGGTGAAGTTGTCGAACAAGGATAAAAAGCGACTGGATGATAGCCGGGCCAGACAGGAAGGTAACTCGGGATGGAAGAAAGGCAAGGCAATGAGGGAGGCCCCCCCGGCTTCGAAGAATGGTAAGAAGCAGGGCCAGAAGGGCAAGGGCAAGGGGAAGAAATGATCTTGCTTCTTTGAGGATCTTTGATTGTTAGAAAGCGTTGTTTTATGCATTGTAATATGCATTGCGATCCATTTAATGTCATAGAAGTACATACTATTCCGGATTGGTCTTGTCTGCTGTATAGGTTCCATAGTACAATACTCGCGTACTAGTACAGTGATTTAGGGCCTGAGTCGTGATGCTCGCCAGGTACGAAGATATCCGATACCAGCCGCAGACATCGGCTATCCGCGGCATATTTTGCATATTGCTGCCTCAGGCCACAAGATACTCCGATCATCGGGCCCCTCGACAGCACAAAAAGAGGGTGAAAACATGTTGAAGAGACCGTGGCAAAGCGAGTAAAAGTGGAAATGAAACATAGAAACAGCATTAATTTATACCGTAAATAACGGGGCATCTCGGTGGACGTCTAATTGCTGGAATGTCACTGGTTGTCTCTTGTCTATAGTGCTCCATACTTTGTAGACGCTCCCCGCCATCGGCGCCGCAGAAAAAAAAGAAGAAAAAAAGAGCGTCATCGGTGGACATGTGACTTGACTCACTACTGCAGTCCTACGCCCTACTCTTAATTCCTTTTCTCTTAAAGGCATTGGTCGGCAAGCTGCAATTCTGAATTGTCGATTCTTTTCTTTTGATATCTCCTGAGAACTCTTTCTCTATCCTTATTTTACCGCCATCATGCCCATGTATGTACATCCTTTGAACCCCTCATCCGCTTTTGCATCCCGGCGGGCTTTGAGACTTCATGTCTCTATGTGCTACCGGCGTCAATTTCTATGACATTGCCGTGCTCGCTTCAATTGCTCAGTCTTCTAACTATCCGATGTCCATAGGCTCAAGGATCCCTCGAAAAAGTACAAGCGCTTCAAGCCCATCAAACTCCAGAATCGTCAATGGCCCGATAAGGTTATCGAGAAGGCTCCCCGGTGGCTGGCCACCGATCTGAGAGACGGCAACCAAAGTTTGCCGGATCCAATGGTATATTGCATTGTTTCTCTGGGTTTTCTTTGGTGCGCTAACACGCCGGTTTAGGATGGAGAGCAAAAGTTCCGTTTCTTCCAGAAGCTCGTCGAGATTGGTTACAAGGAAATCGAGGTTTCGTTCCCCGCCGCCTCTCAAACAGATTTCGACTTCACCCGTCGCCTGGTCGAGACCCCCGGTGTTGTTCCCGACGATGTTTGGCTTCAGGTCCTGGCCCCCTGCCGTGAGGATATCATCCGCCGCACAGTCGAGTCTCTCAGGGGCGCAAAGAAGGCGATTCTGCACATCTACCTGGCCACCAGCGAATGCTTCCGCCGTATTGTGTTCAACACCAGCAAGGAACAGAGCTTAGAGATTGCTGTCCGCTGCACCAAGTTCGCTCGCTCCATCACCAAGGATGACCCATCCATGGCCGGCACCGAATGGCACTTTGAATTCTCCCCCGAGACCTTCTCCGACACCGAACCCGAATATGCGGCACAAGTTTGCCAAGCAGTCAAGGCTGCCTGGGAACCCACAGAGGAGGCTCCCATCATCTTCAACCTTCCCGCGACAGTAGAGATGGCGACTCCCAACGTTTTCGCCGATCAGATCGAATTCTTCTGCTCGCATATGACTGAAAGAGAAAAGTATGTTGTTTCGGTACATCCGCACAACGACCGTGGTTGTGCTGTCGCAGCAGCGGAACTGGCTCAGATGGCTGGTGCTCAGCGTGTTGAAGGTACTTTGTTCGGAAATGGTGAGAGGACCGGTAATGTCGACCTGGTTACTCTTGCGTTGAACCTGTACACCCAAGGAGTCACCCCTAATGTTGATTTCTCGGATCTCAACTCGGTCATCCAGCTTGTGGAAGAGAGCAACAAGATCCCCGTCAACGAGCGGTGGCCATATGGTGGCCAGCTGGTCGTCTGTGCCTTCAGTGGCAGTCACCAGGATGCCATCAAGAAGGGGTTCAAGCTGCGTGAGGACGGTGCACAGGGAGGTGACGAGCCTAAATGGGAGATTCCCTACCTCCCTCTCGACCCTGAGGACATTGGACGCAACTACGAGGCGGTTATCCGTGTCAACTCCCAGAGTGGTAAGGGTGGTACCGCTTGGGTCATCCTGCGGTACTTGGAGCTGGATCTCCCCCGTGCCCTGCAGGTTGAGTTCAGTAAGATTGTCCAGAGAGAAACTGAGACTGTTAGCCGGGAGCTGCAGCCCAAGGAGATTGTGAACCTCTTCCAAGAGTCATATCACCTCAACACCAACCCGCGCTTCAATCTGGTCGACTACAACATCACTACCGACCGGTCGACCTCTCCTGCCCCGCCGGAGCCCGGCAAAGCCCTCAACACCCAGAACCTCAAGCGTCGCTTCACTGGTATTATTGAGATTGATAGCGTCCAACATGCCATTACCGGTGTCGGTCCTGGTGCCATCTCTTCCCTGGCTACCGCCCTATCCTCTTTGGGTATTGACCTCGACGTTGTCGACTACAAGGAGCACTCCATCGGTAAGAAAGTTGGAGATGACAAGGCTGGTAGAGATGTCAAGGCCGCTACGTACATTCAGTGCACAGCGGCCGGCAGCAAGGAGACAATCTGGGGTGTTGGTATCCACCAGGATGTTGTCCAGGCCAGTTTGATTGCCCTCCTCAGTGCTGCTAGCTCGGTAAATTCATCATTTCCCTCATTTTCTATATCGTGAAGCTAATTGTTTTACAGTTCCTCACATCGCGTGCTGGTTCTCCTGCTCCTTTCCGTCCCATCCGCTCCCATGATCTGACAAACGAGGATCTTGTGGCTCTTGATCAGCTTACTGGCTCAAATAACGCTGCGGTCGAAGTTGCTCCCAGTGGCACCACCGGACTTAAGGTCGATATAGAGGAGCTGACAAAACAGGCGGATGCCCAGTGAACATTTCCTTTTTGTTGGATTTCTGGTGGACTGTAGATGAAGTGAGGTTTGGAAAAAGTTACGAGTATATAAGTTGATGCGACATGTTTAATGGTAATCGCTTTGCATTATGCTATTTTGCATGGATCTATAGTACTTGTAGTGCCTGGTTTTGCCTTGTGATCGCCGAGATCGCCTTGTGCAAACTTGCCATATCAGGAAGTGTTTGCACTGCCTCGGCCAAACGTGTCCTCATCCTAAGAGGCTCAATCTCGCTCTTTCTTCAATCATCTTCAGACTTCTTTATTTGAATCTGTCCCCCTTGATATTTTCTGCCAGGTGGCCAGTACGCCTTGCGCTTGTTTTCTAGATGGCTTGGTTTGATTGAGGTCCGCCGTTGTTCTGTTTAGCTCTATATATCTGTCGTTCTGGAGTCCCGAACTGTCGTTTGATTACACGGTTTTATATTCTTAACAGCTACGAGGTATGTCGCGATATATTAAGTCGGTATAAAAGATGATGACAAGTCTAACTTTTGCAGCTGGAATAACACATAGACAATGCCTTCTCATGGCCGGCAACGGTTACATGCGCTATCCTCTCCCCTCCTCTCCGTCATGATCCTTCCATTCCTTCTTTTCCTTCTCAGTTTCCCCGCCCAAGCAGCCGCTGCCGGGTCAGCGGTGATAGGTATCGATGTCGGAACCGAATATCTCAAAGCAGCATTAGTGAAGCCCGGAATCCCACTCGAGATCGTCCTCACCAAGGATTCGAAGCGCAAAGAGACGGCTGCCGTCGCATTCAAGCCTACGAGAGACAACGCCGTGTTCCCCGAGAGGTTCTACGGTGGTGATGCGCTTGGTCTGACGGCGCGGTATCCCGACGATGTCTACGCGAATCTGAAGACTCTACTTGGTGTCCCGTTTAATGTCGACGACGAGACAATCCAAACGTATCAGCACCGATATCCAGCTTTGAGGTTGGAAGCTGCTCCTGGTGAGCGCGGCACTGTTGGTCTGCGGAGTAACCGGCTCGGTGAGTCGGAGCGGAAAGATGCGTTCTTGGTCGAGGAACTCTTGGCTATGCAATTGAAGCAGATCAAGGGTAATGCCGAGAATCTTGCCGGTACAGGGTCCGATATTAGAGATGCCGTTATCACCTATCCGGTGTTCTATACCGCCGATGAGAAAAAAAGTCTCGAATTGGCGGCTGAGTTGGCCGGTTTGAACGTGAACTCATTTATTACCGATGGTCTCGCGGTTGGTATGAACTACGCCACTAGCCGTACGTTCCCTAGTGTCTCAGAGGGTCACAAGCCGGAGTATCACGTCGTCTATGACATGGGTGCTGGTTCTACTACGGCCAGTGTTCTGCGTTTCCAGGGCCGCTCCGTGAAGGATGTGGGTAAATTCAACAAGACTGTTCAGGAAGTTCAAGTCCTGGGTTCGGCTTGGGACAAGTCTCTTGGAGGCGACGCTCTGAACGACCTCATTGTCAAGGACATGATCGCGAATCTGGTCGAGCACAAGACCCTCAAGGGTCGTGTTACCCCTGCGACCGTCGAAAGCCACGGAAAGACCATGGCGAGACTGTGGAAAGATGCCGAAAAAATTCGCCAAGTCCTGAGTGCCAACACGGAAACTGGAGCCTCGTTTGAAAGTCTGTACGAGGAGGACTTGAACTTCAAGTATCGCATCAGTCGTTCCAAGTTCGAGGAGCTGGCCGCGCAGCATATTGCGCGAGTCGGTGGACCTTTGGAGCAGGCTTTGACAACTGCTGGATTGCAGTTGATTGATGTTGATTCTGTTATCTTGCATGGTGGTGCCATCCGCACACCGTTTGTCCAGAAGGAGCTGGAGCGCATTTGTGGAGTCCCAAACAAGCTCAGGACTAATGTCAACGCTGATGAGGCAGCGGTCTTCGGTGCAGCCTTCAAGGGTGCTGCCCTCAGCCCTAGTTTCCGTGTCAAGGACATTCGTGCTAGTGACGCCGCTTCCTACGCTGTCTCGCTGAAGTGGCCTGCCGACGGCAAGGAAAGACAGCAGAAGCTGTTCACCTCGACGTCCCAGGTTGGCCCTGAGAAGCAGGTTACGTTGAAGAACTTGGAGGACTTTGAATTTAGTTTCTCTCAGCACATTGCTCCCGGCGGTGCAGTTACTGAGTCTCCGGTTCTGGCCGTGGAGACGCAGAATCTCACTGCCTCTGTTGCTAAGCTAAAGGGCGACTTTGGTTGCTCGGACGCCAACATCACTACCAAGTTCTCTGTCCGCCTTAGCCCTATCAGTGGACTCCCAGAGGTTGTCGGTGGTTCTGTCAGTTGTGATGTTGAGGGCGCGAAGAAGGGCATTGTTGATGATGTCAAGGGTTTCTTTGGCCTGGGCTCCAAGAAGGAGGGTCAGGCTCCTCTCGGTGAGGACGGAGAGCCTGGTGAGTCTATCACTTTGGAAGCTGAAGAGTCTCAAGCTTCGACATCCACTGCCTCTGATGCTAGCTCGACTACCACTATCGAGGCCAAGAAGGGAACCCCTGAGGCCGAGGTCAGGGTTATCCCTGTTAGCTTTAAGACGTCGCCGCGGGGTATTCCCGCCCCCTCATACGCAGAAATCACTCGCATCATCAACCGCCTATCTGCCTTCGACGCCTCCGACCGTGACCGTAATCTACGCGAGGAGGCTTTGAACGATCTGGAGTCGTTCATCTATCGCAGCCGGGACTTGGTCGAGGATGAGGAGTTCATTAGGAACCTCAAGGGCGATCAGGTGTCTGTTCTCAAGGACTTGGTGTCTGCTGCTAGCGAGTGGTTGTATGGCGACGGCGAGAATGCAAAGACCGCCGAATTCCAACAGAAACTCAAGTCCCTAAAGGACATTGTCAGCCCTGCACTCAAGAGGAAGCAGGAAAGCGCTGACCGGCCGGTCAGGGTGGAGTTGATTAAGGAAGTCCTGAAGAACTCGCAGACTATCATCGACGTTATGAAGCAGCAAATTAAGCAGGATGAAGACGCCTACTCTTCGTCTGCATCTTCCAGCGCAACCGAGGCATCATCGTCCATTTCAGCTGGCGAATCCGCTACGCCATCCACCGATCCCCTTGAGGACTTGGAGCAGGACTCTTACTCTTCCCCTTCTTCGTCTAAGACTACCTCAACAACCACAACCCCCAAGCCTACCGGCCCGAAGTACTCCATCTTCCAGCCTAGCGACCTATCCTCCCTCTCCAAAATTCACGAGTCTACTAGCACCTGGTTCGAAACCAAGCTCGCGGAGCAAGCCAAACTCACTGAATCCGATGATCCCGCTCTGACAATCGTGGAGCTTGACACTCGGCTGAAGGAGCTGGAGCGTATCCTGACGCGAGTTTACGCGAAGCTGGGAACTGCGTCTGGAAAGAACGGCCAGTCTACAAAGAAGGGCAACGGAAACAAGGGCAAGAAGGAGAAGGAACAGAAGCCAGAAAAGGAATCTGTTCCGACACATGATGAGCTGTAATAGAATAATGTGATTTTTCTTGTTTCTTTATCTTGTTTCCCTTCCTGTATGACTGGGAGTTTGGTTTGAGGAAAATTGTTTGTTGAAACTTTGGTCACTATACACCCAGTCAAGGTATGGACGGAGTAGAAGTTGCATGTTGCATGTAAACTAGATGAAAGAAAAATTATACTGAGTACAAATTAATCCGAATAAAGAATGAATGGATATCATATTCAATAAGATGTGCATCATATGGTGGGAAATATGAGACTAGAAGTGTTGTTGTGTGTGCGTGTGTACCCTGGAAATAAGACCCGTCGCTGAAAAAAGAAACCCGATAGACTGAAACTTTTACACAGAAAGAAAGGTAGGTTACAATAGAAACAAACCCCTCTGTAGAAAAAAAGAGAGAACGAAAGAAAAACATCACCACGTAAAAGCCTCCTCCGCGAGATCCACCACAGCCCCCACCCCGATCCTCTCCCTCGTCGCAGCACGCACTTCATCCGCAAACGCACCAGGCCCACAAACAGACACCGCCGTAGCACCAACTCTCGTCGGAAGCACCTCGTCAAGAACAACGTCTGGACGACACCGTCCCGGGAACATCTGCACCGTCGCACTAGGAGAGACAATCTCCCGTGTACTCTTGGGCTTCGACACAAAGAGCTTGATAACCAGGATGTCACGTCGGCCGGGTAGTCGCAAGATTTGATCCATGTAGCTCTGCACCCAGGTGAGATGGTCGGTGCTGCGGACGGACCAGATGAGGTAGATGCGGTGCGTCGCGACACGGCCCTCAGCAGCGCGAATGAGTAGGTCGCGGACGAAGAGGAGGTGGTGTGTTATGCCGGCTCCTGCGGAGAAGAGTACGGCGGTGCCGTAGCTGGCCATGTTGATGGGGTGAGCGGCGTAAGGGCCTTCGATGAAGCCGGATGTGTAGAGGGTGTTGTTTGGGGCGGCAGAGGCTGTGTTGTAGAGCTTGCGGGTCATGCCTTGGCGAGCGCTAATGATGAGGGAGACAGAGGCTGGTTTGTTGGTTGTGTCGAGGTATTCGTCAAGGTTGACGATGGCTTGTTTTTCGAGGAGGGATGGGTCCACATCTATTGTTGAGGTTGAGCTTGTGGGGTTGTTGTTGTCATTGCTTCGGGTGAAGGTTTCGGTGGCTGTTGTGGGGGTTACGCAGGTGCTGGGGTCGACCCAGGCTACTGAGAAGGGGTGTGACATCCATTTTGAGATGCTGGGGATGTAGGCGTAGACGTGGGAGCCTGGGTTGATGTGCACGCGCTTGGGGAGGTGGAAGGTGACTCGACATGCTTCGCCTGGCAGGGCTTCAACGACGAGTTTTGTTGATCCTTTTTTGAGGGAGAAGTTGAGGTAGATGAGTCGGCCCATGCGACAGCACCGATCGAATAGCCAGATGACGATGATCGCGATAAGCCACGGCTTCTGCGGTAAGTTGTCAATATGCAAATGCGCGTAAACGCCCACAACAGCCAAAAAGGCAAACAGCTGGTGAAGATGAAGGAAGGTCTCATAAAACGCATGACGAATTGGTGAGGGCGAGTGAAGACCCAGACAGACAAAGGAACATGTACCCAGGAAACCCCATGAGAAGAACGGGACGGTGCGGATACGCCATAACATGTCTGAAAAGTCCTGTTCACGGCATGCGTTCACTGCCCATGCTGCTACGTGCACCAAACTCTCAAGCACAACAAGACGACCCAGCCACCGGTGGAGAAGATTGTAAGTGTCGAAGCTGAGTCGCAACAGGGGGATCAGTGGGTTATTGCGGCCTGCGAGAAGGAACAGAGGCACCATGTTTAAAACAGCCAGCGTCCCAGATCGTCCACGAAGCTCAGCAACCAAAGCCTCCTTGACGTTCGCCTTATAGTCCAAAAGTAGGCAGTAGGCGAACTGGCATGCAATGTAGAGGATGATCATGATCATCTGGAATCTGGATGGGAGCGTGCCGATGTTAACTGCACTTGACAGTTGGATCTCCCGATTATGTCTCTTCCGACCCAGAGGTGCGTAGAGAACGTGTTTCTTTATGTTTGTCCATAGCGACGACTCTTCGACACTCCAATATGTTTGCTGCTTTCTGCTCGATCCTAGCGACGTAACATGACGGAGGGTTGAATGGCTGATCTGGGCGATTCGACCGCAGAACACGATAAAGGCCACGGCTAGGATGGAGACGACGATAATGCGCGTGAAAATGACATCCTTGGGCACGTCGACGCCATTTAACCCCCGCGAATATTCGTAAACATAAGTAGCGTTGGATCCATATGATCGCGGGGCGACCAACCGTCGCAAATTCCCCATTGGAAGCTGATGAATGAGGATAAAGTGTAGCTAGACCCCGGCCACTGGGGTGACTCGAGGCGACGCGAGATATTTTGGGGACGACCAAACAAATCGCGCGAAGGTCGGCTGTTCGGAGAACGTCCTTGACTGGAAGGAAGTAGAAGCCAAGTAGCTTCACTTGTATGCGAGAAATGCAGTCTTTAATTCTGAAAATGCTCGATGTCAAGGGAACGAGAGGAATGCGGATGGCGGACACGCGGAATCTCGAAGCCAGAATTCAGTTGAGAGTAATTCTGCAAAAATGAAAAAAGAAGAAGTATGAAGACTTGCGCAGCAACAAACACGTTTGTCCTTCTTGCTTTGTGCAGGCTGGTTGGTTGATTGATAGGTCTTTTATTGTTGTCTCAAGAGGTGCGAACAATGCCGTTTGCGTCAGAGGACGAAAGGCATGCACCGAAATAGGGAAGAGCCGGGGTAAAGAAAGTCAACAGCAGAAAGTGACGCAGGACGCTAGACGTTTCTGATTATCTACATGTTCGAAACCAGACGTTAGTTTCAGCCAGCGTGGTGAGCCAGCCTGGACCTGCACTCACCCTGGTTCTCTGCATGCATTATCAGAGCAGTATCCAGCAGCAAGAGCGATGCGATCGAAGACGCTCAACGTCAAAAAGCAGTTAAAACAGTAGAACGAGGGGATGGAATGAGGGGAATGATAGTGGTGTCTGTCTGTCCAAGACCTCTCCTGTATGGAGATAGGAGGCGGAGGGACTAGCGTAGATTAACGAGGGACGAGGAAGACAGAAAAAGAACGAACACCTTTCCCTAAAAAGAACGAAAGAGAGAGAAAAAAAGAATGGCAGAGAAGAGTCTCCTAGGAGGAAGAGAGGAAGAATGTGAAAGCGAAAGTGAAAGAGGTGAGGTTAGATCTACTCCGGAGTAGGGCCGCAGAGCCAGTCTGGCCCAATCAGGAAATGCAGTGAATATCACACCCGAAAAGGGGGGAGAGAGCAGTGAAAAGAGTGCAATGAGAGAAAGAACCCATACGTCAGGCCGATGATCCACGGGGCAGCCACCAACTTAAAGAGAGGGAAATGCATTTAATAGTACTCCGTACTCTGTACCGAGAGAAAATTTCGAAATTAGACCTCCGACTAGCGACAGGTATGGTGCCACCAGAAATAAATGGACCCAGAGGCTGCTTAGTGGCAATTGCCCTCAATCAGGCGCATAAGAGGATCCTGGCTAGTGTTCGATTCAATAGTTGCAGCAGCCACACGGATAAGTTAACCAGGGTGGAATTAAAATAGCCTGCCGGGACGTTGCTTTCTGCGGTCTGCCAGACACTCTTTTCCTTGACCAAAGGTGGCTAACAGTCTAGGGGATCGCTGTGATCAAATCATGGGGTCCTTGCAGATCGTGAAGCTGATTCGACAACGATGTAGGATATTGACGCCGAGCCTTCAGGGGGGCGATTCGCCGTGAACAAAGCACTGGCCAGAAAACCTCTGCCTGTCTGTCTGCCTGTCTGTCCCGCACTGTCCGGATGCTGACTGACTTTGACCGATTATCGCCTGCATTTCTATTTGACAATGCCGGGAATGGCCACCGCATGGTGCCGTCTCACCATGCGCCTTTCATGCTGAAACGCTCGCTACATTTGTGATTTTATTCTGTGGCTGCCATACCGACGACCCACCGGCGCCGGGGCTGGAGCGAGAGTACAAGTACTCTGTACGGAGGAATACATTGCATTTTTCGGTCGCTGCAAGAACCAGGCTATGATTTTCAATTCTTTAGTATCAGCGAAGATAGCAAATAAATGGCATGCGATGGGTTGAAACAAAAAGGAACCCGTCACAGTCGGAAAAATCATGGGTCACGGGCGACACTAGCCAGCTTCGGAACTGGGTGGTATCGATATTCATCTATTCCACTGCGTCCATCTTGTCACCTAGATTATTCGTGGTCTAAGGATGGTAACTGATGAGGGGCCTGGTATCCAATGTGAAATTGAGGGTGATGGTTCCTCTCATGCCAATCTAAATCGAGGAATGATAACGGGCCGCTGAGACACTCGGAATGAATACATTTCGGATAGATTGCTTGCACCTGGATGAGACTAAGTGGCATGACTTTATTGCAGACAGTCCATATTGCTTGGTTGATTCGAAAGGAACTCCCATGCGCTGCATAGAGTCAATCAAATCTAAGAGAATAATAATCACAGTGGTCTATTTACATTGATCCATCGCAGTCCCCTATGGGTCCATAAGGCTGCCTACCGACCCATCCAGCCTCCGTCGACAGTAATCACTTCACCTGAAACATAGCCGCTGGCCCGGCTTGCCAAAAACACAATTACGCCCTTGAAGTCTTCCGGCGCTCCCCATCGCCCAGCCGGAATCCGGGCCATGATACCTGCATTGCGGTTTGAGTCGTTGATAAGAGCAACGTTCATATCTGTGGCGATATATCCGGGGGCAATTGCGTTGACGTTGATACCCTTGGATGCCCATTCGTTCGACAGAGCCTTGGTCAACTGAGCAACACCTCCCTTGGAGGCGGCGTAGGCGGGGACGGTGAATCCTCCCTGGAAGGTGAGAAGAGATGCGACGTTGATTATGGAGCCACGGTGGCCATTAGAGAATTCAGAGGCATCGAGGGACAACAGGTGGGCGCCAAATTCGCGGCAGAGTGTAAAGACGGAGCTCAGGTTGACTTGGATGACCTGATCACCATTATATTAGCCCCTTGCCGTGGATTAATGCTGTCGAATGAAAATACCCACCTCATCCCAATCCTCATCCGGGAACTTCTCACTAGGATGTCTCCTTTGAATCCCAGCGCAGTTCAGAAGGATCTGAGGCTTGATGCCTTGACTTGTTAATGCCGGAATGATATTCTTGACTGCCTCTCGGTTCGATAGTTCCGCAACGTGAATTGACGCCTTCCGGCCAATGCGATTAATGATTTCATCGCGCGTTGATGTGTTGGACTCGTCTCTCTATTCCCAGTCAGTTTTTAAACGGCTACAAGTAGTGATCAAAGGCATGCACACCTGGATGAGCACAATATCGGCACCAGCCTCTGCAAGAGCAATGGTCATAGCCTGTCCAATGCCTCTTGTTCCACCAGTGACGACGGCCGTCTGGCCGGTCAGCGAGAAAAGGGAAGCAACGCTGTCTGTCATTGTGATTCTGTGGAAGGTTTCGCAACTAGATCTGTATCTATCGACTGCGATATGCGAATGGCTCAATCACGTCCAAGGGAATCTGGTAGATAGGAAGATATTTTTCAATACTATAAATCCGTCCTCGCGTTCTAATGCGCGATGATCGAGCTGCTGCTTACATTATTACTGTTATGTATCTTTTTGCAGTTGATCCCGGCTTTCCTTGCGATGGCTTCACTGCCCCTCGTGCGGGGCTTCCAAACCAGGTGAATTCCGTTGCCGACCCGTTACCGGCCGCTCCACTTCCGGCTATTGCTTGTCATCGGCGCACGGCCGAGCATCATCGCCATGATACTGTCGTCACATGGATCTAGATGTGTAATTTACGGCATCTCAGTCTCGACGGGATAAAGAAGCCTTCTATACGATATATTTGTTGCAATTGATGCCACATCGCGTGTAATACAATGATTCATTTGACGACAGTTTGCAGCTTGTAGAAGGCCAATTGTGGAGTACAAATTGACAGCCGGCTGAAATCCAAACAACAAACACTGATTACGTCGCCGTGTTACCAGAACACCACCAGATTTCTTTCCAAAATACGGGGAAATGGGGTAAAGTGGCACATATCCTTCCTGTTCAACCTCGTGGGTGCTGCATGTATAGCCATATGGTGTGTAAAGCATGTCTGTCTGCAAGCGCAAGATCAACCAGGGTCCCGATACAGATTGCTAGACAGGCCCTACAGTAGGGATGCACAGATAGCTTATATAGTACTGCAGAAAGGGTCCAGGATATGCTCTGACCTGATTTTCTTCATGGATAACATAGTTAGACCCTGTCGATGAATTGCCGGATTGCCTGGTCATACATCCGAGACTAGACACAGACGGGATACGATGGTATATAAACCAATCGAAGGCTCTTTATTTCAGCTAGGTTTGAGAGCATGGTTAAGTTAGGGGCTAGAAAAATGCGATTTCCCAACCTGTTGTGTATATCAGATACGGCACTGTATTGTATTTACGTCCCCTTCCTCCAGAACTATGAGAAACAAATATATGCTTTTCCATTCTCCTGGATGAATATTCTACCAGCTGCACAATGGCTGACTCATCGGCGCACTTTATTACCCCAAAACAGTTCTTGGGGAAAGAAGTCTTCAACCACAAAGTAGGAAAGGGAATCCTTCTAGTTGAAAGCTCGTCTGGCTGCCCGTTCTGGTGTGGGGTGTGGAGAAAGAACCACTCCAGGAAAGGCACTCGTATTATTTCCCCAGTTAACGTTGACTACAAGTACATATTACTACTACTTTTACGGCCACGGACTTGCTGCGACAAAACCATGCATTTTCTCTGCTTGCGCGATTGATCTGGACAGTTCTTTTTCTATTGTTGATTTACCTGTTTTCTCGTGTTGTGCCCTTTTGAGAGCATATCTCCTAACGTTAACCGACTCTGGAAAATGCCGCTTGAGCATCGTGGTTGTCAGAGAAATTTATGACTTACTTGAAGTCCAGCGATCAAGATGGAGCAAGATGAACAATCGCCTCGGTTCGAACATCCTCCAATGTCGAGGGCCAGGTCCCGTTCGGATGCCATGAAGCGTGTGTCGAGGGCGTGTCTGCACTGTCGGCAGCGCAAATCTAAGTGCGATTTGTAGGTTTACTTTATTCTCTCTTTTTATTACGTCGGACAAAGATAGTTTGCTAATTCTCAACAGAGATGGTAGCGGCAGCCCAGGTGTTCCGCCATGTCAACGATGTATCCGCGATGGTCGTGATTGTGTCCTGGGCAGTTCGAATCGAGGCGGTCGCCGAATTCGCAAAAACAAACTGAAAAATGTCACTCCTGGGGTCTCGGCTCAGGAGAAATCCGATCTGGATACAGTCAGTTCGCCCAGCTCGGAAAACCGCCAGGCTGCGTCCTACCCCGGCCCCGTGGTCTTCATGCCGCCCAATCCCCCAACGACAACAACGTCGGTTTCTGTGGACGACGATGACACGGCGTCTATTGGCTCAGTTCCGCGAAATCCATCGGATGCATGGCAGTGTTTGACGGGTATTGCGAAACGGGGTACGGATGGCAATACCGCGGAGACGATTGCAGAATCTTTGCCTGGTTCAGGTGGTTTTTCGACTTACGGCACGCTACAGAGTGGCTCGGTGACTGAATTTTCGACAAACAGTGGCATCAAAACATATAGACTCGTCCAAGCGCGCTCCCTAGATCCAGCAACGGTGTGGCAGCTCGTGGTGCGCTACGCCGAGAATTTCCACCCATACTTACCGCTGGTACCACGCAAGTACTTTGATCGCAATGCCCTGGATGCCTTTGCGACCAATGAAAAGTATCTTCTCACCGCCGTTCTCACCATCGCTTCCAAGGACCTGGTGGAACGACCAGAAATCCATGAATATTGTTCCAGATACATGCACGAGCTGATCTCTGGTATTGCCGCTGGAGCTGACTGCGACGTCGAAGCCGTGGAGGCCCTGCTCATTCTCGCGGAATGGGAACCTCAAGGTCTACGCCCGCGCATTGAACGCGTTGGTCGAGGAGAAGAGGACCGTGCCGCATGGATGCACATTGGGCTCGCGTTACGATCAGGTTACTTCCTCGGCTTGGATCGAACATCCTTCCGAGGCGATGCATCAGGAGATACGGCAACAGAGGCCCGCAGGCGATTGGCCTGGACCAGCTGCTACATCTCTGATCGTCTGATTTCTGTTCGCATTGGGCGCGCTTTCTGGTCGCGAGGGCCTGGCCCGATGACAGGACTGGTCAGTCAGGATTTTCCTTCCTTGCAACCTGTCAAAGAAGGGGAAGAGGACCATGCGAAGATTTTCCAAGCCACGTTGGATCTCACGCAGCTGTATGGGAATGTCCACGACGTACTATACTCTGGCATGCGCACCAGCAACCAAATGATGCTTATGGGCGATTATGTCAAATATGTGGATGACTTTCGTCTTGCCATTCTGCGCTGGAAGTCCCTTTGGGGGTCATTACATTGTACGTTGTCGAATCTCTGTATTCCCGTGTCATGCTAATTATCCACAGGTTCTCCTCCCATCCGCGCTACATTGCAGCTATCATACGAGTATCTGAGGCTCTATACCAACGCATTTGCTTTTCAGGCAACAATATCGCAGTCATTGGCATCAAAGGTTAACGGTGATGCTCACGCTCAGAAGGAGCATTTGCGAAGGGCATTCAACAATGTGGCATCTTTGCAGGATGCACGATTCATCTATGAATCGTTGGATGCTGCCAAAGCTTACCTGTCTATTCTTGTGGACTTAGTTGATCCAGAAAAGCACTTGCACTTTATGCCGCTTCGATTCTACTTGTACGGTATTTATGCGGCAGTATTCTTGTACAAGGTAAGTCACTCACAACCACTCGCATTGCATTCTGAACCTTACATTATCAGGCCCGTTCATTCGGCGTCATGTTACATTCCGAAGAAATGGCAGTGCGCGACCTCGTCACTCGAACCACCGAGGTCCTGAAACGGGCAAGCGCCGGCCCTGATGACATCGGATCTCGGTACTCACGCCTTCTAGAACTTCTCTGGCAAACCAAACCTGCATCAATCACTTCTCCCGCAGGCACACAGCAAAGCAACGATATCATGCAGACTACACTTTCAAACTGCCTTTCCGACCAGAATAAACATGTGGATTTCAGCCCGGCGAATGATTTCTCCTGGTTGGATCTCGAGGCTGTCGGTGACTTTGTCTCCGGAGACCAGATCTCTGGAGCAGGGATGGGGTTTGACGCGTTCCAGAATCCTGATCTGTACCAGACTGGACAGGATCGTTTGCAGAGCTGGCAGGTGTCAACATGGCCAAGTGACATGAGCAGCCTTCTTTTTTAGACGCTCTTCCTGTACCCGTTAAGGCCTCGAGTCCTCGAATTGTCTTGCGGGCAAATTTGCCAACGACGTTGGGGTATGCGACAGGTATTACCGTCAGCACCTGTCTCGTGCTCGTTATCCCCAATATTAGTGCGGGGATAGCGGGGATTATGCTCGGTGTTTCCTCCGATATGTATTTCTACGCAGTAGCCGAGGGGGAGGGACCTACTTCGGAGTACAATTGTACAACAACTCCCCGTCTACGAATAGCTCAATTGGCATATTTCAATTGAGTAATATACACAATGGCGCTGAATGAAATAAAGGGTCGGCTGGCGTTGATCACAGGTGCATCTGGAGGGCAAGCCACTTTTCCATGTTTTTTCTAGAGCTCAGATCTGACTTTTACAGAATCGGAGCAGCATGTGCACACCAACTCGCTCAGAAGAGTGTTCATTTGGCCCTGACTTACTCCAGTAACAAGACAGCAATGGACAGTCTAGTCGAGGAACTCAAAACCAAATACCCCACGGTCGACGATAAGCCCCTTCGTATCTCGGCCCATCAGGTGGATGTGGCCTCCGCAGAACAAATCCAGACAATGTTCGAGCAGATCGACCAACAACATGGCCAGCGACCGGATATCCTCGTCTCCAATGCCGGATATGGTAAGCGCGTGCCGCAGGTCTGGGACATTACACTCGAAGAATTCGATCATACGATCAACGTCAATCTCCGCGCCTCGTTTATCCTTGTGAAGGGCGTTGTCGAACACATGAGGGACCAACGATGGGGCCGGATTGTGCTCATGTCTTCGATAGCTGGATACGGTGGAGGGATTAATGGATGCCGTATGTAGCGCCACTCCTTTGAAGATATACCACGCTAGATAACTGACTATGTGATATGTAGATTACGCCTCTTCCAAAGCCGGCATGACCGGTATGATGAAGAACCTGTCGACTCGTCTCGCAGAACACAACATCAGCGTCAACGATGTGGCACCAGCAATTATCGGAGATACTGGAATGATACCCAACGCCCAGTCTGTTCCTGAGATCGCAGCGAGTATACCACTTGGTCGAGTGGGGACGCCTGATGAGGTCGCTAATGTGGTGACTATGCTTGTTATGACTGGATATATGACTGGGCAGAGTCTCCTGCTGGCGGGAGGGTTGAAGTAGTATGTGAGGTTTATAGATGGCGTTTTCCCCAAGGATATTATATATAACTGTCTAGTTCTTTTGGGCATACATTCGTCTACCTATACGCTCCAGATACCCTCCAATAATCAACAGAATATAATTCTCCAGTCATGCTCCCAAGAACCCCACTCCTTTACCTCAGCAACTGATGCAAATAATCGGGTATACAAAACAAAACAATTTAGCCCTCGATAACAACTTTAACAACAGGCGTCCCATTCTCATCAACGCCTTTCCCAGCCAACCCAAATGCCCTCTCCCCTTCCTCCAGCTTCACCCGATGTGTAACAACCCGCTCCTCAACACGCGCAAACTTACCACTCTCCAACAACCCAATAGCAGCAGGGTACGCATACCCATCATATCGGAACACACCGATAACATCAACCTCACGCAGCGCAGCAGCACCAACAGGAAGTGTCTGCACAGGATTGCCCATACCGATCTGTACTAACACACCGCCAGCACCGGCGGCGTAGATACCAGTCTGCACACAGGTAGGCACACCAGTGCAGTCATACACGCGCGAGAAGCCAGTCTTCACACCATTTGCCTCCTTCAGGCCAGCAGAGTTGCGCTGCGCACTTTGCAGCGCATATGCAACCTGTTCGGCCTGCGGCGCATTACGAGCCGGAGGCGGATTGTTCGGATCAGACTTGGGAATGAGATAAGTCTTCAGCCCCAAGCCCAACGACTTGGCAATCTCCAACCGCGCCTCATCGATGTCCGCAACGACAATCGACGAGAAGTTCTCGGCCGTAGCCAGCGCACCAGCTAAAAGCAACCCAATAGCACCAGCGCCGAACACCAGTGCCGACAAACCCTCCCCGACTTCCTCGGCCAGTGCTACCTCTTCTTTAGTCGGCGGATGCGAACGCCTAATCGCATGCAGACAAACTGCCAACGGCTCCACGAGCGCACCCCCCGCATACGACACGTTCTCAGGTAACTTGTGACACATCTCCGCCGGATGGTTCGTAAGTTCCATAAGCGTCCCGTCGAAATGCGGAAACACCTTCGCGCTACTCCGAAACTTCATCTCAGGGCAGATATTGTACCTTCCCGTTTTGCAGAGGAAGCATTTGCGACAGGGGATGCCGACTTCTAGCGCGACGCGGTCGCCGACTTCCAGGTTGTTTACGTTGGGGCCCAGGGCTGTGACTGTGCCGGAGGACTCGTGGCCGAGGCACATGGGTTCGCGGACGACGAAGTCGCCATTGCGGCCGTGGGAATAGTAGTGGAGATCTGAGCCGCAGAGACCGGTTGCGCGGATGGCGATTTGGACTTCAGTGCCGCTGGGAGGGGTTATGGTTCTTGATTCCTGGTTTTGTTAGATTAGTCTCGCTTTTCTTTTCTAGAACTTCTTGTAACGTACAATGCGGAGGTCTTTGGCGCCGTGGAGGACAAGCGCTTTGGTAGATTGTGCGGCTGCCATTTTTGATAATATAGAGTAGTAGAATATATAAAAGGAAGTAAAGTATGGGAAGAGCTAGATTTATATCGAATATGCGAACTGAAGAGGTTAAATCTACGGAATACACTGGACAACACTTTCGGATCCCTCACTCAATATCCGAAAGCCGTGGGGAAAAAATTCCCCCGCTGAGATTATAGATTACAGGGATAGAAATTGAGCGATTTCTATCGTCATGAACCAGAAAGGGCCTGTTCTCTGGAGTAATACATCGCGTACTTGTAAAGGGCAGACCGAAGTATTTTACCCCACGTTGTCGGCCATTGATAGGGCGTCGGGAATTGAACAGCGAGGCGGGATGTCAATAGCCGATGGTATGACATTGTACGGAGGAGCACATACGGCGGAGGAGCACCGCATTGTTCGGGGAAGGCATACGGTATACGGAGGATTAATGGACAGGCGTAGAGTAATTGTAAATAGAGGGCCATTATTGGGATAATCTGTTATACTAGCTCGAATAGGCAGGCATAACAATTGCTGTATTAGTATTTAGGTGAACGGAACTGATAAACTCGCTGTAGTATGGAAATTGAAGTATCAAGTTGGTCATCGATGCCGTAAAAACTCCCGTCTAGGAGATACCCCGAGTTGCTTCATCTTTTATTTCTTTCGATTCTTCAATTACATTGCTATACCTTGTGTATACTTGTACATTCTTGTTCTTTGTCTACACAACCTCGATCTCTTGACATCATATCATGGCTTCTGCTGCTCTGTTAATCGGTGCTATCACGCACGCCCGCAAGGAATGGGAGGATCTGTCGTCGTTCTTGACGCTCAAGGTATGCCTCATAGTATACAAGATATGAGAATCTTTGCTAACTGAATAGGAATTCCCCTCTGGCACCCGGGAGGACTTCATCCAAAACTGCAAGAATGGCGATTATGATGATGTAGTTGCCATCTATCGATCCAATGCCTCGACCAAGGTAATTCAATCACGAGCAAGCGCAAAGAGAAAAGAGACTAATCGAATAGTTTACGGGCCCTTTCAACGCAGAGATGCTGTCCGTGCTGCCATCATCATTAAAGTACATCTGCCATAACGGAGCAGGTTATGACAATGTTGATGTTGATGCTTGTACGCAGAAAGGTACGTACCACTACTTCCTGTTTTACTAGTTACGAAATCTAACGCGTGCACAGGAATCGCCGTGTCCAGTACCCCTGTAGCCGTCAACAATGCCACGGCTGACGTTGGCATTTTCTTGATGATCGGGGCTCTGCGACAGGCATACGTGCCGTTGACTTCAATTAGAGAGGGCCAATGGCTCGGAAAGTCTACGCTCGGTCGTGACCCCCAGGGCAAGGTCCTTGGAATTCTCGGTATGGGCGGTATTGGAAGGGTAAGCTGCGCTTTACGTTCCTTCTTGATTAACCTGTCTGACCCCACTAGGAAATGGCAAACCGCGCCAAAGCCTTCGGGATGAATATCCAGTATCATAACCGTTCGCGGTTGTCGCCTGAGCTCGAGGGGGATTCGACCTACGTGTCGTTTGATGAATTGCTGGCTACTTCCGATGTGCTGAGCTTGAACCTGGCTCTGAACGAGTCGACCCGGCATATCATCGGGGAGAAGGAGTTCGGTAAGATGAAGGACGGGATCGTTATCGTTAACACGGCCCGTGGGGCTTTGATCAACGAGAAGGCTTTGGTTGCTGCGGTGGATTCTGGGAAGGTAAGTCCTCGTTCATTCATTTACTCGTTGATGTTGTATTGACCCAACCAAAGGTTTTGTCGGCTGGTCTGGATGTGTATGAGAATGAGCCCGTGGTGGAATCCGGGCTTATCAATAACCCCCGTGTAATGCTGCTTCCGCACATTGGTACCATGACCTATGAGACGCAGAAGGACATGGAGCTGCTGGTATTGAACAATCTGCGTTCGGCGGTTGAGAAGGGAAAGATGATCACGTTAGTTCCGGAGCAGAAAAGCGCCTTTCAGGGTATGAATGGGACATCGTAAGCATAATTGCAATAAATAGACCTAGAAATAAGAATGTTAAATGAATTGTTCGAGAATAAACCATGCGTTCCATAGTAAAGAACTCCAGTTCATGACCGTTATTAACAGATACTGCCAGGCGGTAAACCACACTCGGCCTAGCGTTAGGGCTCGCTTAGGGCGGGCGGCGCCAAGCGCACCACACGCAGAGTCTCGCGATCCCCGTTCCAGAGGCCTTGTCGAAAACGAAGAAAAAGCGACAACTTCTCACGACATCGAGGACCATCCCTTTACCCCTCGGCAACCGCTTCAAGATGGTGAGTCTTGCTGTCGTCGATTTTGCTATCCAACATGCGATTTTTGCATCTCCCCAAGCCTTAGCCCAAGCCCCAAGCCCAAAGACTTGTCGATTTCGAGAAAATCTCCATTTCCGCGCATCGAAGAAAAATCATACCCCTCACAATAAATGAATTCGAACATTGCCGTCATGTCAATTCCGTCCGGTCGAGTCTGTGCATGTTGCTGATGTTGGGATTTTCTTTGTCTTTCAGGTCCGTTACGCCGCTCAGGAGATTCCGGCCGCGAAGAGCGCCCGCGCCCGGGGCTCTTACCTCCGTGTCAGCTTCAAGAACACCCGTGAGACCGCCCAGGCCGTCAAGGGCATGAAGCTTGAACGCGCCCTCAAGTTCCTCGACAACGTCCAGAACAAGGCCGAGGTCGTCCCCATGCGCAGATACGCTGGCGGCACTGGTCGTGCTGCTCAGGGTGAGTGATACGATTGTTTTTTATGGTTTTGGAGGGGAGAAAAATTACGATGGCTTGAAAATTTGTCGTGGCTAGAAAGAGTTGGGTTTAAATAAAATTTTTGAAGGAAATATTGGGATTGAATATGAATGGAACGAGAAGCCATGCCGTGCGATTGGAGATGAATGCTTGGAAATTATTGGACATACGGTTGCTGGGCAGCACGCTGATGAAGTTATCTATAGGCAAGCAGTGGGGTGTCAGCCGCGCCCGCTGGCCCGTCAAGTCCGCTCAGTTCCTCTCCGACCTCATCAAGAACGCCGAGGCCAACGCTGACACCAAGGGTCTCGACACCGGTGCCCTTGTTGTCAAGCACATCCAGGTCAACCAGGCCCCCAAGGGACGGAGACGCACCTACCGTGCCCACGGTCGTGTATGTATAAATATTCTTGGGGTTCTACGGCGGATAAACTGACATGACATAGATCAACCCCTACATGACCAACCCTTGCCACATCGAGCTCATCCTTACCGAGGGTGAGGAAGTCGTCCAGAAGGCCCCCGCTGCCAAGGAGACTCACCTCTCTTCCCGCCAGCGTGGTACTCAGATCCGCCGTGCTCTCATCGAGGCATAAGCGGTCTGCGAGGTGTCGGGGGTAATAGGTAGTTGGGAAAGAAATGCATAGGGAAAATTAAAAAGCCCGGAGTTTTCTTTTATGTTGTTGTACGGAACAAATACCTGGTCACGGAAGGCTACAAGAAAAAATGCAATGAAATGGAAAAAATTCGAAACAACGGGCAGATGATACAGATGGGCTTTTTTGGAGTCCTTCCCAGCATTGATCTTTCTCGAGGATATTTTCCCTTTTTCTACATATGAATCTTTCCACGTCGAGGAATTGGCCCCGGACATTTACTGGCCTTTCTTTTCCGGGTACTCTTGTTTCCAACGCATGCTTCGGGATAATACGAGCGTTATTTCATGAATGGGATACGGTTTCTTTTTGTTCAGCAATTTCTTGATGCAGAAGATCTATATGTGTAGACTGTAGTCGATATCTGACCCCCATCCAAATGACGTCTATAGGAAATATCAGCCTTGATAAACCCATTAAGCTCACCAAAAAGACCAAGAGTGGCTGTGCATCAAGAGTAAGCCATGTACATATCTCGGTCGAACATAAGGCAGTTTTCCTACTATCACCGGACAATCACCACCACGGCGGCACAGGCATCTCCATTTGGGGGCCACACAAAGTCCCTCCCAAACATCATGATGACTGGTGTGTATAAAATGCTTGCGTGTCGTGGTTGTCGTGGTCTTCGCCACTGGCGGGTGTCCATTTTCTGCCTAGCATTAGAGTTAAAGTACTAAAACTAAACTAAACGCCCGCCGCATTTTCCTTTTGTCTCAGCCTTACTTTTGGAGAAAACAAAACAACACTTCTCCTTTTCTCTCCCAGAGTCGAGCTACAGGGTTTCTTGTCGTCGGCAAATATGAAGCGTGTTTTTACTTCCCTGACCCGGCGTGCCAGTAAGTTACATTCTATATCGCTTAAACTAAAATCTCCGGTTGCTCAATGCAAGGGTTCCCCAGGTTCTGCCTCGAGGAGCTCCTCCTCTGCGACGACGTATGCCGATGATTCGCCCGAAGCTGTCATCCTCCGGGAAGTGGTATGACAAACTACTATGGGAATCTTGGACTGCTATAGGACATTGACTAATCGTACGCGATATTGTCATCCAGGCTGCATTCTGCGACTCCGGAAATAGCAACTCTGTACGTTCAATCCCCAACATCTTCTATCATCCCATCTACCACTGTTCATGGACTAACCCCTAATCCAATCCAACAGGAAGGTACAGACTATGTCCATCTCCCTGCCATCGTCGAAAGTGCCGAATCAAGTCCCAATGCCGCCAAAGAGGCCGCCCATCGCATTCGCAAGATCCTCTCCGACCCGGTCAAAACCCCCGGACACATGCAATACAATGCCATCATGTTGGTTCGGATCCTCATCGATAACCCAGGCCACACATTCGCGCGCAATCTGGATGCCAAGTTCACGTCGACGGTTAAGGATCTCCTCCGGCAGGGAAGGGACATGAATGCACAACAGTTCCTGCGCGAGACGCTGGAGTTCATGGAGACGCAGCGGTCGTGGGATGAGGATCTGGCAACGCTCGTGGCTATGTGGAAGAAGGAGAAGGAACGATACAACAAGGCGCGTACATTCTTGGTGAGTGATTCGTTTTCTTTGGATATAGCCATGTTGCTAATTGTGATAGGGTACCGGATCTTCATCGCGAGGACAGTCGCAGTCACAGTCGCAGTCGCAGCAGCGAAGCCAGAATCACTTTGGTGCACCTCGTCCCGCTCATGGGACGATTCTACCCCCGCCAGATGAGCTAGCCGCGCGTGTTGAAGAAGCCAGGAACTCATCCAAGCTGCTCCTCCAAATCGTTCAGTCGACGCCACCGGCTGAGATTCTCGAGAATGAAATCATCGCGGAATTCTCTCATCGGTGCCAAACCGCGTCCCGTGCCGTCCAGGCATATATCAATTCGACTAACCCGGCGCCGGACGAGGACACGCTCTTGACGCTGATTGAGACGAATGATGAAATCTCGGTGGCATTGTCCAAGCACCAGCGGGCTGTTCTCAACGCCCGCAAAGCCTTGGGTAGTGCGAGTAGCCAGTCGCCTGTCGAGTCTGGCGAAGTTGCGGCATCGAGTGCCAATGCACGGCCAGTTCCGGCTCCTCCTCTACCGCAAAGGGATATGTCTGTTGCTCCGGAGCTATCTTCACCTGTCCCTGCGCCCGTTCCGGCTCCTGCATTTGCACCTGTTCCTTCACCTGTCCCTGCACCCGCAACCGCGCCAGACCCCACTGCAAATACGAGCACTGGCCCCGGCCGGTTTGAATATCGATCGGAAGACTTCCAAGTCCAGAACCCCTTCGCAGACAACCATGGAATTTATGGCACGCCTTCGCACTATGAAGGAAATCAGCAGACCAATACGTACGGGGCAAACGGACCAAATGGGCAGTGGCAGCAAAATACCGAACGAACTGTTTAACAAGAGCAGTAATATGGATATATTGGCGACATAATTTTTGAGATTTGACATTTTGTTTATTCCCCTTTGTTCTGGCCTCGGCGATCACGATTGATGCTATTTACAGCTCTTGCATTTGTTCATGTCCTTCTATTGTTGTAGTTATACCCACTTATAGTCTACATATACAGCAGTCATATCTTGACATATTACTTTTTGGCTTCTCGTTTTGTGCTGATTAACGTTCTGGTCCTTGTTTATATTGACTGTACACCGCATGGAGGCACATGATTCGGACTCGGGATACCGGATGGCAGGGTCCCAGTCAATTGGTTCTTTTGCATTTAACATCTATTTCTATCTCCGTGGCACGACTGCCAAATACCCAGAATCTTCTGGTGCCTCCCAGGTGGAGTGCCTGTTTGAAGCTGAGTGCTGTTGATAGTGTTGCCTGAGACTCTACCAGACCGACTGGATGACAATGTCTCCTGGCGGCAGTTCTTTGAAATTCCCTCTGAGGGCTTAATGAAGCTGAAACCCTGAATGCCCAGTGTATATATTGTTCTTTTGGGGGGTGTTCTGATTAAAAATTTAGGGGTCGTTAATTTGCATGTTTCATGGCAATTAACGTGAAACGATTCGCCCCGTCATAGGCGCTTTGGCACTTTACAACTTCGCTTACTCTCTAGTAAGTGCTGTTCGGGTCCACTCCAACTGTTCTAGTGTTTATGGTTGATAATTGACTGATTTGGCAATGCAGAATAAAATTAGTGACGGGTCAGGATTGTCAGAACGAACGGGCGTCTCTCCGATCCGTGGAGTCTGTCTTCTGTCTCACCAGGAGTGTATCTCCATTTAGAGGCAAATCCGATATGATTGAAGATCCACGAAGGAGCCAGACCATGCCCAGGTCCAGGGTGTGTGTTTCATGATGAGATTGACCAATGGAGCTGTTTCGATCAACCCTAATTTGAGAGTATATAGGGCGCAGGATATCGCTGTTCTGACGAGTTCTTTTCTCTCTCCAGCACACAGGCTTGTCCTTGTTAACGTTTTCATTCTCTTGTTGAAGCTCTCTTTTAGTTCTGGTCTGTGACCGTTCTGTCTTACTTTCTTCTCGTCTCTCATTCGAATCGTGGTATACTGGTATACCTGAACCTTCCACTCGTTTCGGACTTTATCCAGCCTTTTCTTTCGCTATCTTCAAGAATCAGCCAAAATGAAGCAAGCCAGCTCCGTCCTCGCTCTTGCCAGCATTGTCTCCTTGGCCCACGGCCACGGTTTCATCAGCTCCCCTGAGCCCCGTATGCCCGGTTCCGCCATGTCATCCGCCTGCGGTCAGCAAATTTACAACAACCAGAAGGCCGACAACTATGGCAACGTCCAGGGCGAGCTCCAGGTCGCCAACGGCCAGGACGACTACGACGCCGAGAAGTGCGACATCTGGCTCTGCAAGGGTTACAAGTTCGCCGACAACAAGGACAACGTCCAGTCCTACAGCGCCGGCCAAACCGTCAAGTTCGAGATCGACATCCGCGCTCCCCACACCGGTGTCGCCAACGTCTCTGTCGTCGACACCAACTCCAACACTGTGATCGGCAGCCCGCTCAAGTCCTGGGACAAGTACGCCTCCACTGAGACCGGTGTTACCGATGACGAAACCAACTTCAGCGTCACCATCCCCGAGAACTTGGGTAGCAAGTGCTCAACTGCCGGTGACTGTGTGCTCCAGTGGTACTGGTTCGCCGAGTCTATTGACCAGACCTACGAATCTTGCGTCGACTTTACTGTCGGCGGTTCTAGCTCTGGCTCTAGCTCTGCTTCTAGCGCTGGCACTACCACCGCTGCTGCCAACAACAAGGTCGCTTCTCTCCCTAGCACCATGGCAACCGTTGCTAAGCAGCAGGCCACTTCCTCGGCTGCTCCTGTTGCCAGCTCCGGGGTTTCCATCCCCAAGGATGGTAGCTCTGAGGAGCAGCTCAACTGGGTTTCGAACCTTGTGAGAAGCATTGTCAACTACGGTGCTTAGATAGCTAGAGATCTGTCTTCCACTATGACTTAGTTACCGTCAAGCAATATAACTAAGTTGACCTCATGTATATTAGTTTCGCTGTACTTCTTACAACGCACGGTGTTCCTACGAATATCGCGAATAATTTCATATACTTGAAACCACATAACTGATCTAGTACGGAGTAGCCAATCCATAGACCCGAATTACTATCCGAGAACGGCTATATTGGAACGCGCCCACGTGATATACGCGTAAGGCGCGTCGCGCGTGTCCCCAGCCACAATTTCTCTTATCGTCATTTCCCTCTCTTTCCTCTTCCTTTTTACTCTCTTCTTCATTTCATTCAGACACTCTCCACTCTTCTTCTAATACAAGTTGTGCATACTGCATTGCATCCACATTCCACATTCCACATCCTGCATCTTACCGAACACCCAACTAGCACCTGTTTTAAACATCCAATTCCGACTGCTGCCTGCAAACACATAACTACCTCATCGTCATACCTTGCGATAAGATCGATTAGTCGATCAGTCAATCAATCTATTCTAAAAAAAAAAAAAAAAAAAAAAAAAAAAAAAAAAAAAAAAAAA
>NW_024467298.1:903610-986321 GCF_000600275.1 Aspergillus ruber CBS 135680
AAAAAAAAAAAAAAGGAAAAAAAAAGGAAAAAAGGAAAAAAGAAAATTACAAGAAAAATGTCCATCCAACACATCACAAAAGACACCACCAAGCGCAGACGCTTCCAGCCTCCCATCACCTCGTTCTTCTCTGGCCCAACTCCTACCGCGAACGTTAACGACCATGACGATAACGGTGCTACACCTCGTGTCTCTCATTACCACTACTCCGCTGCCACATGCTCGCCCACACCCGTCGTTCCTGCGAAGGTGCAGTCCTCGTTGTTGAGCGTTGGTATGCGCGTCCGAAAATCCGTTGCGGAGGGATACAAGACGCAAAAAGAATTGGAGAAGCAGTTGGCTGCTGCTGCTGCCCCTACTACAACTGCTAATGGTGTAAACCATGCAGAACTCCCGCCCTTCTGCGGATACTCGAAGATAGAAGATTTGACCGTGCAAGCGTTCTCGCGTCCTTCTGCGATGAATGAGCATGACCCCGTCACCGACGAGAATGATGCTTATTCGCTCCCCTCGAGTAGTCAGGGATCATTTACCTCGTACAACGGACAAAAGCGGTCATATACCTCTGATGACTTGGATGATGAGTTTGAGAGTCCTTATGACGCCTCTCATCGGACTATTCTTGCGCCCTCCCTGGGGCAGCAGAGACGGCGGTTTATTGCGTTGAAGAACCAGAACCGGATTGCTGGGCAGAGTATGGATGTTGACGACTTTGAGGAGGCGACTTTTCTGCGCCGCCGGGAGGATGTTGAGATGGATGGATATTAATCCCGTTCATTGCTGATCAAATGCGCCAGCTTGTTTATTCCTTTCTGCCTTCATCATTTCATGCCTTTATATAACGGTTTAACTTTTGGTTTCTATGGATGGGATATGTCGATATAATGATTTTCAGCGTTGTGTTACCGACTGGTTTCGGTGATGAGATTGGACCTGCATCCATCTTGTTTATTTGCTTCTGGTATATGCTTATTATGGAGGATATTTTTGACGAGATTGTACAATACCCAAGGATATTGGTTTTGTTTTATTTGGGCTATCATTATTTTGTATTCATGAGTCAGGAATTCGGGACTGCCATCTATCTATCGCGATGCGTAGCCATTTGAGCTTCATCTTATCATGTCCATTACCGACCACAGCTTTACAGCTTTTGCAATAGTTTTGAAGGGCATTTGTCTTACTGGCGCTGATTAGATGCCACAGACAGTGCATGCTCTTGGCTCATAAAGCGCCATTGCTAATTTGATATGATATCTGATAGAATATCCTGATCAGGGAAAGTTGTATGTAGGAAGAAGAATGAGTTGCAAAGTGCTCTATTCCACTGTCCCAGAAGGATTGGGGATTGGTATTATTATCTGTTGTCAATTGTTATTTAAATCCTCAAGTACAATGGTTGAAATGAAAGATAATTCAACTCCGCTAGATCCAACAAAAGAAAAGGGAGTGAGTATAAAGGCAAAGCCATTTCAACCCCAGGTAGAATATAAATATTATCTAACCAAACATGTATACGCTATAGAAATCCGCCCAAAGAGACATATGACAAAATAAAGAAAACATAAACCATAAATCTTTGTATAACAAAGGAAACACCATAAACACCATTATTCATCATACAAGACAATTCCTTTTTCTTGGTTTTTTTTTTTTTTTTTTTTTCCTTTGGGATGACTCAGCTTAAGCAGTACCCTTCTTCCCCTTGGGCACACGCGCGAGCCAGTAGATAAAAACCGCGGCAGCGATGTTGAACGCAATGTACACCCACATGAATCCAAAATTCCTCCACGCATCGCCGTAAGATGCATGGATCTTGGCCAAGAAGCTATCCGTCTTGTCGATGCTGCAGAAGTTGCAGTTACTCGTGGCATCCATGTTCTGCAGATAACCGCCATATTTCTTGATGTAGTCCTGCATGTAGGACTGGCAGGTCATGTTCGAGGGCGGGTCGAAGTTTAGGAACTCGACTTTCTCACAGACAGCATTGCTGCCGGATACACCGGTGGACAACATTGCGGAGACGAGGTATGTGAATGGGGAGACGCGGTACATGAAGATCCAGAAGCCGGGGAGTTGATCCTGAGTGGCGAGGACACCACAGAAGATGAGGCAGAGGGAGAAGAGGAGGTTGGCGAGGTTGCTTCCCGTCTCTGGGAGTTCGATACCGGCAATGATCATGTGTGCGAAGGTCGAAGTGAAGAGGAGGAAGCTCCAGACGAGGAGGAACATGAGGGCACCGCGTTCATGGACGGCGTTGTTGGGCTCTGCATTGCGGTACAGGCCGATTGGATAATACCAGCAGACGAAGATGATGACGGCCATGAGGGTGTTCCAGGGGATTTCGACGAGGATGTTGGCGGTCATGAAGGATTGCCAGGAGTAGGTTTTTGAGGGGCGCTCGCGGACTTCGTAGAGAGAGCGCTGAGTGCAGAAGTTGGGGAGGATTTGCTGGACCAGGTTGGTGAAGATGGTGAGGAGCATGAAAACACTGAACATTTGGTTCTGGAGACCCTGTTGGGTGTTCTCTGCTTGGAAGAACGAGAAACCGATGTACAAGGACGTGAGGATAGACAGGCATGCTTTGGAGTAGATGTACACCGGGCTGCGCCAGTATTGCGAAAAGACACGGACGAGGCATTCCCAGAGCTGCACGGGGAAGGAAGCGGCAAATTCGTTATAACTGGTGGGATCGGCATTGGGCGACTCAACAGATTTCTGCGGGAGAGTCGTTTTCAATTCAGCCAAGTGGTCGAGCACTCCCTGGTGTTCAGGGCTATCGCGCCAAACAGCCGGCCAGTCGATTTCGCTGTGAGATCCGGGAGCAGCACCAATGACTTCAAGCATCCATTCAGCAGGGTTCGCGCCAGGAGGCAGCTTCGGGGCACCGTTTCGCTCAAAGTAGCTGGAAAGAGTAGAGGACTCTTCTCCGATATCACCGAAGTAGACAGTCTTACCACCCTTGGCGAGGAACAACAAGCGATCGAAACGCTGGAAGAGCATGGCCGACGGCTGGTGGATAGTACAGAGAATAGCCTGTCCGTGCTGGGTGAGAGTGTCAATGAGATCGAGAATGGACCAAGAAGTCTGACTGTCAAGACCAGAAGTAGGCTCGTCAAGGAACAGAAGAAGCTGGGGCTTAGCTGCCAGCTCAACACCGATAGTAAGACGCTTCCGCTGCTCGACGTTGAGACCTTCACCAGGGACACCAACAACGGCATCCGCATACGAATCCATCCCAAGGAGCTTGATCACCTCCTCAACATAGTCGAGCTTTTCCTGGTTACTGACATGGGCGGGCTGGCGGAGAACGGCACTGAAGCGCAAAGCTTCACGCACAGTCGTGGTGTGAAGATGGAGATCTTGTTGCTGCACGTAACCAGTCTTCCGCTGGAAAGACTGGTCTCGGGGACGGCCGTCAACCAACATCTCACCAGTAACAACACCCATAGTTACGCGAGTAGCGAGCACATCCAGAAGCGTCGTTTTACCGGCACCGGAAACACCCATCAGCGCAGTGCAAGTACCCGGCTTGACCCAGCCATCAACGTGATCGAGAATTCGGCGCGGTTCACTTTTGATCTTGATGTCGTAGCATACGTCCTGCCAGTGGAAGATCGCTTCTTGTCTCTGGATACCTGCAGTGACCTCCTTTCCGCTAGCCTCGTCTGTCTTTTCTCCAGAGATTGCATAGGAGGTATTTTCGATGTCATCGCTTTGGTGACGGGGAGCGTGTCCACGGCGGAAGAGAAGCACTTCACCCTTAGACTTGGCCTCGGAAATGAACTCGCTGGCGATAAGGTAGGTTGCCATGAAGAAGATCATGAAACCGAACATGATACCCAAGTTCCTCCACTTGTGGGAAGCATAGTACTGGAAACTCTGGTTAAGGTAGTCGGTTCCTTGGACAATGTCGGAACCGGCAACAGCACCCACTGTGGAGCAGACTTTGTTCTCCAGAGGCATATTGGTGTATTGCAAGTCGGTAGGGACCATTCCGGATGGAAGACACTTGAATGGCCGGTTGTTAAACTCGTTAACCATCAAGCTTTCAAAGCCATATGCGATTGGGTTAATGTAGTTCATCCAGCGAGACCAGCCAAGCATGTTCCTTGTAGGGATCGTGAAACCGGTGTAGATAACCAACCCGAGAATGAGGATGGCAGCAGGCACCAAGGCTTGGGATAGGGTCCTGGAGGATGCAGCCATCGTACGGAAAAGCATTGACATGGTCAGAGTGGTAACGAACGAGAAGAGCAGGAAGATGAAGAAAGCACCGGGTTCACGACGCAGGTTGGTCATAAAGTACAACGTGATGTTGAAAATGATCGCATTGAGTATCTTGTAGGGCATGTCGCACAGCATCGAGGCCACGGCTTCGGCAAACGGATGGTACATGGCGTAGCGAGCTTGCTTTTCAACAATGGGACGTTGGGCATACAGAGTCAAAATCTGGTCATGTTAGTATCAAGTTTCTCGCACTCATTAAAAGACCAACTCACTTCAAGCGCACTAGAGAAAGCGTTAAGCAAAACAGCAAAGAAAAGCAGTGCTCCACGAGAATAAAAACTGTTGGTGGTGGGTTGCAAGTCGTAGAAGACACTTCCAATAATCAAGGCCATGATGAAGTTACCGATAAGCTGACTCAAAGTCAAACTGGCATCACCTCTCAAACGCTGGAAACCCCGAATCATGCAGAGACGGATCTGCTCGTTTACGGACACGGTGTACGGAGACTTGATCCTCTGGCTCTTTGCCTGCATCGCTTTACGGGCTTCAGTAAACTTGGCCACCGATTGGCCTCCCAGCGGATACTCGAGCTCATATTCATCAATTTCCCTCATCAATTTGGCATACGCCTCGCTATTCTTCCAGCGCTCAGCGAACTCATCGGGCGTCTGAGGGACCCTGCCTTCATAGCCCTTCTTCACGATACGCTCAGAAGGACTGGTCAGGGAAGTCAAAAAATCGGCAGTTGTCTGACGGTCAGGGCATTCAAAACCCATGTCGGTGAAAAATGACTTTGCCTCATCAGTGCGGCCAAAGTAGATTTGGCGACCCTCATAGAGGACTGTCACCTTGTCGAAGATATTGTAAGCGCTCTGGGAGGCCTGGTATATGGCAACAGCGACAGTAGTGCCGGCATATTTGGTCATCAGGTTCAGGGTCTTGCAGAACTCGAGTGCGTTGGCACTATCCAATCCACGGGTACTATTGTCCCAGCATTGGATAGGACTACCGCTGAGAGTTGCCTCAGCGATACTAACACGTTTCCGTTCACCACCACTGACACCACGAACAAAATCGTTTCCGACTTGAGTGTTGATGGTGTGCGAGAGACCAAGCATAGCCATGACAACATCTCGCATGTGCTCTGCATACTGATCCTTCGAGACGCCGGGTAAACGGTTCCGGGGGCATCGAGCCAACGCGGCGAACTTCAGAGTGTCGGCAACAGAAAGTTGGGGGAAATGGACATCGGTTTCGGCAGTATAAATGGCTTCACCACGGAATTGGTTGCGCATTTGCTTTGCGGGAATCCCTGTTTTGAAGTCAGTCAATCAATTCAGTAATGAGTATGTGACGGGGCGTCGTACCTTGGTAACTCAAATGGGAGGATTCATCCATATAGATACCATTCATCTCACCGGCCATGGTCTTCAACAAGGTTGAGCAGCCACTAATACATTTGTTAGCGTGGTTCCTCGAAGTTTCACCTTAGTGGGTAGTTCTGTATACCTTCCAGGCCGTCCCAAAACAACCAGCATTTCACCACTCTTGACGAGACCATCAAAGTTGCGCAAGATCTGAATCTTCTGCTTTCCGGTACCAGTAACGAGACGGAAAAGATGGCCGATCTGAAGAACCGAGTTGAACACATCCTTCTGATAATCTGTAGGACTACCATAACCGTGCACGCTCATGTTCTTAAACGAAATACCCGCCGCTCGCTGAGGAAATCTCTCAGGATCCCGGGAAGTTAATGCCAACAGGTTCTTCATCCAATCGCGCGCTTTGAAGTTGTCTCCGTGGGGGTTCAACGCTGAGCCCTCCACTGCATCAAGAAACGGGTTCTCCAGGCTTGTTGACGTCGAGTAGTGCGTCGATTGGCGTGTCAGCTGCTGTGCCAGTCGAGTCACTTCGCGTTCGGCCTGATCTTCCTTGTTCATCTCGCGTTGTTGTTCCACCTTCGTGTCGCCTGTGCTGAAGCTGGGGCAATCTGGGGTGTCGGATTTTGGTACATCTAATACCGGAGTAGACACAGGGCTTGGCGACCCCGAGGATGACATAACGAGTAAAGAGAGGTAGAGGTCGGGGAGGAGCGAGGAAAGACGAATGAGACGAGCGTCTCAGGTCGACGAGATTAGGATTAGGCGAATTAGTAGTCGATGCTCATGGGGGAAAAGATTATTAGGATTAGGTATTAATTTAACGTAAGACAGCATTAACGTATTAGGCAAGCATGAAGCCTAAGAGCAGCATATACGAAGAGAGATAGAAGCGGAAGCATTTGGAGAGAAATGAGGGCGAGAGGGATAATATACAAAACCTCATGCCCCACGCGTATTCTCGTATATTTAGAATATCAGAGTTTCCATGGCCACGAGCCAATCGGGGTGCATGAAAGCTCGGTTCCGGGCCCATTGTATCCAAAGGCGTTTCAAGCATCGTTCCGGAAGATTTTAGCAAGTACTTAATCGGGAACGCGGGAGGCTTTCAATCCGCTCCGGATACGTGCTCTGACCCGTGATAGCTCCAGTCTTTCTTTGTCTTTGCTTATAGCATTACAGAGTACAGAGTACCATACAGCATTTGCTATCAGAATACTACTAGTTAAGGTCACTACGTTTTCCGTACATAGTACTATTTGTACAGCTAACGTCTCGGAAGTATTATGCGCACGCATAACGACATATGCACCCAATCCTCCGTAATCCTCCGTAACAATAATGCACTCATCTGAAAAAGCTCGATCGATACGAGCATGAATAAACTGCATAAGTGGATCCAGTACTTGACACCCACGTCCTTCTTTGCATAAATTACCGGTAGCTCTAACCCCTTCAGGAATAGTTCCGACGTGGCAGCAGGTTAAACGATATTGTTTACCGGAATAGGACTAGCGTGGACTTGACGGTGGGACGGACTGGTGGAATCCCGAGTCCCGGCGGAGTCATGAAAATAAAAAGGGGTCCGTCCCAAGCCCGGGGTCGGAGTCGTACAGATCCGAATTCCACGTGCATTGTAGTGCATAAGGCTGCCTGGCTCAGTTATGTTCGGTTAATGCTCGGAGTCTAGAACACGAGCAGCTCCGATTTTAAAGCACAGTAATTTGATCATTATTTCCCGTCAACTTAATCTCAGTCATTCTGATGTAAAGCTTAGCGTGCAGAGTTAGATATTATTAGTATAAATAATAGTATGGTCATATTATCACATCTCAGGCAAGATATGTAGAGCATTAGTTATGAGAACAATCCAAAGAACAGCATTGTTACCTGTAGTAATATTACTACTATTTAAAGATCTTGATCTGGTTTCTAGCCTGTTCATATTGATAATGGCATGGTTCATAACTCGTGGAGATCCAGTTCCAGATTGTGGAGCACGGGATCAGTCCATAATAATGCTATTGGCCTAAAACCCATCTATGGATTGTACAGTGGTCCATCCCATGTAATTCTATGACTATGCCTCTTCTTGTTCGCCGTCGCTTTCGTTGTCATCGTCGTCAACAATTTCCACCAGCAAGTTGCCGCCGCGACCAATATTGTCCCGAATCGAGCCCCCGGCTTCAACCTCATAAACAGTTCGAGGCATAGGAGATACTAACTGGAATCCGTATTTATGCTCAAACCCCTCCGGTTTCTTGCCACCCCTAGCCATCTGCTCTGCATCCTGCAAGACATCATAGCACTCCACAAAAGCGTAAAGCTCTTCAATATCCAGCTCAGGTGAAAATCTGCGGATTACCCGTTCACCCGATGTAAGTCGAACACTGATGCGCACGGCTTCTTTGACGTCAGTGCCAGGCTCATCCTGGATCGACTGTGCTCTCCAATGCTTCCATTGCTGGTGATCACGACGTATTTTCTCCTCTGTCGCTTGTCGTTCTGCTGCTTCTTGCTCTTGGCGGCGTTGTTCCGCCTCTGCTTCCCGCCGTTGTCGAGCCCGTTCCCGGTCAATTGCCAACGAACGTTCGTATGCCGAGTCCTGCTCTTCTCGAAGGCTACGTGAAGCTTGTTGCTCAGAACGAGTGGTCCTGGTCTGTTCCAGGGGCTCCCTGTTTTGAGAAATAGCCGTTCGTAGCTTCTCCACAAATTCAGACGGTGACGATGTCCCTGAGATTCTGGAGACAATGGACATGGCGCTTGAAGAAACGTTGGGCGTGTGGACAACCAGCGTAGCAAAGGGGAACTTGGTACAACGCAAAGAGTGGCTGACTTGGTATGCCTCAGAATCCTGCACGTTGCCTCCCCAAACAATGATCCCATTCTGTGGATCATTGATGAAATCCATCACCTCGCGTGAAAGAAGCGTGTCCCGTACCCAGCTGCTTGTATCGTCATGCTCTGGAGACAAAAGAACCACAAGCAGGAACTTCAATTCCCGATGGGCCTTCTCCAATGCCATGTTGTATCCATTCTCCAAGAAGCTCACAGATTGAGTGCCATACTCTTCCTCAAATTCCCGGATGAATCGAGCCGCCGTGTCCTGTGGACTCAAAGCCCTGCGTCCTGTAGTGTTCCGTCGAGCTCCCTGAAGAGTAGGGTTCGCGGTGAGGTTGAAGAATCGTGGGAGGAATGGAAACAGCGTTCCGAAGAGACGGAAGGAGCTGGTGAGTAACCGGTAAATAAGATTAAACGGGGCGAACAGTAGAGCCAGTAGGAACGGAGGGCGGTAGACTGGTTGTTGTTCTGGTTGAGTATGTACTCGAGGGGCTGCTTCCGCGACCGGGGAGAAACGCCCAGCAGACAAATCTTCGCTCATGAGGTTCTGTGTCTGTCGTGTCGGTCGTGCCGGTGGAGGGTTATCGAGGGCAGCGCGAGCTTCTTCAATGGGGTCTGGACCTTCACCATCGAAAAATTTGGAGACAGCAATCTTTATATATGTCAGTACTTCTGCTTCCCATAGGATGCCTCCAAGAAGCTTGCCAATACTAACCTGCACGTTCCATTGCGAGCGGCGCAACAGAGGAATAGCTTCGGATACATCCTGGCTTGTAACCGCCGTGTAGGTTTCAAGAGCAGCCCTCTCGCTATCGGAGAATTGAGAAATGTCAATCCCAGAGGAAGACATTTTAAATTATTGTGGGAAATCCATAAAAGTAACCAGGATTCAGGACGATCCTCCAACTCCGAGGCTCCGATATACGACCTTATCTCAAGAGATAACGAACGGTCCTGACTGACTGAACGCAAGTGGCATAAAAAAAAATAAAGGATTGAGTGAAGCGACGCGTTACAAAAAGTCGCCTATGACTTTGTTGGAAAATGCAAGCGTGAATCGAGGAAGTACCGTAAGCTGTCCTCTTACCCTGAAGCTCAATGCCGTGTGACGTGATAGCCGCGCGCTTAGCGCCTATATCCCGGCACGTGCACCACCAGGCATTAGGCTCCCCTCCCCGCGGACATTCGATCCCTCGCTGCCTCTCCTCCGCCCTTCGGCTTGTACCCCATGGCGTGAAGTGGCATCGACGCTGCTGTCGTCCAACTGTTACTTTTCCCTTATTGGTATTTTCTTCTATTTTTGATCATATATCGTTTTGGAATCTGGGGGGAGCATAGTTCATTTAAAGAAGCTCCCATTCAACCCGTCCTTGGCTATCTGCCCTAGCGGCAGTGAATCTCAGCACCGACTTCATCTCCAGTGCAACCGCTATCGCGTTAACCTTTTTCGATGAGGGAATGTGGCTTCCTCTAATTTCGCTCGTTCGCCCGGTTTTCCTCTACTTGATTTCAATGGAGATCTCTCTGCGCTGAGCCGCATCACACCGAAAATACAACTACTGTTACATGCGATGGCTTCCATGGGGAAGTCTAGTACGGAAGATTCCCGTCGCGGAATGGGGTCGCCCAAACCTAAGTCACGAGGTGAGTGTGGTTTTGATCACTTTCTGGCAATTGCTGCTGTTGTTCGGATGTTCATGGCTGAATGTACTAATGAAGTAGTGTACCCAGAGAATGCCAAGGACACCCTATGTCGGAACGTTACCATCTACGGCCGATGTCGCTATGAAGATAAAGGTGCGCGAATCCCCTGGTCTACCGTTCATATCGGCAGTTATGGGTACAATTTAACCTTTGCATATGCTGTCTCCAGGCTGCGCTTTCAATCACGATCCACAAAAACTGAACCCCGCGAACAACTTCGACAGGTTGGGATACCCTCTCAGCTGGTTTCATCCGATGACTCGTGAAACTACAACTTAAAGAATGGCTAGTGGCTGACGTGCGGTCTTTAGTAATGGCAACAGAAAACGATTCAATGTCGATTCTCCCAGCTTCACTCCTTCTCTACTGTCTACAAATGGATCAACGACACCCACGAAGAAAGTATCGGCAACTATATCACCAAAAGCTGCGAACGCTGCCCCGTTCCAGCCTAGGACTGTCTCATCGCGTATGCCGTCGTCATATCCTGATTGAAAGCAGAATCGGTTAGCTGACTGGAAAAAAGGTTCTAATTCAAGCACCCCAAGCTCTCGTCAAGACACCCAAACCCCTGATTGGACTGTAGCAGAAGCTCAGGAGTTTGTCCCACAAGGCTTTGAAGCCCCTCCTATGGTAAGATAGCACTTTCCTTTTCCGGTTGTTGTCCCGTCCATCCTGCATCATGTGAATGGGTCGCTCCTTCCCAGTCGAATTGCTCGTGTCACGCAGAGCTTTGGATCCCTGGATTGTCCCTCTCGCGGTGATTCAAGCAAGCAAAGCATTCGAGCGACATTCTGGTTTCAGCACTGGAGAATAGATGCTCCCAGGGTATCCGGTGATACTCATAGTGGCACTTTTCGGAGCCCAAACGTTGTTGCTGATAACTTCGGTCCTTCCTCTTATTTGGTGTTCACCCAATCGTTATCGCACTTCACATATCCTTATTTTCAACCGGGCAATTTGCCTACTTCAGATATGTGTCTTGGTTCCGGGAGATCTCACGCTAACTCAATCACCCAGACTCCCCTTCAAGGAACTGGTACCAATGGTCTCGCTACTACGGCTGCATTTGATCCTTTTGTAACGGCCCCGGCTCCCCTTCCGGGTGCAGGTGTGGGTACTGTTCCTGGAAACCCATATTCACCAGACACTGCTGCTGCTGCTGCTACAGCTGCTGCATTGAATGGCGCGGCTTTCTTTGCAAACCAAAGTGGATTTCAGCAACCAGTAGGCCGGTATTCCATCTGTCTTCCTAGATTGGTCTAACGCTTCGCAGGTACAATATCATCTTTATGCTCCTATCGGACCACATAACCAAAATACCTTGGGCTATCAGCGCAACGTTCATGACATTTTTCTCCCTAATGACTTCCGAGAAGAGCTACAGAAGAAAGCAGCCGCAACGTTGCAGATGCTTCCCAGTGCGTTTATCTCACTTCACTCGATATATGACAGGCGACTAATTTCAGACCAGACACCCAATTGCCCGCTCAAGTCGATTATTTCCATTCCCTTGTTCCATTGGACCTGAACCACCAAAAGAATGCAACCACTTTTGGTTTCCCGAGTTGGGTATACAAAGCGCAGTCCAGCAAGGATGGGAATTTCTATGCTCTTCGGAGATTAGAAGGCTTCCGTTTGACGAATGAAAAGGCCATCCGATCTGTTCAGGCATGGAAGCGAGTGTGCAATGGCAGCGTAGTGACAATTCACGATGCTTTCACAAGCCGGAGCTTTCAAGATAGCTCGCTCATTTTTGTCACAGACTACCACCCTCTCTCAAAGACACTTGCAGAACAACACCTTGGGGCTGGGAACAGATTTCAAACTCGGCATCCTGCACACATTCCTGAGCAGGTGCTTTGGAGTTACATGACCCAACTCGCAAACGCGTTGAAGGCTATCCACAGTAATGGGCTTGCTGCGAGAATCATCGAACCCAGTAAGATTCTTTTGACAGCCAAAAATCGCGTTCGCTTGAATGCGTGCGCTATCATGGACGTGGTCCAGTATGAAGCTCAGCGATCGGTTACGGACCTTCAACGCCAAGATCTGGTCAACTTGGGGCAGTTGATCATCACCCTAGGAGCAAACTCGCCAAGTGTCATGGGTAATCCTACTAGGGCTATGGAACATTTCACGCGTGCCTACACGCCACAGCTGAAGAATTCGGTATTTTGGTTATTGAACGGCATGCAAAAGGATCAAGAGCGGAGCATTGACGTTTTCATCACCGGAATCTCATCGCAGCTAATGTCGACATTCGATTCGTCCCTCCATTTGGATGATCAGCTCACATCAGATCTTAGCCGTGAGCTTGAGAACGGTCGCCTTGTACGGTTGATGACGAAATTGAATCTCATCAACGAGCGACCCGAATATGACCACGATCGGCAATGGTCCGAGAATGGGGAGCGATATTTCTTGAAACTCTTCCGAGATTTTGTTTTCCATCAGGTGGATGCCCAAGGAGATCCAGTTGTCGACCTCGGCCATGTGCTCGCATGCTTGAACAAGTTGGATGCGGGATCGGACGAAAGAATTACCCTGGTGAGTCGGGATGAGCAAAGCTGCTTTGTCGTCAGCTATAAGGAGCTCAAAAAGGCTTTTGAATCGTCTTTCCAGGCATTGATGAAGCCGGGAAGGAGGCTCCCTTGAATTGGTTGGTGATATAACACTCGGGACTCTTGGATACATGGCTTAATTATGATGACTTGCCTCTTTTTCCTTTTGTTCTTGCTTCATTTCAGCGAGAGGAATACTATATATGCTAGGAGCGGCCAAGACAGACAATATTGTCTGGCCCACTGTCGTGGTTATTTTGGAGCAGCATCTTGGTCTGAGAAAGTGAGGTGTCTGGAGATTCAAGACTTTGGCCGGTGTGGTCCTGGTCTCGTTTATTTGAAGTTAGGATTTATCTATGGCACCACAGGCCAACGATGTACGAGATATGCTTCGGAGAATTCTGCTTACAGAAAGATACAAAAAATATCTTAGGAAATATATTCAATCTTCAATTCATCTTGCATTATATACTTTTAATGTCGGTTTTGTAGTCCGGCGAGAATTCAAAGAAACGGCAATTGAACAGCCTTTACCAGTATGCTGCCCTTCTTGAGGCACGGAACGGAGAGAACTAAAGCTCACCGTCATGGCCCCAGATGTTGCCAGGAACGTCATCGACAACCCAGTCACTCAACCGATCCTTTAAGTCCTCAACAGTCAACTCATCCTCATCCCGATCCTCATCAGCAACATCACCTCGATACTTGCACGGTGGAACCAAAACATGATCCAAAATATGCACAGCCCCATCTCTCGCGAGCGCATCCGCAAACGCAACCTTCCGGCTCCCATTCAATTTAATCAACGTATGCGCCCCAAACCTTGAAACATCAACCGCCAGCCCGGGCCGTCCTTTCTCACCCAACAACGTCGGCAAATCAAGATGCGTATAGCCCTTGGTACCAAGTTCACGGATCTGGCCATCAGACGTGTAGAACACGTCTGAGTAGAGCGTCCGGTTCTGGACGATGTGATACTGTAGTAGCGCACGGAGATACTTGGTGCCGTGGTGTGAGAAGAGGAAGGCGTTGATATGCAGGCCTAGGTGCTCGAAGGCTTTGTTGGAGGGGGCGAAGATGGTGACGCGTTTATCTGCATCTTCAAGGATGGCGGCGAGGCCGGTTTTTAGGAGGCCGAGTGTGAAGGTGCTGAATTGGGTGGGGACAATGGTGAAGAGGGAGAGGGCTGGTGGGGGTGGGAGGAGGATGGAGTCGATGCCGTGTATCAGGCCGTTTGAGGCGGCCTATTTCGTTAGTATCTTATTTTGGTTGGGTAAGTAGTAGGGTTTGGGGACGTACAATATCAACGGCCACCAGGCGACTGTAGTGGTTAACCTTGAGGCCCTTCCATCCAGGACGAACGGCGACTCTCTGCGGGAGTTCATGTCCAGATGCAGTCTCATTCAACAACGTCGGCAGAGTCTGGTGGTGGAAGATGTCTAGTGCTGGATAAACGCCCGCAGCGAGATGGTAGCGCAGCACAGAACGGATCAATTCCTTGGGCAACTCGGGAAGATGAGGCGGGAGTTTAGCGAAGGCGTCGTCCGTGGGTGCGAAGAGGGTGAAGTTATGACTCGTATTGTTGAGGAGGTGGACGAGGGATTCGTCTTCGTCGATTATTTTGGTAAGATTAGTTGTATATTTGCTTGAGGAGATGAGTTGGTAGATGGTTTTGTCGGAGTCTCCGTGGTGGTGGTGCTTTGAGAAGGGGAGGCGTGGGATGGGGAAGGGGAAGTTGCTGTCGATTATGTCTTCGTTGTTGCCATTGACTGTATATTCTTGTCCGTCAATGTCGTCGTCCTGGATGGAATCCAGGGCGTAGTCCTTGAGACGGTTGATCCAGGTGTCGATTCGGGAATCGGAGTCGATTTTGGGCTTATTCACGCTGAAGGAGTCGAGAGCATTATCTAGAGCATTTTGAATGTTTTTTTTCTGGGTAAAATGGGTCTTTTCCTTGTTGATTTTGTTGATGTTTAGATCCTCGAGGACCTCTTCGGATGGGATGACATACGCCATGCTGAGGGGGAGGACGGGCAGCAGGTGAAGGAGTTTCATAATGAGGGAAATGTATCCAATAATAATAGTTATCTACAGTAAGTGCATATTCTACAGTAAGAAAAAAGAACCTTGAGCCAGTCAGCGAGGGCATCATTTATACTTATCAGCCCATATCGCAATCTCGTACTCGTATTGGTGTCCCGAAGCGAGCACGGAAGCGAACATGCGATGACGAAACGGCAAATGGCGACTTCATATGATGCAATTGTGAGAAGAAACGGCATAAATAATGCATGTATGTCAGATATGCATATAATAACGGAAATGATGTTTTGCATATTTTATTCCATTCAATCATAGATAAGATTGCGCTCTATGTATTATGTAACACAACCAACAAAACATACATGAGGGAGGACGTGTCTCATTTTCAATCGTTCCGTATGATCATTATTGGCGTAGGACTGCCAGCTATGGCATAAAGGATAATGCTGTGATGGAAAGACGCAGATAGCAGCCAATCATTACTCTAGCTATGATGATTGCTACCGCGCCTCGTCTTGCGGATTGAACAGGGGGGGGAAGAATACCGGAAGCACCGGTTCCTGACTTGAGAGTAAAAGCATGATGAAAAAGAGAGCACGTGCTTACTCCTCTTGCTGGGCAAAAGGATTGGCAATTTCCTCGCTACCATCGGCGGGCGAAATCAGCACGATCAAGGTGCCGCGAGCCACGATCAACCCGAGGGCACGAGTCGTCTCGTTGCCCTCGTCATCTAAACACTGTCAGGGAATAGCCGTGAAATAATTGCAGAGTGTTCTTACCGCGCATAGACTCCTTAACATCATCCAAAACCAGGTTCATAAGCTGATCGTAGCCTTTGAGCGTTCCCGTCACTAGATCCATTAGCCCTATGCATGGCATGTAATACACTTTAGGTAAGCTTACCCTCACGACCACCGCTGAACTTCACCTTAGCTTCCTTGTCCATATATTTGGACAGATCAAGGATATTCTCCTTCTTGGGCCTCTCCTGCTGTTGCTGATGTGGCTGGCCCGTACCGCCACCTGCACCGCCACTGCGCTGACCGCCCCGGGCATAACCTCCGCCGCGGCCACGACCACCACCACCTCGGAACGAGCCTCGTTCGGACATGTTGGAGACCGGAGCAATAGAGTTGGCTGTTGGTATTAAGGGTATGCGTAATCAGGTCAAACTCCCAAAGTAGAACAAAGAGGAGCCGTTGTGAGAGGGAACTGTATGAGGGATTTTCAGAGAGGGGTTGGTTGGTTCGCAGAGATTCGGCGCTCGTGGCTTGTGCCTGTGTTTGTGCGTGTGTAATGGTATTGTAAAGCACGGACAGTCATTTGACTTGGAAGTACCTTGTTGTATGGTGCTTAATTGGTTACGATGCAGGCGGAAGTCCAACACGGGGTGTCAGAATACGGTAATGATACCGGCAGGACTCGCCCGGATCCAGCAAGGCGTCCCGGTCACCGGAGAGGCTGGACCGGCCGGGAGGAACGGCGGGTGATGATTGGCGGGTGGAGTCATACCTGAGGCAGCAATGTTTGGATCCCATCGCACGCACTAAAAGCATTGACATACTCCCACAGTATGGACATACAGACTACCACAGAGTATTCACTAGGTTAGGATTAAATTGCACTGTTTCAGAACAATCTACGGATTACAACCATGCTGCCTAGGAATAATCCCCCCGAGGCCTCGTAACTCCGGTCCCCACCGACTGGCCAGCGGAATCGCCCGGCGGGACTCCGCTGTATCCCTGTCGGCCCCGTCACACTGAATCTTCCGCCCTCACTCCTCTCCTCCCTCCTCCCACGCTTTCTTTCTGTTGTCTTTTTCGTTCTTTGTTCCTCCTTCCACCCTTACCCTTTACTACTCCTGCACCCTACCGCTCGCTATCTATTGCTCTGTGTTGTTCACTTGGTGACAGTTTACCCGCTCTGTCGTGGCCCGTCAATCACCCCGAATTACGTGCTTTTGTTGTTCAGGTGGCCCTCGCTATCGCCGCCTATCAGCCAACTCTACCCCTGAGGCTTTTTCTCCTATTCTCCGGCTATTTGACCTTTGCGGCTAGAGAGTTCGTTCTCTGTCGCCGGATTTATATTCTTTGTTTTCAGGGTGTTGAGATAAGAAGAGAAATTGCCGTCGCAATGGAATCAAGACCAGCGCCAACAGAACCGGCACCGGCCAGTGCCAGTAAACGGCCTCGATCACCTTCGGGTGACTTCCCTCCCATCGCATCTAAAATTCCAAAGACCGTCTCGAATCACCTCCAGATCAATTACCTCGCGCGGCAGTACCCGGATAACCTGCCCCTCGTCGCCGTCGATGATAACATGTCCGCCATTCTGCACTTAATCGGCGAGTATGACGGAGTCCTGCAGCGTCACGAGAGTATCGCCGGTAACCTGGGCGCGTGTCCATTAGGACCCATCTTGATTAAGCGGTTTGAGCGTTTGTTTGACGGACCGCCGCGCGTTCTCAAGTCACACGGCAAGGATCCCAACGCTATCACTTGGCTTGATGTTGTGGAGTTCGCCAAGAACAAACCTGAGCAGTTCAACCTGGAGAAGACTCGGAATGGAGTCCGTGTTTGCCAATTCTACACTAAGCAATGTCGCATTGAGATCAGCGAGGAGGACTTTGTGTTGATCGCATCGGGCATGCCCCAGAAGATGATCCCTCCACAGCCGATCATCGAGGATGAGGAGAAAGAGCTTGGCGCTTTGGAGATTTTAGAAAAGAACTTGCAGCAGATTGTTTCGGTTGCTGATCAAGGTGTGTACTTTTTCTTTCTGGGCTGTGAACGAGGTAAACTAACTTTGCAGTCTCTGCTCGAGCACGACAACTCAATCACCGCCTCAAGAACCGCCGAACTGCAATCATTGCCCGTCGTGAGAATGATGCAAATTTACATATACCCCGCTCGTTGAGTCCTGTCTGGCGTGAAGCCAACGGCCAGGGCCCAGCCAACCCACACTCGCCATCTACTGGGTTTGTCGCCGTCAATGCCCATAACAGTCGCGCAGAACCAGCTCTAGCAGCAGAAGACGGCCACCTACCTTCGCCGTTTATGTTCTCGCATTCCAACACTGAGAATATCACCATCATCAACGGAACCTCCATCAAGGGTGCATCTCCGACAACGCGCGCTGAACTCATGAAGAAATTCTTCACTACTGCAGACCGCCAAGCCCGTGGTTACGAGGACCCACCTGCTGCGACGCAAATGAGTCGACAATCTTCTTCGCGCCCACGACCCAGACCCTCGGACGCCAGCGACTACAATGGTCTCTACAACCCATCTCCAGCGACGGTCGCCATCCCGAACACTCCCTCCTCATTATTACCTCCACCAAAGTCCAACCAATCCGAGAAGGATGACGGTGGTCCGTTCAAGATAGAGATGGTAACGCGCATGGAGGAGCTTCAACGAGGCGAACGTATCATGCCTCCCTGCGATCGTTGTCGCCGTCTTCACATGGACTGTTTGAAGAACCTCACTGCCTGCATGGGCTGCACGAAGAAGCATGCCAAGTGCTCTTGGAAGGATGTTAAGGAGGAGGAGCTCCAGGAGACTCGATCCGAGCGTCCTCCCCGCGAAGTCTCGGCGGACGAGCCCTCCAAACCTCGCAAAGAGTCAACCTCTGTATCTTCACCCACGGCCCCGCTTCCCGCTTCCACTAATACTTCGGCTCCTGCTGCTCCGATCCCTGCTTCTATTCCTACTCCTGCTCCGATCACATTATTAGCGGCCGATTACGAGTCCGCGAGGAACCAGAACTCCAACGTACGCAGAGAATCGGCTCCCACGACGGCACATGGATCATCAGGTCCAATAATGGGTCCAGATCCTTCTCCACGACGAGCAATGAGTGAAATCCATGGCGCCGCCGCACCAAATCATGACCGGAGAGTTAGTCTCCACCGCCGCGATGCCCCCGATGACGATGACCCGGATGCCAATCAACGTCTGATGCAGGCAATTTGGGATACGGTGGACCACCACAGCCGGGGGGCGGCACCTGGTCCCACGCCAGACGGGAAGAGTGATGTGTCTCAAGATCGGGAGCGGGAGCGGGAGCGGGAGCGAGAGCGAGAACGAGAACGAGAACATAAGATGGTGAAAGCATAAACATGAAGCATAGGTATATTCTCTGTATATATACTATTTTCTTTTCTTTGGGTCTGGGGGATTTGGTCTTTTTTGTCTTCTTGGTTAGCGATTAGCGGATATCCCTTTGTTGAGCAATTTTTAATGATATACGAAGAGTATATGCTTGATGACATCCACACAATGCTAGGCTTCTTCAGAACTTTGCATAACTTTTATCTTGGGATACAGAAGTGGAAATAAAGTGTTGCCGGTTCCCGGTTACCGAAAGGCTTAGCATCATACCATAAATGAAGCCCAGCTAATTTCTAATCAGGTGCCTCGAGATTTGGAGGTCATACCAGAGGTTACGTTTATTCCCAGGCATGACCCGAGGTATACACATAAAAACATGCATTAGCTTTCATAAATCTCATTGCATGACGTCAATCACTAAAGGAGTAGGAGATCCGTACTTTAAATGAGCTAATCAGACCGAGATTGCCAATACTTAAGTCAGTTCAGTGTCCCATGGTTATATTAGATAGCAGTACTCCATTCATCAACTACCTCACCAATTCAATTGACCCTCACAATGTCCGGCCTCACAATCCACCACCTCCGCCGCTCCCAGTCTGAACGAGTCATCTGGCTCTGTGAAGAACTCAACCTCCCTTACACCCTAGTCTGCCACGACCGCGCCCCAACCCTGCAAGCCCCAGAATCTTACCGCTCCCTTCACTGGGCCGGCACAGCCCCCATAATCACAGACGACAATGGCAGCATCATCCTTGCCGAAACAGGCGCCATCTTCGAATACATCCTCACTAAATACGCCCACGGCCGTCTCTCCTACCCCCCAGACCACCCTCAATACGCAGATTATGTCTTCTGGCTGCACCGCGCAAACGGATCCTTCCAGCCCGCGCTCATGTCAGTCATGTACAATAAGCTGCGAGGCGGCAGCGACGAGGACCGCGTGTCGCAAGTGATGCAGAGACGGCTGCGGGTCAATTTTGAAGCGATGGAGAAGCAGTTGGGGAGGTTTAGGTATTTAGCTGGGGACGAGTTTACGGCAGCAGATTGCGTTACTGTTTTTTCATTGACGACGGGACGCTTGTTCATCCCATATGGGCTCGAGGAGTATCCGAATATCGTGAGGTATTTGGAAAGAATTGGGGAGAGGGAGGGTTTTAGGAGGGCTATGGAGAAGGGAGATCCCGGGTTGGTTCCTGTGCTGTCGGCGGAGGCGCCGAGGGAGACTATGTGGAAGTTATGATTGCGATATACTACAACTGTATATAGTTCTTGATACGATAATATAATAATGCAGACCGGCTAAAGATGTACCCGTCAATGCCGAGCGGAAACAATTCCTCTGCTGAGTCATGGGGAATTCTCCGAGTCCTTAGAATCGCCCATCGCTGATTGGCTGCCATGCTTAATCCGTAAACCCGCATCTCCATCTTGGTAACTCTCACTTGCGATGACTGACCGATATGTAATCCGCAATTGGCGGGGATTGCGGGGAGATGGCAAGCAATTGAATTCATAAAGGGATTTACTGTCTTTTGTTTTATATTATCCTTTTACTTCGTACTCTGTATCAGAAAAGACATCTACTTGTGTATCAATTTGACAAGATGGACCCCTCACAAGTCAAGATTCCGCCTATGAAAGACTTAACGGCGGACAACATCACCCAGAACGTCCACACGATTAACTCCCTATGCGAGGATGAGCGCATGAAATACGTCCTCGAACGCCTGGTCACGCACCTGCACGATTTCGCACGCGAGACCAGGCTCAGCACCCAGGAATGGATGACCGGCTTGCTCTTCCTCACAGAGGTAGGGAAGATCTGTACTGATGTGCGACAGGTGTGTTCCCCTAGCTCTAGTACATGAACGAATAAAGAAGCTAACTATTACAGGAATTCATCCTCCTCAGCGACGTCCTTGGCCTTTCCCTCCTAGTCGACAGCATCGACCACCCCAAACCCCCCGGCTCAACCGAAGGCACCGTCCTCGGTCCCTTCCACACGCACGACGCTGAAGAAATCACCACCGGCGCTTCCATGTCCCACGACCCAAAGGGTGAGCCCCTCCTCGTTGTCTGCACACTCAAAGACACAGCCGGCCGCCCAATCCCCAACGTCAAAATCGACATCTGGGAAACAGACTCCACGGGCCACTACGACGTGCAGTACCCCGGCCGCGACAAGCCCGACGGCCGATGTTACATGCACAGCGGCGAGGACGGAGTATTCTGGTTCCATGCGATTACGCCCGTACCGTATCCGATTCCGCACGACGGGCCTGTGGGCAAGTTGTTGAAGAAGTTGCATCGGCATCCGTACCGGCCGTCGCATATGCATTTCATGTTCGAGAAGGAGGGCTATGATCATTTGATTACGGCGTTGTATTTGCGGAATGATCCGTATGAGACGTCGGATGCAGTTTTTGGGGTGAAGAATTCGTTAGTTGTTGATATTGGGCGGGCGGGGCCGGAGTATGCAAGGAAGTATGGGGTTTCCGAGGATCATGCGTTGTTGACGTATGATTTTGTGTTGGTTTCTGATACCGAGACGGGTGACTTACGGGCGAGGAATTCGAAGGAGGCGTTGGATAAGTTGGGGAGGAAGGTTAAGATTGTTAACGGGTTACCTGTGCCGGATTTAGATTAAGCCCTGTTTTGTATAGTAGTTAAAACAACAATGGTATCTTCAGCATTTTCCACGAAGAACAGTGATCGTTGCCAAGTAGCATAAGTAATCAAATAGTTAGGGTACAAAGAAACGCAATATACATTTTCTGATAGCCCTAATGTCGTAGCGTCAGTGATTACATTATCCAACAAGATTGTTGGCGCTGATATGACCCGAATCCTTTCAACCTGTACTATCAAATAATACGGTGCATATCCATAATATATGTACTGTAAATAACGGACTTAGGGCAAGCAGATGCTTATGCGTAGGTTTTGAATTGGACTAAAGGATCTATTGATATAGAGTCTCGGCGAGTGCCTTGATAAGAGAATTAGATACAATTAGAAATAGTGATATGCTTGAAGAATAATGTACAGCTGTGATGATGATTCCCCAGCCCTGTTACAAGTCACTACCTCTTGGAACTCAATCTCTCCAATGCGCCTGCCACTGCTGGATCAATACTTCCCTTGCACCTGTGCGTTCAAGTCAAGCTGCCTCCCACAAATAATCTATTCCCAGAAGCAAATATCATCATCTATGTACCATCCAAACATGTTGCTGCAGGCTCCTCGCCATATCAGGGCCCAGGCCAGCGTTGGACACTCTTCATGATTACCCTGAAATGGAAATGGGTCACGTCGTTGTCGCTTCAAGTCCCAATCTGGGGGGTGGGTGCTGTCTAAACTTCAATGACTGTGGTGGTGGTGTATTATTTAAGGCATGTGCAAGATGAATGGATTAAGGCATTGAAAGTTGCTCTTGCATTGTTGATATCAGGTGTGTGTGGTCCTTGGTCTTGAAGAGGACATAATGCAACAGCTCAAACCCGCGGGAGGTTGTTCCCTTTAGGTATAAGTCCCTGGTCACTATAATTTGATTAAGCGGTTGTTCTATTGTACTCAAAACAATCAGATGCTTTACTATAAAATACAGGAAGAGAAAACTGACTCTGGCTATCAAAGCTGACAATTTTGAACTGTAAATCCCCACAGATATCATTGAGAATTTGGCCAGATACCTTCTTTGTCACGGCGCTCTACTAGGATAATGGAGCATCCAACTCATGGGTTCTACCTAGGTAGCTATCTACGAGGATAATTAACATGAGGAAGGAAGAGAGGAGGTAACGCCGTATTTATCAACAAAGCAACAAAGCAAACAACTGCACCTCACGTGATACCCAGCCAACGTGACCAGACCGTCACATTCTTAGAGAAACTATAGACGCAGGGGAAATCTCCTCAACCTCCCAAGGCTCATATATGCATAAAAATATTCCCCAGGCATCCATGTTGCGAGATCTTAATCTCCCTGGCGGTCAAATTCGTAATGACCGATGCTAAGAAGGTTACAATAAAGCTCAAAACGATACAAAGCACACACCAAGCGCATGTTCTCTCCTATTCAGATATTCATGGCTTTGTGGATCATCAGCCTCTTTCTCTTTAGCCAGTTTGTTCAGCATCCAGTCAGTATAGTGTCGGGGCTTGCAGTGACAACATCAGGATCACAAGTTCTAGAACCGTCAATCTCCCATACTAGTGACCGCCACGATGAGAATGTGTGCCTGCAATGAAGACATCGCCGGGACATGCGGCGTATGCTACATAAAACTGGATGCTAGTTGGGCACATGGTGAGGGCATTTTCTGACTTCTCTCATATGCATGCACGGAGTATGGTTGGTGTATGGAATATGAGCTCTGGATTTAAAACCATGTATCCGAGTCAGTTTTGCCTATGGATTAGATCTAGACTCATTGTACTGTTATGTATTTCATTTGCAGAGCGATCGCTAGAGTTAAGAATATACATTTGGTATCACATATCACATTCAAGCCAAAACATTGTCGTTATCATTCGCGCCATCCACCATATCCCCGAAATCACTTCCTTCCACCTGCTCGGGCACTTGCTTTTCATTTCTTTGACCTATTTCACGTATCCCTCGCACCCCCCCGTCATCTTCAATCCACCCTGCTGTTTTTTCCATTCCTTCGATATAATCCGCACCGACTCGCAAATTCAAGCCCGCACTGAGAGCCCGTTCAATCTTCACCTCGCGCGTCTGCGACATCAAGACCCGGAAGACACGCCCCAGGAACCCGCTCATGATCTCGACGCTCCAATCATCAGGAACGAGTTCTAATACTTCGCGCACATCGAACCAGGAAGAGAACCGGGATAGCAAATCAGTCGTCCGTTCAAGGCAGTCGGTTGGATCCTGAATTCGCAAAAACTCGTCTAGGAGATGGCGGAATAATTCGGTCTGCAGTGGTCGTTCTGCGAATTCTGTCAGTGCCCCTGTAGAACTGGTGCTACGGGGTCCTCCGAAAAGACAGTAACGGACAGCTGAGTCATAATCACCCAGACCGTGCGTTAGAAGTCGGAGGGCTTCCCGATGGCGTCCCTGCAGACCATCTAGGATGATGCTCTCGGAGACTAATTCATCCTGAAAAGGCTCGATTCGAGCAAGAACTGCAGGGATAGAATAGGAAAGACTGGATGGTGCGGGTGAAATCGACGAGAACTGGGTGCTGCTTCCACCACCAAGAAGTTGCAGAAGTCGCAGTCTCGTCTGCCACCATGGTTCAGATGGTATGTTGGCCGTGATAAAACTCATGTACGTTGGCTTAGGGTGTCGTAGCGCACGATATGTCGAATACGACTCGGAAAGTGATACTCGAGCTTCGGGCGAAGACTGGAGAACAGAGAGTACTGTATCCAGATAGTATGAAACAAGGTCATCCGCGTATTGGAAGTACTGAAGTAATTATCAGTGAACTGCTGTCCTTCTCATGAAGAAAGGCAAACTTACGTTCTTGAAAAAAACGAGATGTTCCAAATATGCCTGGACTGCATTAGGTGCCTGCTCTTTGAGCATTCCAACCACATCTGCAGGCTCCAGTTTGACTCTGCTCGTGCCGTCTGCAAAGACCTGGATACCAAGCTTAGGGTTACGCCCAGCCAGCCAAGAACCATACTCTTCCACTAATTGTGCGTCTTTGATCTTGACCAGATACCGGCGCATTTGCAGTTCAGCGCCAGATGGTGTCATTTCTCCGCCAATATCTTGCTCCCCTTCTATGATCCTCCGCCACGTCTTCAGCACATTTCGGGACATCTTCTGGCTCTGGTATAGGCGGCTTAGGATAAATAGCCGGTGATAGCTCTCTAGCAAGTCCACCGCCCGGTCAAAGCTACCCTTCCAATTGTCCACCAGTCGATTAAGTTCCGCCCGAATGGGAGATGATGCTCGTTGTTCCGCCGTCAAAACCGAATCCTGTTCCAAAAGCAGATGTAGAAGTGCGGCATCGACGCTGTCAAAGACGTACGTCTCATCCGTGATACTTCCGTAACCTCTCTTCTGCTGCCATGATAATAGAAAACGTTTAACCATCTCCAGGACACTGCTATCAGCCGCACCAGTCCTTGAGTTATCTTCGGTCTCTTCGGACTCCCGTATGTATTTGTCTGCAATCACTGCTAGGCCTGCTTGGATCCAGATCCCCTGGGGCCCCTGCAAAACTTCTTTCCGTAGTAATGGAATCAATATCAAAACCATACGAGGATCTAAATTTCCATCCACAAGTGCTTTTTCTGTTGCCCCAATGACAGAGTCATTCCTGCTTGCCTGGTCCATGAAGACAAGATCCCCAAGTAGCATTAGACTCGCCTTTTGTTTTACATAACTCAGACCAAGAAAGTCGCCCTCAGATGCAGGCTCGATATTCTGGGCCGATTGAATGGTATCCATGATAGAACTCCTGTCTATGATTTGACGACTATCATCATCGGTCACCTGCGCCTTTTGCAAGACATCATCCAGCTGGACGGTCAAGGGATTCCTCATTATTCGCCAGATGCGGCTCCCAGCCCACATAACAAGGCTACTTTCGCCCCTACCGAGTCCACGGGCAAACCGGGCCTCTTCTGCATTGCGCTCGGCTTCCCAGTCGCGCTCTGATGAGCTATCACCCTTCCTTAACCCTTCAGAGTCAGTTAACTCTTGGGACTCAAATAGCTCTTTCTCCTTTTGCAATTGCTCTATGGATGCTTGAGTTCTTGGGTCTGTTGCAGGAATATAGGGCAAAAGTGACGGTGTTTTAAGGCGCACCATGCGCAGCAAGCCTCCCATCTCAGAGATTTCAAGCTGGCTAGAACTGATTGTATGGCGAAGGCCAACCTGAACGGATTTCGAGTCTCGGTCCAAGGGTATTTCTACCCATCTTTTTTGTTTCTCGGCTTCGCTAGGGTCGATGTCCAACCGTTGCACTTCCAAACGCTTGCATAGTTTCCCATCTTTACCATATTCTAAGACAGCAATAATGCGTTCTTCTTTGCCATCTCCAACAGACTGGATAGGATCATCTTGATCCCTCGTGTCGATAGCAACCGATTCAGGGTACCTGTCAAAGTTGATTGTGCTACGCTCCATATCACCGTCCATATTGACAAACATTCCAACACCAGGCTCCTTCTCTGCGGTTCCCGTGACCAGCAAGAATTCATTAGCACTCGCTGACACCACATGCGGTTTCAGGCGCGTCGGTAGCGGTTTTGGCAAAGGTGGCAGTGGCTTCTTATCGGCAATGTTCAACTGTGGATTTTGTGTTGCGTCTTCCGAATTTCCATCTCGATCCTGCGAGTTTGACCGCCGCGGTGTATCAGTAGTCGAAAATGGCTCTGGCGTAACCGAGCTTGATCGATCCTGTAAAATCGATGGGGAGCCCAAACTCTGGTCATGCTGGCCTTCCACGGGAGAAGAATTGGGATTAGGCGATGACGAAGTCCTCGAGGGGACAGGTAGCGCCGTTTGCATCTCTTCTACATGGCCAGACTCGAAGATCTCATTTGACGATGATATAGGGAACAGGGGTATTTTTTGTTGATGTTCCACTTCAAGCAACGAATAAGCATGAGTATCTGCGGCGCATGCAATTGATCCCCTTCTCGCTGCTACCAAGCATCCTGGAAATTCGATGTACCTCATACGCCGAGCATCATCACCAATTTTGACCAGCATGATTCGGTTCTGGAGTGCAACCATAATCGCAGGTGGTTCGACGTCATCTGGTTCCCTGTTCATGTCAATACCACCAATCCAGCGACAGTTGTTGACTTTTGTATTTCCGAATGCCGGGCTGAGCTCCGGCAGCAGGTAGAATGTGAGCGTGCCATTGCAGAGTATACAGGCTTTGTTGACCGACGGAAGTAAGATAATCTGCTGAACGCCTTGGCCGGTAGAAGTGGTGGAATTTTGGGAGTGGAAGATCGGCAGCCGCGATGCGAGGATAAAGGAAGATTCGTTCGATTCGTCAGAGGGATCAGTTGGGAGACAGACGAAATGTAAAACCTCCGCGGCGGAGGTACCGATGTAGAGGTTGTCGTCTGTTTTGTATAGCAATTAATCGAAATGACCTTATGTCTCAAACAAAACGAGCTGGAATCTTACTCCAGTATTCCACATAGGTAATATGGATGTCCGCATTGAGATCTTCGTTGGCTAAGGGCAAGTCGGCGAGTAGCTCTCGGAGGATGTACGGAGCCGCTTGGGGAGGAGTAATCCTCCTTCTCTTGCGGGGACTGACGGCATCATCTTCTGGTCTCATCATGAGCCCATTCCTGGCCGTTCAATTCCCTCAGGCTCCTCTGCAACGCTTTGTAGGTGATATGTATAAGTAAACAAGTCGACGTTGTCCCTCCGCCAGCCAGCCATGGACGATGATGGATGTCACAAGTGGGTCAGTCAGTAGTGCTGAGTCAGCTTTAGCCATGTGATTGCATGCAGGTTGATATCAATCGATGTCATTTGAACTCAACACTACTATCTAGAGAGGCTTGTGGGGTATTAAAACTGTGCTATGTAACATAATAGTGCTCCCTATAGATTCGAGCGCAGGATACTACATATTTTGGTGCTTGGCAGGGACATACAAGTACAAACATCCGAGGATCTCCATATCCAGTGCATATTGTAGCTGCCGTCTACAGGACATACGCTGTCAGCCCAGCAACTTGTAAGGTGTGAGACCCTTTTTCAGCCTTTTTGTCTCTTCTATATTAAGCCCGTATAGTTCCTCTGTTTCATACGAATTGCCTATTCTGGGCAAAGGATCAAGCAGCTTACGCGGTCGGAATATCATCGGGCCGCTCCGCGTGTCCTCCGCATTGCGATAACCATCCAGTCTCACAGCCAGAGTGTCTTCAATCTATACAGCTTGTTTTTTTCTTGGTTCTCTGTTTCTCTGTGCTCGTCTGGGGGTGCTGGTTTGATATTCGCTTGCTCGCAAGGAGAAGAAAATGGATACGTTCGCGTTCACAGAAGGCATCGTCCCCGGATCAAACAACCAAGATGCCGAAAAGGACACCGGGAGACTCCCCGAGGGGGCCAACAAGTTCCAACGTGCCATTGCAGCCTGGCGAGGTATGGGGAAAGATTTCTATACCCATCATTAAGCTGTTGAGCATAGGGCTGACATATGGGATACCAACTAGGCATTGATCTAGCCAGCACTATCGCGAAATTAGACGGCACCGCTTCGGACATTGTCGCACAGCAACGTGACTCTCTCGTCCAAAGAAAGGACCTCGCTCAAAAGACAAAGGACTTCAAGAAGCTTGATGACGCCTCGAAGTTAGCTGAACACAAGAGTCTCTTGAAAGGTTGGCGGTGTTCCCGTTCAAAGGTTCGGGTCCGGAAGGGCTAACAGGATGCTTGACAGCCTACCAGGGGTTTATCGACGTCTTGACTAACCAAGGCAAATCTTCGTCCTCTGCATTCCTACAGTTGTACTCTTCGCTATCAGAAGCGCCTGACCCATACCCACTTCTCGAAGCCTCGGTGGATTCGCTTGTTGTCTCAGAAGAAACGGTTCCGAAATTGACATCGGAGAAGGAGCAATTGCAGAACTCTGTGGACCGATTAACGTCGCAGCTGGATAATACGGAGAAACGACTACAAGAAGAACGGGCCGCGCGCAAGAAACTGGAAGAGAACCAAGACGCTAGGATAAAGGAGATCGAATCATCGTGGTCAGCCGTGTTAACGGAAAAGACAAATAACTGGGCAGCGAAAGAGAAGAGCTTGGAAGAGAAAGTGGAAAATCAGGAACATTTGTTGAAGGAAGTCAAAGCAAGCTATGAGGTATCACAGCGTTTAGACCAGGACGATGGTGGTGACGCTTCTCGAAACGGCGCTACAGCAGCCGAATTGGAGCTCGTATCTACCGACTTGGAAAAGACTAGTCTGCGGTTGGCAGAAGTAGAAGCTCGAAATGAGCAGCTGAGACTTGAGCTGGCTCAGGCCGTATCGCATCCGCAGCCAGAGCAGATGTCTGTTGAGGACGACCCGTCATATCTTCGCCTGCAGTCGGAGAATTCGTCTTTGCTTCGGAAGCTAGATGCAGCAAGGTTTGATCGAGACTCTGAACGTCATTCATGGGAGACCAAGGTTTCGCAATCCGAGAGACAAAGCTCGAAGGCGGCTGCTGAGAAGGAAGAGCTGCGATCGAGGTTAGAGAAGATGGCTGACTACGAAGACATTCGTCGGGAGCTTGAAATGATCAAGGTATGGGTCGTACATTCTTCTAATGCAGTGTACCTGCTAAAAATATGGACAGTCTATCGAATTTGCTGCAGGTGATGATGACGATACGGCAGACCTTGAAAACGATACCATCGGCGCTGCATCCAATGGCGCTGCGTCGAAGAAGAAAGATGGCAACAAGAACAATAGTCTGGAGCAGCTGCTGATGGCCAGGAACAAAAAGCTGACAGATGAACTTGCCATCCTGAGGGTATCTCATCGTGATCTTCAGGGTCAGCTTGAAACACTACGCAATGATCTCTCTAGCACGAAACAAGAGCTTGATAAATCGCAAAGTCTTTCGACAACCCTTGAGAATGATCTTTTGCGAATGCAACAAGAAGCAGCTAATGCTTTCCCGACTTCGGCAATGTCTGTGGCCGGTACTTACACATCAAGACATCCTCGCCCATCGCGGAGAGGAGAAACATCACCAACATCGTCGATCATTTCAGGTTTTGATCAGACTATGACATCCTCCAATACAATGGACTCCTTGCGTGCTGGAGAGCCTGTCGGAGGGGGCTCCGGCATTTTGCCTATGATTCAAGCCCAGCGAGACCGCTTCAAGAAGAAGAATTCGGAGCTTGAGGAAGAATTGTCGAAGATGTACGATACAGTGAAATCCCTGAGACAAGAGATTGCTTCTCTCCAGCGAGATAACCTCAGTCTCTATGAAAAGACGCGGTATGTATCCGCGTACAGCCGGGGTCATGGGGCATCATCCTCCGTTTCTGCCTACGGCAATAAACCAAACACTACCTCTGTTCATCTCTCACCAGACACACCATCGGGGCTGTCTCTCGACCGATACCAATCTGCCTACGAGGCACAAATCTCTCCATTTGCCGCATTCCGGGGTCGAGAGTCAGCACGGGCATATAAACGCATGAGTCTCCCGGAACGGATTGTCTTTTCTCTCACCCGCATCATCCTTGCCAATCGGACGAGCCGAAACCTCTTTGCAGGGTATTGCTTCGCTCTCCACGTTCTCCTTTTCGTAATGCTGTATATGATGAGCACGGTCGAGATTGAAAAACATAGCACCTCCAGTCTGGGTGCAGCAGCTGCAATGGCTGGGACTGCTGCTAGTTCCGGTGGCAATAGTGGTTATGCCGGGGGGCAGTTACGGAGTGATGATTGGCAGCCCGAGGGGTTCAATGGTGCATGATCATTGCGCTTTTTTGTACGATGTACTGTTGGCGTTTGATATGTTTCTTTTACTATCGCCTGAGTTAGCCGTGAATTTGATATCTACGGATATTCTTTGCTTCAGGCGATATCGGCGTTTGATGGTGAATTGGGTCCGGATCCGTGATGCTTAGCTTAACCTTGTAGTTTTAGATATGTCCCAGACAATATAGATTCACTTGCTGCCATACCAATTCTCCCCTTTCCACTCTCAATATAACAAGTATTGTCTGTCTTACAATGAATGCCCTTTGGTCAGGCAAAGATCAAACAATATAGAGCAGAAAGTTCCAAGGGAACAAAAAAAAACAAAAATAAAAATAAAATAAAAGAAACGGCCCGAGCCGCGGATCGAACGCGGGACCTCTCGCAGATATGCTTGGGTTATTTCCCTAAGCGAGAATCATACCACTAGACCACCCGGGCTGTTGTGTGATTGCAGGTTTCTTCTGCGATTACATATCGCTTTTTTCTTTTTGGTAGTGTCGCCTTTTATGTCTACATTGTTCGTCACTCCAGCGAGAATATATCAACTATACTCCGTGGATACGAGGGGTATGTACTATAGCCAAAAGGTCGTTTCAGCTGGCGCCCGAGTAACCTCGAGTGTTTCTGCATGTCCGAAAATAGATCGGCATTCACTGTCTTCATATTGCAATCTGCAACATTCTGCACCACATGCAACACTGGAGAAAGAAAACGAACAAATAGGACAAACACCCGGTTCCTCTTGCAGTTCTTCACACTAGCCGATTCTGGTAGTCGGATTAGCCGCCGACCAATATGTAAGACAACGCATTGAAGTTGAGATATATTTAGGCGCCGGGGTGTTTAGGAAACCTCCTGATTGGACATCAGCCTTGAGTAGGGCTGAATCGATCGAGCAAATTCCATCCCTGGTCGGTATCGGAAGTCTGCAGAGTTTCGTCCGGCGCATGGTCCTTCCAGGCGCTTAACTTTTCGCCAATGAAATGACACCATCCCACCTTCATCGTTATGGGCGGCTGCAGGAAGCTTTTTTACCTGATGCTGGTGTTAGACTCATGATTTGAATTCTGCGTTGGTCTAGTTTGCAAGTTTCTATTCTTGGCATGGGGCCCTTGTGGTGGGGGCTGATATGGTGCTGACATACTGGGTATATATATTCATCCAAGGTCGCCAGGTTTGGATGGGATCGTCAGGTTTTCCCCTGCCTATTTCCTAACTCCATATCTTGCTTTTCCTCTAATACGCAGCTAAGCCATTGATTGTTTTTGACTTCTGCGAGTTTGCTTCGCCCATACCTCCGAAGCAAGTTTTACCTAGCTGCATGAACAAAGTCATTGAGTGACCCCAACCTTCACCCTACGAGGCACAAATCAATCCTCAAGCACGCACCGGTCATTAAGTCACAACATATCCTTTTCGACAAATATTTTGACATGCGTCTCAATCTCTTCCTTGGTGCCAGCCTGGCAACGAGCTCCATTGCCGCACCAACGCTCCTACGCGGGCTAACGAATGCCTTGAGCACACTCACTGAACCAATTCAAGACATAAAGCAACTACTCGACACATCAACTACCTGCGATACATCCCGAATCTCGCTACCAAAATCAGGATTTGGTCTTCCCGTTCCTGACGGCCAGATGCCCATTTATGTTGCAGTCGGACGTGGTACACAGGTAAGCAAGGAATATCCTCCCAAAACCTACGACATTAGAGAGCTGACTCCAGAACCAGAACTATAGCTGCGCAACATCTACCTCCGACTCGACCCCTGAAGCCATAGGAGCCGTGGCAAACCTCTACAATGTCACTTGCATCGCAGCAAGTGACCCGGACATGGTTGCCACACTCCCGAACACGGCCTACAAAATACAATCTATTAATAATTATTCCTCCATCCTTCGTGCTGCAAATGTCGACTTGCTGGGTCATCACTTTTTCCAGGGTTCGACACCAGTTTTCAACCTCGACACCACGCCGTCGCAGCAGTACGGGATCGCATTTACTAAAGTGCAAAAGAAAGTAGACGCACCCTCAGATGCTGTGCAGGGTGATGATGGGGCTGTAGAGTGGCTTTATCTGTCGACTATAAGTGGCACCGTTGGAGATTATAAGAGCGTCTATCGGGTGAATACGGCCGGAGGAGCAGCGCCTAAGACATGTGAGAACATGCCATCAGTTATTGAAGTTCAGTACGCGGCAAATTATTATTTCTATGGGGAAGAATCGTGAGGATTAGCGTTCATATGGGCTTTTTTTTTTGTATATAGATTGGCATGAAGTTGATTGGACCTTGTTATTTCGAAATAAGTCCCCGGAGAGCCCAGCCGGAAGCCATCCAGCGCAACCCCTCCATTTTCCAACCCAGTATTCACTGAAATAGTATAATAATAGAAGCATCATAGTCATTGGTGATCTCGCCCTTGCCGTTCAATATAAAAGAACCTCTTTTTTGAGACCAATGAGAGCAGGGCTTTATGAGATCATGTGACCTCGCTATATCGGACAAACACACGTGACCAACACGTGCCCACACCACTTCGGAAATGCGCTATTCCAGATGCAGCCTAGCGCGTTCTGATTTTCGAAAGATCCAAAGGCTCCGTCTGAAAATTCTCGACCGCAACAACGACGAGCAGCACGGCGTTGAGCGAGTTCTGAAAGCTATTGCAGGTGCGATTTCTTGCGCAAATTGCTTAATTCAGTTCATTTGACACCTGCGACTCTTGATTCTTATCGTCTCCGACTCGCTTTTTGCGTTTTTTATCGCCTATCTTTTCTCTTCGAAATTTTCTGCAGAGCTCTTCCCGGTTGTCTATCAACTGAATTGCCTGCGAAAAAGTGATCCGATACCTTGAATCAAACCAAATAAACATCGAAATCATAATATACAATGGCTTTCGCTCCTAGAGGACGTGGTGGACCCCCCCGTGGTGGTGGTGGTCGTGGTGCTCCCCGTGGTGGTGGTGGTGCTCGCGGTGGCCGAGGTTAGTATACCAATCTCAACGGCATAGAAGGCCAATCAATCCATCGTTCGGACAATGCCATATCCCTGTGATGTTCATCTGAGGGAAACAGAGTTGCTAACTCATTGCGTCTTCAGGCGGCTTTGCTCCTCGTGGCCGTGGTGGTCCCCCTCGCGGTGGCGGCCGTGGTGCTCCCCGTGGCCGTGGTGCTCCGCGTGGTGGCCGTGGTGGTCCCAAGGGCGGTGCCAAAGGTGGTGCTAAGGTCATCGTTGTAAGTACTTGTTGAAAGTGTTCAAATTTGACGTGCGAAATTAACTAACAAATCTGTTACCTAGGAACCTCACCGTCACGGCGGTATCTTCGTTGCCCGCGGCGGTAAGGAGGACTTGCTCGTTACCAAGAACCTGACTCCTGGAGAGGCTGTCTACGGTGAGAAGCGCATTGCCGTTGAGACTCCCGCCGACGACGGCGCTGTCACCAAGACTGAGTACCGTGTGTGGAACCCCTTCCGTAGCAAGCTTGCTGCCGGTGTTCTTGGTGGTCTGGATGAGATCTACATGCGCCCTGGCGCTAAGGTTCTCTACCTTGGTTCCGCTAGCGGTACCTCCGTCAGTCATGTCGCCGATATTGTCGGACCTACCGGAAACGTCTATGCTGTTGAGTTCTCCCACCGTTCTGGTCGTGACCTGATTGGCATGGCCACCCACCGTACCAACGTCATCCCCATCGTCGAGGACGCCAGACACCCTCTCCGCTACCGTATGCTCGTCCCCATGGTCGATTGCATCTTCGCCGACGTTGCCCAGCCCGACCAGGCCCGTATCGTTGGTCTCAACGCCCACATGTTCCTCAAGGAAGAGGGTGGTGTCATTGTTTCCGTCAAGGCCAACTGTATCGACAGTACCGCCCAGCCCGAGGTTGTTTTCGCTCGGGAGGTCCAGAAGATGAGAGAGGAGAGAATAAAGCCCAAGGAGCAGCTTACCCTTGAGCCTTTCGAACGTGACCACTGTATAGTGTCTGGTATCTACAAGCGTTCTGCATAAAAGTGGTGATTTAATTCCGGTTTCTTATCTTTTCTCGTCATGTCTAATCATTTCATGCTCTGTGTCTTGTCTTTTTTATATCTGGCGTCGAGTGTTTTGTGATATGCTGAAATGTTTTCCTATATTTTTCGTTTTTGGCTGTATGTTGAGGTGTTCTACACATGTACTTCTGGTATTTTAAAAAAGAATGTACACGTCTGGAAACATTGCTTAGTTTCAATCTGGACTATGTTGCAATATAAATGGTTTGCTGCCTTGCAACTCATTGGCTTAGGAACCCTTCTAAGAAACCGATTAAACTTTCGTCTCTCGGAGCTTCGCCGTCCTGAACCCATGGTCATCTCGGAATATCTGCGTGCATGTCACTTCAGCATGATGCCATGCAGGAAACAATCCGAGATAAATACGTCTGTTTACGAGAGACAAAGATGCTCTCCTCTCCACTCGACCCCGCAAAGAAGTTCCCGGGGATAATGCCATGCCCAAGGACCAAGTGTATATAAGATTGCCATTGAGCATATGAAGTTGCCCGATTTCAGATATTCGACATTCTCTTTTCTCTCCCCGTGTCTGTAGTCGATCTATATCGCTATCTTTTATCTCAGGGACGTTTACTACTATATTACAGCCAACCATGTCGATACTTATTACCGGAGCCAGCGGCTACGTCGGCCAGGAATTGGCTGCGTCGCTTCTTTCAAATTTACCTGATGCCTCAGTGATCTTGACAGACGTGGTGGCACCCAGTCTACCGGCATCTGCCGCTCAACATGCCTCCCGTGCGAAGAGCGTCCAGGCCGACCTCACATCGACCAAAGTGATTGATGAATTGATCAACGAGAGCAACCGATTCGATACTGTTTATCTTCTCCACGGGATCATGTCTAGTGGCTCCGAGGCGAATTTCGAGCTGGGAATCCGCGTCAACCTAGACGCAACACGGTATATCCTGGATCGACTACGCATTACGATGCCTGGTGTTAAGGTGGTGTTTACATCCTCCCTGGCTGTGTATGGCCGCGCACCGGCGGGTCTGGTCATCGATGAGACCAACTTCCCTCCCGTGCCGTCTTCTTCCTATGGATCGCAGAAACTGATCGTGGAGACCTTGCTGAACGATTACTCGAGACGAGGATTCTTGGACGGCCGGGCTGTTCGATTGCCAACGGTGACAGTGCGAGCTGGGAAGCCTACTCAGGCTGCTAGCAGTTTTGCCAGCGACATCATCCGAGAACCGTTCAATGGAAAGAAGGCTGTCTTGCCAGTCGAAAAATCGGTTGAAATGTGGATCTGTTCGCCGTACACGGTAGTCAAGAACCTGCTGCACGCTCGGACGATTCCAAAGGAGGCATTCGGGGAGTCGAGGTCGGTCAATCTTCCCGGATTGAAGGTCAGTATCCAGGAAATGCTGGATGCATTGGAGCAAATCGGGGGATTGGAGCGACGGGGTTTGGTGGAGGAGAAGTACGATGTAGGTATCGATCGGATCGTTCAGACGTGGACTCCTGATTTTGAGACGGCGCGTGCGTTGAAGCTGGGGTTCTCGGAGGATATTTCCATGGTCGAAAATATTCGGCAATATGCGGCTTCACTTGCTTAGAGATGTCGTCCTGTGTTTTTTTCTATGTCTATTAAATCTCTCTGAGAATTTATAAACCCAATTGGAAGAATATGACTGGAATCAATTACCTTGGGCCGTATTTTGTAATCCCCAGGAAAACAGACCATTCCGGCCGTGAGCCCGAATGTTGATGATTAAGGTCATGGTCCTGACTGAGAAACGATAGCCCTAGCACTGGTCGTCACCTCCAAAATAATTCATATCGTCCTTTCTCGTGGTCTGTAAGCCGTAGAATACACTACTGTTGTTCCCTTTTGCCGTAGGAAACGTTCGGGATCGAATGGGCAGGTTTGGAAAAGCGGGTCATGTGATTGGCTGGACGAGTTGGCGAACAATTTGACTTCCGAACCTCAACCTCACCGTCGCTGCACCTCTACCATCATCCCTCCCTCCCTCCTCCCCGCTTTTCCTTTGGATTTATTCTCCATACACGGGTCACAATGGCTTCCCGCCGTCTAGCATACAGCTTTCAGCAGGCTCTCCGGAGTCGCCAGGCTATTAACGCCATCAAGCCGGTGCGACGGGGTTTTGCTTCGCCGGTTTCCCTGCCCTCCACCACCCAGTCCACCACTCTCCCCAACGGCTTCACGGTACGCGATCATAACTCTCAAGATTGTTTCCAATTGATTCGCCGGTGTGCTAATGAGGGGTACTAGATTGCGACTGAGCACTCGCCATGGGCTCAGACCTCGACCGTTGGTGTGTGGATCGATGCCGGTAGCCGGGCAGAGACCGACAAGACGAACGGAACTGCGCACTTCCTTGAGCACCTTGCTTTCAAGGTACGGACATATGACAGGTATTCTTGGTATGCGGATTCGCTGACAATGGGCTAGGGTACCAACAAGAGATCCCAGCATCAATTAGAACTCGAAATTGAGAACATGGGTGCGCACCTTAACGCCTACACATCGGTACGATTCGGGAAGAAGATACAGTGGAAGAAGCACACTAATGGCTTTCCTTAGCGAGAAAATACCGTCTACTACGCCAAGTCTTTCAACAGCGACGTCCCCAAGTCCGTCGACATCCTCGCAGACATTCTCCAGAATTCGAAGTTGGAACCCGGTGCCATTGAGCGTGAAAGGGATGTGATCCTCCGTGAGCAAGAGGAGGTTGATAAGCAGCTCGAGGAAGTTGTCTTCGACCACCTTCACGCCACCGCTTTCCAGGGCCAGCCCCTTGGTCGTACAATCCTCGGTCCCAAGGAGAACATTCAGACCATCTCCCGGGACAGCTTGGTCGATTACATCAAGACCAACTACACCGCTGACCGCATGGTCCTCGTCGGCGCTGGTGGTGTTCCTCACGAGCAGCTTGTCAGACTTGCCGAGGAGCACTTTGGTGGCCTCCCCAACAAGCCTCTGACCTCTGCTGCCCAGGCCCTCCAGGCTGAGCAGAAGCGCGCCCCCGAGTTCATTGGCTCCGAAGTCAGACTCCGTGATGATACCCTCCCCTCTGCCCACATTGCCCTTGCCGTCGAAGGTGTGAGCTGGAAGGACGATGATTACTTCACCGGTCTGGTTGCTCAGGCTATCATTGGCAACTGGGACCGTGCCATGGGTAACTCTCCCTACCTCGGCAGCAAGCTCAGCTCTCTGGTCAACTACCAGGGCCTTGCCAACAGCTTCATGAGTTTCTCCACTAGCTACAGCGACACCGGGTAAGTTCTCTTGACATACATATCATTCGAAGCAGCGACTGATTGAACCTGCGCAGTCTCTGGGGTATCTACCTTGTTTCCGACAACCTGACTCGTCTCGACGACCTCATTCACTTCACTCTCCGTGAGTGGACCCGTCTGTGCTTCAACGTCAATGCCGCCGAGGTTGAGCGTGCCAAGGCTCAGCTCAAGGCCTCTATGCTCCTCTCTCTTGACGGCACCACTGCCGTTGCTGAGGACATTGGCCGCCAGATCATCACCACTGGCCGCCGCTTCTCGCCCGAGGACATTGAGCGTACCATCGGTCAGATCACCGAGAAGGACGTTATGGAGTTTGCCAACCGCAAGCTCTGGGACCAGGATGTCGCCATGAGTGCTGTCGGCAGTGTTGAGGGTATCCTTGACTACCAGAGAATCCGCAACGACATGACCCGGATGACCCTGTAAAAATGCCATTACTCTAACAACAGTGTTTTCTCCAAGATGTTTTATGGCCACCACTGTCTTGTCTTCATTTCCTTTTGTTATGTTGGTGACTAATAGATAGAAGGGGATGTGATAGTCGCAGCGGAAGCAGCGTTGTCTTGTATGTACAGTATAAACTGTTCCACTGATATCTTAAAAACACGTTTTCTTTTTTGTTCTTATTTTGTATTAGTACCAAGTAATAGCCGCCAACACTGCTTGCTGCTCAAACAAGATTCAAGTAAGAACTGGTGAAACCCCAATGGCTTATCTAATCGATACCGGTCCGGCGTTATTCCGGTGGACGATTTTTGGAGCTTCGAGACAAGTTCGAGTGAGAACGCGTGATATCCCCAATACTCAATATCATTCACAATGGGCAAGCGCGGTGGTAAGAAGGTAAGAGCTGACTCAATTCATCTGTATGCATGTATATTTGAACCATCCGCTAACACACTTCCCCTCGTTGCAGTCTGGCAGAGGCGGCGGTAGAGGCGGCGGGCGTGCGCCGCGCCAGAATTATCAAGACATCCCGAAGCAAAACGAGAAGCTCGAGCGCTACTACAATGAGCTTGGAGCCATTCCCGAAGAGGAGAAGGAAGCATTCTGGGAGGCACTGCGCAGAGATTTGCCAAACAGCTTCCGGTTTACGGGGTCACGAGGGTACGTCATGTGCAGAATCAGTTTGCGATTTGATAGATAGGTTGATAACTAACCGGTGTCGCATTCCTAAAGGCATGCGCTTGCTGTCCAAGAACGCCTCAGGGATCATTACATCCCGGAGATCACTTCCATTCAGTACGAGGGTAACCATGTCGAGCCGCCAACTCCAGTTCCCTGGTACCCGGACCAGCTTGCCTGGTCGATGACCACCCCTAAGAACGTCGTCCGTCGTTTCGCGCCGTTCGCTTCATTCCAGAAGTTCCTTGTCGCAGAGACGGAGGTCGGAAATATCAGCCGACAGGAGGTGGTCAGCATGATTCCTCCGCTTTTGATTGATGTCAAGCCTGGCATGACGGTGTTGGACATGTGCGCCGCACCGGGTAGCAAGTCTGCGCAGTTGATGGAGTCGCTCCACGCGGGCGAAGAGGACACCATGCTGCAGGCTGCCAAGGAGATTGAGAATGGGACTGCGGGTCCGGATGGCATTGGGCCTGAGGGTTTGAATGATGACGGCCGGACTACGGGCCTGCTTGTAGCAAACGACAGTGACTACAAGCGTGCGCACATGTTGATCCACCAGATGAAGCGATTGAACTCACCGAATCTGATCGTCACGAACCACGATGCTACGATGTACCCCTCTATCAAACTTCCTCCCTTGCCGGGCACCGACGGAAAGCCTTCGAAGAACCGATACTTGAAGTTTGACCGTATCCTTGCCGATGTGCCTTGCTCTGGTGATGGTACTGCCCGGAAGAACTACAGTGTTTGGAAGGAGTGGAGTCCTCAGAACGCTCTGGGACTGCACGCTACACAGGCCCGGATTCTTGTCCGCGCATTACAGATGCTGAAGGTCGGTGGACGGGTTGTTTACTCGACGTGCAGTATGAACCCTGTGGAGAACGAGGCTATTATAGCAAGCGCAATTGACCGATGCGGTGGCTCGGCCAACGTCAAGATTGTCGATGTCAGCAACGAGCTTGCCGGCCTCAAGCGGGCCCCTGGTCTGAAGACCTGGAAGGTTATGGACCGTGAGGGCCGGATGTGGAACAACTGGCAAGAAGTTGAGGAACAAAGAGAAAAAGAAGGCATCAGCGGACTTGGCCGGATTGCGATAGGCATGTTCCCTCCTACCGGCAATAACGCTGATATCCCTCTGGAAAGATGCACTCGTATCTATCCCCACCTGCAAGACACCGGCGGTTTCTTCATCACTGTGTTGGAGAAGCTGTCTGAGATTAAGGCCAAGCCTGAAGACTCTTCGAAGGTGATTCCCAAGGGAACCGTTGCTGCGCTTTCCGAAGAGCTCGACCACAAGAAGAATGGAAGCGGTCAAACCCTGGAGAAGATCGAGGCATTAGACGACCTGGTTGCCCCCGATGCGCAGGCTCAGGAGGAGGCTGCGAAGAATGAAACTGTTGCACAGGCCTCGCACCAGATCCCGTACTCCGCTACGCTCGAATCGTCAGTCCCAGCGACATCTACCAAGAGGGAGCCAGACGACGAACCTCAGCTTCCCACCAAGCGCGTCAAGGTCGAGGATGGCAGCGAAGTTGTCATGGGTGACCGTCCCGTTCATGCTCCCCCGCCTGCGGCTGGTGCTGAGCTTGAGAAGACTGTCCCCACCGAAGCAGCTCAACCCATCGTGCCCGCTGAATCCCAGGCTCAACCCCCACCCAAGAAGAAGCCGGGCCAACCCTTCGAAGAGCCCTTCAAATATTTACCTGCGAACCACGAGGAACTCGACCCGATCTACCGCTTCTACCAGGCTTCTGACCGTTTCCCGCGCGACCGCTTCCTGGTGCGGAATGCCCAAGCAATCCCAACCAGGACGATCTACTATTCCAGTGCACTGGCACGGGACATCCTGACCCAGAACGAAGGCCAGGGTATCAAGTTCGTGCACTGCGGTGTCAAGATGTTCGTCAAGCAGGATGCGCAGCGCAATGAAGTCTGCCGCTGGCGTATCCAGACTGACGGGTTGAGACTTTTTGAGCCTTGGCTCGGACCTGCTCGTAGCGTTACCTTGACCAAGAAGGAGACTCTTCGGAGGCTTTTGGTGGAGATGTTCCCTAAGGTCGATGGAGAGGCATGGAAGGAGCTGGGTGAGATTGGTGAGCGGGTCAGGGATATTGATATGGGATGCAGTATCCTGTACATTGAGCCTAACGGCCAGGAAGATGGACTTAAGTATGGTTCACCGTTTTATTTTTATTTAATACCAGGCGCAGAAGCTAACAGCACTTTTTACAGGGAGCGAATGGTCTTCCCTCTCTGGCGTTCACTCCACTCTGTCAACCTCATGCTTCCCAAGGAAGAGCGTCGCGCAATGCTCCTCCGAGTCTTTGGCCAGGACGTCAGCCTCGTCAACACCACCCAGAAACGCCAGAATGTTGTTGACAGTCCCACCTCCGCAACTCCCGTAACCGAAGACAATGCAGAGCCGGCTGGCATCGCTGCTGCCACAGAGGAACAAGCGATGCAGGATGAGAATCTCATCCTGGGCCAGGATCAGCAGGAGCAGATGGAGCAGAGAGAGACATGGACTAAGGCTGGAGATGAGGAGGATCGCTTCAATACGACGGTTTAGTGTAGGCCTTTGCATTTGATGTTAGATAGAGGAAAAGTAATTGTTTGTTTGCTATTATTATTGTATTATGTATGCCACTTTATGGATTTGACCTCTGACGATCAAGCGAAACTTCCTCACCGTATCAATTTCCCTAACATCCCACTTCCTCGACGCCGTCTTCGCCATCCAAGCAAACCAACCCGCACGCTTGATAGCAGGCCTCATAATCTGTGCATACTCCAATAATCTGGATACCAGCCCGCGGTTTCCTAATCAACTATTCCCGTAACAATACCCCCTCATCCACTATAATATTGCACGGTGCAATATCATCACGCGTAAACACAGAACGATCAGCACGAGGCAGCATGTTGGGTAGTTGGTCCTTATGGAGACGGCCTCCGAAGTGTAAGTAGCATTGATAGATGCGGTCTTATATGTCGGAATCACTCATTAGTAGCTGTGGTGAGCCGGGATCCAAATCCTCGAGTAGTGGACTGGTCGTTGGGATCCATCAACCATACACTGGAAAGGGCCGTCAATCAGTTCCAGTGGGCGAGGGATATCCCATATCTTCGGGAACATGGCCCAGAGCTGACAGCACACGAACTCATTGGTTTTTTGGTTCATTCTATCCCACTTTTTCTCTAGGGATGATTCAGGCATAAGAGTCACATGAATGATTCCGTCACCAGGGCTGAGCTTGGTGGATATGGCTTTCAAAGAAGGAATCGATGTATGCTTAGCCACTGGGTTCATTGCTTTCACTTTGTTGCGCTTCACTGCAAACATTGACTGGGGACTGTCACGCTCTATCATTTGATCATCAACTTCTAGTTACATAGGTAAGTCACTTTCTGTCAACGTGGTCCAACCCAGAAAGAAGCTGATGACACTTCACTACAGCGTAGCTAGTAATGTATATGCGTGTCAATATACTCAAGCTCGGTGTTTTATCTACGTACCAGAGCACTGTCTTTGTGCGAAGAGCAGACGCATATTGGTTTAAAATGTCTTTGCTCATGAAGCATATGCCACAAACTCAACGTATGCTATATTCCGAGATGCACCTCTTCCAAGTATCTAGCAATATTAAAGCCAAGGGTATCCAAATGTAATGTTTTTTTGCTTATATTATGGCTTGATACTTGCATTGTCCCAATGCGGGGTACATAGATGACGGTCTGGGTAATCTTCGGCATTTCCCGTCATTTCCCCACGGGCATTCCCTTGACCCTGCACAAAGGGTCTTACTACACATTACCCTAACCAGTACTATTCCTAATGCTATTATCCGCTTATTATCCGGGCTCCACTTTTCGCCTTCCTGCCGGGGCAAATGACGCTGGATGCGGGGGAAATAACTCATTAGGGCTATATAAAGTCCGGAGCTTCTCCTCGAGCTTTGCTAGCTAGTTCCAGTGTTGAGTACAGGTCGAGCCAAGACGTCATGAAGCTGCTCACGCTCTGTGCGATGGCCTCGCTGGCCACTCAGGCAGTTAGTGCGGCCATTAAGCACAAGCTTAATGGCTTTACTATTACGGAGCATCCGGATCCGGTGAAGCGGGATTTGTTGCAGAAATATGTATGTTTTTCTTGCTCATTACCGGTGAAATATGCTGATGAAGGTGGTAGGTGACTTGGGATGACAAATCTCTCTCCATTAATGGAGAGAGGATCATGATTTTTAGTGGTGAATTCCACCCCTACAGGTGCGACATGAATTGCCTGGAAAATCAGAAAACCTTGACAAGACTAATGCGCATGGCAGACTTCCGGTCCCGTCTCTATGGCTCGATGTCCTCCAAAAGGTCAAAGCGCTCGGGTTCAACTGCATCTCATTCTACACGGACTGGGCTTTGCTGGAAGGAAAGCCAGGTGATTACCGAGCTGAGGGAATCTTCGCTCTGGAGCCCTTTTTCGAAGCAGCAAAGGAGGCCGGTATTTACCTGCTTGCTCGGCCCGGTCCTTATGTCAATGCTGAAAGCTCTGGCGGTGGATTTCCCGGATGGCTGCAACGGGTCAATGGCACCCTTCGCACGGCGGACAAAGGGTTTCTGGATGCGACTGACAAGTATGCAAAATTTCCCTGCAAGTGGATGTTCACAATTTTGCTGACACTACATGATAGCTACATCGCCACAATTGGTGCTGCCATTGCGAAAGCGCAAATCACGAATGGTGGACCGGTCATCCTCTACCAACCAGAAAACGAATATACAAATGGCTGCTGTGGCGAAGAGTTCCCTGATCCCGATTACTTTCAATATGTGATTAATCAAGCTCGAAATGCTGGGATTGTCGTGCCAATGATTAGCAACGATGCATCACCTGACGGACATAATGCGCCAAGCACGGGAAAAGGAGCGGCTGATATCTACGGTCATGACAGTTACCCTCTTGGATTTGATTGCGCAAACCCGTCTGTATGGCCAGAAGGAAACTTGCCCACCAGCTTCTGGGCTCTGCACGAAGAGCAAAGCCCAACGACCCCGTACTCTCTGGTTGAGTTCCAAGCTGGAGCTTACGATCCTTGGGGAGGACCGGGATTTGCTGCGTGTGCCGACCTAGTCAACCATGAGTTCGAGAGAGTGTTCTATAAGAACAACTTTAGCTTCCGGGTTGCCATCTTTAACCTCTATATGATATTCGGTGGCACCAACTGGGGTAACCTTGGTCACCCCGGCGGATACACATCCTACGATTATGGCTCAGTGCTGAGTGAAACCCGCAACATAACTCGCGAAAAATACAGCGAGCTTAAGCTCTTCGGCAACTTTGTCAAGGTCTCTCCGTCATATTTACTGGCTGATCCTGGTAATCAGACAACGGGCTACACGAATACTTCTAATTTGACTGTCACACCTCTGAAAGCAGAAGGATTGACCTCGTACTATGTGGTCCGGCATACAGACTATAGCAGCCAGGCATCAACTCCGTACAAGCTCAGACTCGCTACTAGCTCTGGCAATGTGACGGTTCCACAGCTGGAAGGAGAGTTGTCGCTGAATGGACGGGACTCGAAGGTCCACGTTGCTGATTACAATGTGTCTGGGACTAACATTGTATACTCAACTGCGGAGGTCTTCACCTGGAAGCAGTTTGCTGACAGCAAAGTCCTCATCTTGTACGGTGGCCCTGGAGAGCATCATGAACTGGCTATTGCGTCCAAGTCCGAGGCATCTGTTATTGAGGGCTCCGAATCGGATATCAACTCGAAGCATATTGGTAGCAATGTGGTCATCTCCTGGGATGTCTCGTCCACCCGCCGCATTATTCAAGTTGACGATCTGAAGATCTTCCTCCTCGGTAAGACTTGCTTCTACAAGAATACAGAGGGATATGAGACTGACATCAACTAGACCGGAACACTGCCTACAACTACTGGGTCCCTGAGATTCCAGCTGAAGGAACCACGCCGGGATACAGTAATGAGAAGAATACTGCCTCGTCGATCATAGTCAAAGCCGGATACCTCGTGCGAACAGCCTACCTTAAGGACAGTGGTCTCTACCTCACCGCAGACTTCAACACAACAACACCTATTGAGGTTATCGGTGCACCAGAAAGCGCCCAGGCCCTCTACATCAACAACGAAAAAGTCTCGCACAAGGTAGATAAGAACGGCATCTGGACCTCAGAGGTCAAGTTTACGGCTCCAAAGATTGACCTTCCCAGCCTGGAGGACCTCGAATGGAAGTATCTGGACACACTTCCAGAGATCCAGTCTTCGTATGATGACTCTGCATGGCCAAAGGCAGATAAACCTATCACGGACAATGACCATCGCCCACTGGACACACCAACATCACTTTACTCTTCCGACTATGGTTTCCACACGGGCTATCTGGTCTACCGGGGTTCGTTTGTCGCACAGGGAAATGAGTCTACCTTCTTCATCCGCACGCAGGGAGGGCAAGCCTTCGGAAGCTCTGTGTGGCTTAACCAGACCCTTTTGGGCTCATGGTCCGGATTGAACCAAGACTCAGACAATAACTCGACTTACAAACTGCCTAGCCTCCAGCAAGGCAAGAACTACGTGTTCATCGTTGTCATTGACAACATGGGACTCGACGAGAACCTCGACGTTGGCGCTGACGTGATGAAAAACCCCCGTGGAATCCTGAACTACAGCCTGTCCGGAAGAAGCCAGGATGCAATTACATGGAAGCTAACTGGCAACCTGGGTGGTGAGGATTACCAGGACAAGACACGAGGGCCGTTGAACGAAGGTGGTCTATACGCAGAGCGATACGGCTTCCACCAACCGGAGCCCCCTAGTGCAGACTGGAAGTCCTCAAGCCCTCTAGAAGGCCTTTCAAAACCCGGCATCGGATTCTACAGCACCAACTTCGACCTTTCCATCCCTAGCGAATATGACGTGCCCATCTACTTCAACTTTGGCAACAGCACAGACTCCAACCCAGCGCCATTTAGAGCACAACTCTACGTAAACGGCTACCAATACGGTAAATACGTTAGCAACATTGGTCCACAAACTAGCTTTCCGGTGCCAGAGGGAATTCTGAACCACCGTGGAACAAACTGGGTCGCGGTGAGTGTTTGGGCACTGGGAAAGGAGGGGGCGAGATTGAGTAGTTTTGAGTTGTCGCATGAGAGACCGGTGAAGACGGGTTTGAAGGAGGTGAAAGCGGCTGAACAACCGAAGTACGAGGCGAGGAAAAGGGTGTATTGATGATGTTCGGTATAGTATGAGATCTTTTGTATAGTAGTAGTAGTTGAAGGCTTTTGAAAAAATAAACATTTGCAAACATGGCATACCTCTCAATAGGAAAGAAACCACCTAGATCATATCATCGAAAATAAGAAGCACAGGGAAAATAATAATGGCGTTGTTGTTACTATCCTGAGCCAACTCAATCGGAGGATCATCCCCAGCCACCGCATTATCATCCCCGTTTAACCCGTCCCCATCGCTGGCCCCGTCATTTTCCCACTTTTCTTGTCCTGTGCTCCGATTTCTCTCTTGATGCTACTGCATTACACTTCGACTTTTGGCATTTTGCATCCATGTCCTCGTGCCTGAACATCTCGTCGCTGGAATTGCTCACCACCATCAGCGAATAGGGCTATGCTGCCATACCAGCAAGTCTGATATCTGCGACGCATTCTTCTGATCTATCTCTTCAATTTAACCGAGTGAGAGCGATAAAGAATGAATTCGATATCATTACCATCTTCATCCTCACCACCGCTACCATCCTCCTCATCAATAACAACACCCCTCCTCATCCTCCGTCGCTTCCTCTCCGAAACAACCAACACCAACACCGACAACTCTACCACTTTCGCCAACACCAACAATGACAATTCAACCGTTCACACCATAAACCGCCGCTACCAAACCGTCTCCCTCCCCGCAACCGCCTACGGCCGCCTAGACACCTCCCCAGCCCCGGGCACAGTAGTGGGTATCGTCCTCGGTACTGTCGCGGGATTCCTCCTCCTCCTTTACCTATTATACGCAACATTCATCCCCAAAAAACCAATCGACGATGCTGCTACCGTCGAAGTCGAGGAAGTAAGACGTCCGCGTGCGCGTCCACGCCGCGCATGGAATGGCTGGGGTCGTGGCGGCCGCAGCGGCGGTGGTAGTCGCTACGGCGGTAGCGAGGAAGGAGGCGGTGACTTTGTCGACGTGTACGAGGAAGAGAGCATCGAGAGCCCGCGCAGAGAACCTGTCAGGGAGAGGGAGAGAGACAGGGGTGCGGGAAGGAGTTGGTGGGGATGGGGTAGGGGTCGGCAGGCGGATGATCGGTCGACGGATGATGGGGGGACGGTCGAGGTTATGGAGGAAGGGGATGGGTATTATGCGCCACCTCCTCCGCCTATGCCGCCGCCGCCGCCGATGCAGAGGGAGAGGAGGAAGAAGAGAAAGTCGAGGAGGGCGAGGAGGACGGATGATCCGTATGAACGGGGAAGTGAGGACTGGGGTGCTGCTGGGGGGAGTGTGGATTAGGGATATTATTTGCGGTGGGCCTAGTTGTGGAGGATTATGGGCTGTTGGTAATGATTGCTTAATGTGTGATGTGTGATGGGTAACAGTACTGTTTACGTGTTTGTTGACTTGATCTTTGATACCCTGTTAATTCACTTACATACCCCTTGTTGACGTTGTCTTAATCCATAAGAATGCTTGAATTGAAGTCCATGTCTGATCGCTGTAAAAGTACTCGTCATTCAATAACCCTTGAAACAACCGAAGACGGTAACAAATTAGAATAATGATAAAACCAAGCAACGTAATCCCAACCCTTCATCCGTATACGCCGTTCAAAACCGAGAACCAAAGGAAACCGAACCCAGAAAGACCCGTAAGACCACCGAATCATCCTAGAAAATCAAATCTAAACAACAGCAACACGCCAGCGCCGCCATTATACCCGCGCAAATACCACCGCCAGTCGACCCTCCGCGATCCTGCTGACCCTGATAGTACCCCGGCTGCGGTTGCGCTTGCGGATATCCCTGCGGCGGATAGTACATCGGTTGACCCGGGGGCGGCGGCGATCCGTAGCCATAGTTTTGAGGAGGAGGAGATCCGTAGCTTTGTTGGGGTGGGTAGCCGCCTTGGTTGTAGTAGTCGTTGGCTGCGCCGCCGGGTTGTTGCTGTGGGTAGGGGCCGGCATCGTGGACGGGTGCTGGGTAGGAGGGAGGAGGGTAGTCCTAGATGATTGTTGTTAGTAGGATACTTTGAGAAGGGAACGAGGGTAGATTAACATACTGGTTTGTTGTAGGACATGGTGGTAGAAGTTGCGATGGAAGAAATGTAGTTGCCTTTTGCGACACTGTAGTCCGGCAGTTGTGTAGTTTGCAAATCTGCTGTCAGGCAGAGGCTAATGCTGCTAAAATTGAGCACACGACAGCAGAGCGCAGTAAATGGCAGAATAGAAGAAGAATAAAAAGAGGAGGAAGAAGAAGTGTAGAAGGAAAGGGAGAGGAAAAAGAGCGGAAGAGCCAAGGACCAAGTTGACGGCGATGGCGGAGATTCCGGAATAGGAAGTCTTGGCGCCTGTCAATAAAAATAGCCTCCGACTTTGTACTTGCCTCATGCCCTATAAGAAACAGAGGTTCTGATCAATACATATCAGATTTTGGGGCAATTTTTGCATTGTCTTCATGGCAAACCCCAAGGCGTCGGGTGACAGAAGTACTGAACCTATTTTACGTTATAAGATGTATCACCCTACGATATCTAGCAAACTAGCAAGTTACGAGATGTTCGAGATGTTCTCCTACATCAGTTTCACCGGTCAAGGCCAAGCTCAATTAGAAACCCGGAAACTGATGCCTTCGATCCTCGGATGGACACCTGCAAGCGCAAGCATCGCCCTGTGCCACACAAAGTTGACAAAGAGACAGATGAATACCTAGGTAGGGCCTAAGATTTGTTCTCCCAACGCTCCGTTAAGAGCACCTTGTCGAATGAGAACAGGAGGCCGTCCTCACAAGATGCTCTTGCAGTACCCAGAGTGGACTGCATCGCTGGTGAATGTTGAACATTGATTAAAGAAACTGTCCGAACCACAGGGACAAGATGCCATCAAATCCGAAGGCGAAGCGTGTAAGCATTTCACAAAAGCAAATCAATCATATACAGGAAAGTAGAGCCAAAAAAGAAGAAAGAAGGGAAATGGGTATATCAGATACAACCAACTCCCGGTGGTAGACAGCATCTATGCAAGCCAGGGCAGACTCTGAAAGGGAGAAGGAATCTGGGTAATAAATGCAAGAAAAGAAAGTGTCGTATAAAGATTATGCTCGTGCAAAAGGACCAAGATCAGCAAAGAAATGATACAAATGCTGCGCTTTTTTCTCTTTTTCGAAAAGACTACTCCAGACAAGCCCAGAAGGCTTGTCCCAGCAATGCCAACCATCTTACAAGTGCACATGTAGATGGGCTTTTATATACCAGGGTGCTTCATCTAGGCCTTGTCTTCAAGAGAGGCCTTCTGCAAATCCTCGGCAGCGTCAGCAGCAGCATCCTTCTCCTGGTTCACCTCGGCCTCAGCCGAAGCGTTGCCGTTGACACCGCTGTGCTGCTGGGCAGGCTTCTTAGCATCGTCGGTAGTACGCTGATCGGCCTGGGAGGTTTCATTCTCCAGTTTGGCAATCTCTTCCTTGGCCTTGGCAATGTTCTATTCGGGAGTCAGCATCTTAACTTAAGAAGATCAATATCAAAAATACTTACCTCTTCCGTCTTGCTGGCCTGGTTCTTCTTCCATTCGGCGATCTTCTCAGCAAGCTTCTCAACCACCGCAGGAACATCGGACTGGTTCATAGGCGGGTCGACCTTGATCTTGGCGAATTCTTCAATGATACCGACGTTCATGTTGAACTTGTTCTCCGCGGAAGCGCCAGAAGCAGCATTGGCATTGTTGCCCTTCTTGCCCTTCTTGCCCTTCTTACCGCCGGTGCCAGCAAAATAGTCGTCCTCGCGGTCCTCCTTCTTGAGGATCTTGACACCCTTCATGTCGGAGTCATCCACAGTACGGCCAACCCCCGCACGAAAGTTGGAACCCTGGTCCTTCTTGTCGTCAAGTCCCAGCGCGGCAAAGTCGTAGGATGGGTTGAAGTGGCGGATGAGACCCTGGGCAGTGAAGATATCATCGCTGTAGGCAGGCTGGGAGGCTTCTTCCAGCTTCTTGTCCGCGACCTTCCTCTTCTTCTCGTGCTCGATGGCATCGCGCTGAGCCTTGGCCTTTTCGCGTCGGACTCTCCAGGCCTCATCCTCGTATTCTTTGTACGCCCTGCGTCCCTGGTAGTACTGATCCTTGATGGCTTTAATCGCGGACCACTTCTCCCGCTGCTCGCCTTGCAGCTTGGTGCGCTCATCCCTCAGAGAGTTAAGGTTCTTGAATACGCTGTCCTTCTCGGCCTTGATGGCATCCAGCTCCTTCTGAATCTCCGTATATCTCTCGCTGAGGGCCTTGGCCTCGGGGGTGTCGAGCGTCTTCCGGAGCGCGGCAATCTGGGCCTTCAGGTCGTCAATGACCTTCTGGCCCTCGTTCAAGCCGGCGAAGTTCTTGCGCTGCTTGCGCATAGTCGAGACGTCCGAGAGGGCTTTCTTTTCATCAACCAAGCGCATTGTACCAGAGTCTACCTGCTTCTCCAGACGAGCAATCTCCCGGTCGATCTCCTCGACATTCTTGAACGACATACGACTGCGGGAGTTGTTCTGCTCGGCCAGGCGGGCCTTGAGGGTGGAGTCAAGACCATTGATTTTCTCCTGAGTGCTGGATCTCGAGGCCTTGAATCCTTGCTGCTTTTGACGGATCGACGAAAGCTCAGATTGAAGCTCCTGCTGTCTCTTGGCCGTGGGGGAGTCCTGGTTGTTGGGCTTTGCGGTCTCGATCTTTGCCTTGATTTGATTCTTTAGACGGATTAGTATCAGGCTGCAGATTATAATAGATAAAATTATAAGCCACCAATAACGATCTTCCTCTTCTCCAACGAACAAACAAAGGCAGAGGAAAAGGTGCCCAATGGTGATCAAACAAACGCAACCTCACTGATCTAGTAAGACACACATACCAACTTCTCTTGAACAGCAGAGTGTTCTTTCTCAGCAGCAGCCAAGCTGCTCTTGAATTCACCCTCATCCGGCTTGGAAGGCTTGACCTTGTGGTCGACTGCAGGAGCCGGGTTGGCAGCAACAGCAGCCATCTTGTCAGCGAATGAAAGTAAATAACACTCGAAAACGGGAAGAATTGGCCTAAATTCAATCTTCTAGGATTGAATTAAAAAGCGAGCGGACGAGCGACAGACAGAATGGCCAGTTGGACCCGGAGCTAATGTGTGTTTTTGGAGTGAATAATAGTCTGGTCTTTTGGGGCGGCGCTTATCGTTGGCGCTTTTAGCGCTGGTCCGCCGATTTTTCGAGAACTTCTTTTTCCTTTTCTCACTCAACCGCCATTGCAGCCATTTCTCGCCTGTCAGCGCAGCCCAACACAGCTTCTAATCCCTTTATCCAGCTGCGCCATTGAATTTTTGCTCTACTCTTTCTCTCGCAAGTTTTATTTTTGAGCAGCGCCTGGTTGCGGCCCTTGAATTCAGCCATGGATGAGGACTACTCGACTGGCTCCGCGGATGCCGACCGCGAGATGACCAGACTTTGGCGTACATGGAGGACAGTTTTCGAGATGCTGCAGGACCGGGTATGCGATTCAGAGTGGCCGCTTTGAAAGGGGACCATAAGTGTCGCTAACAGGTGTGTTCAACAGGGCTACGAGGTCACCGAAGAAGAAGTTCAAATCCCTCTGCACGAGTTTAAATCCAAATATTCGGACCCTCTGGGATATCCTGAGTATGCGATTATCCCCCTTTATTCGCGATATTATCTGGTCCAAGCTTTCTAATGCAATGCTGTTGCGTTTGCAGTCGCAACAAGATGAAAGTCAGCGCTCGTCCCACCGAAGCGATGCAAGCCAAATACACACCGCTACCTAGCAAATCGAACCCCGACCCTCAACCCGACTGCGGAACCGTCTACGTTGAATTCTGCCCCGACGCCTCTGGTGTGGGTACCAAGCAGGTCCGCGCATTCAACCACTTTGTCGACGAAAACAACTTCCACACCGGAGTTTTCATCACCCAGACTCCGATCTCCCCCTCCGCTGTGCGCCTGCTGAGCGGCATTCCTGGCCGTATTTGCGAACACTTCCAGGAGCAAGATCTGCTCGTTAACATTACTCGCCACGAACTCGTTCCGAAGCACGTTTTGCTGAGCCCCGAGGAGAAAGCCAAATTGCTGGAACGATACCGTTTGAAGGAATCGCAGTTGCCGCGTATGCAGGTTTCGGACCCTGTGGCACGATACCTCGGTTTGCGACGGGGCCAAGTCGTCAAGATTATCCGGAAGAGTGAAACGGCAGGACGGTACGCCAGTTACCGCTGGGTCATTTAAGCTGTGGGCTGCTCGACATGGACTTTGGACATTGTCAGTATAAACCTTTTCCTACAATAAACGTCAAGATTGGCAAACGGCAAATTCTGCCCTACGATGCCAGATGGAACGTCACCTCCGCACTGCATCCCCATTGCTGCTAGGGCAGAAATCAGCGTCGAGAGGCACAAAAGGCCAGAGAAACAGGAACAGGAGGAAAAATTCAAGAAAAAAAAAGCTGTACTTTGTACGTATTATGGGGAGCACGGCGTACGGGCGAAACAGAAACATTCATGGTTGGGATGCTCTGTCATTTTTTGTATCACATGTCATGTTCTTAATCATTTGCTGTAAATTCCAGACAATATTTTTACCTCATTTAACATATATTGCATTTTAAGCTATTGGATCTCGGCAAGATATGGATATGGTCAGAGCCTGAAAACTGGAAATGCTTAAGAACCTTTTCGACAGAGCAACTTGTTCAATTGCATCTTAAATCATCACACCATGGGCAGTATGGCTTAAAGGCAGAAAAGCAACCGTTGATAGCCGAGACCTATCTACTTCTATTAATCTGCCTGACACCAAAAAGCATATACATAATCGCGATAGCGGCCCGCAGTGCTTCACAACGTTTCGCCGGCTCAATCGATCTTCAGACAATTAGACGCTGGTTCCCCCGAAATACGGGGCTATGGATGGCTCCCGTGAAAGACGCGTTAACCAACCTTGGCGAGATCCATGTATAGAGATCAAGCAAACGTCTAGCCTACTATATGCGCAATTTCCTATCTCAACACGACGGGGATGTAGGCTCCAACTCTTCAGTCGGGTAATAAACGCCCGCTAAAGCCTTTTAATTGGCCTGAAAGAACAGGCGGTGGGATTCAGATTTCTCAATGGCAATGCTTACGACAGAAGTCCAAGACACTTACCTCTGGTTGGGCCCGGGCCCGAACCTTCCTTGACAGAAACAGGTTACCGTCGTTGATGGTCTGAAGAGCTCTCGACGGCTCTTGGTTCATTCCGAGCCAAAGCTTTGTCGGTAAGTGGGCCGTATTACTAGTTGATAGCAACTTGCCAGTCAAATTTGTAGTGAATCTGCAAGGGTTTGGAATTAGCCTGTCAGCTCCCTCAGAGCATAAGGACCATACCTCTAGGTCATCGAATGCTGACTTCACCATTCTTGGTCCAGAATTTACTTCTTATTTTTGCTGCCGTCTGTACCATCACTAGGCCCTGTCTTCATTGCCCTCGATCGTCTCCTGGTATCCATATGCGCCGTTATTCCAAGTGTCAGACTGCTCACATGATGCAGACATGAGTTACAACTATGGATGGTGAACAGCCATCCGCCGTGGTCCAACCCTTTAACCTTCCGTGCGTTCTTTTGAAGCCAGTCGATAAGAAGAGTCCACGAGGAGCCCATGCTATTCTCGTCAACCCTCCCTGTATAAGGTCTGACAATTGATTTCCCCGGGTATGGAATGGCAACTTAGTATCATCCCTTCAGTTAAAACGACTCTCGCTTGCCGCACTTTTTCGCCATGATATTCCAGTCTACCGCATCGAAGGAACAGGTTGTTCCCCTGATAAGGTCAATATATTCGAACATTTTGATGAACCATCATTCTCCATTGATTTTACCATTTTCAATGCGAGACCCCATCTGATATTTCTTGCTGTCCTCCATTATAATCATATTTGTCTCCCTAGCGCCCCTCACTTCGTAGTGGGTTCAATGCTCGAGATCTGCCTTGATCATGCGCTTCAATTCCTCGACCCTTAAATCCGCTGTAATGAGAGCCACGTGATCGAATCCTAATTCTTCGTTGGCGATGATGCCGGAATGAAACACCCCTGTTCCATAGGTAAAGCAGCTCATCGTGCACAGAACTATTGACGCCCACCTCATGACGGGTTGAAGGTCCAAGGTTCTGACAACGTGCAGAAGGCTGACTAACCACAGTTAGAATTTGGGTTTTCTAGTCATATAATTAGAGATCAGGATTGAACTTCCATCAGAGAGCTTCGCTATCTTGCTTGAGGGGATTTTTGGGGCAACAAAGAGCTCTGTCCGTGGTTGGACTCTACACACGATGAGCTCTTAGGGCCAGGGAAATGGGGCGGGTTCTGAACTCGCATGGACCGCATGAGTTGAATCCATATAAACAAAACCTTCTCTCTCCCTTTTGCTCTGAATCCCCCTACCCCCCTTCTCTTCTCCCTTCTTTCATACACGCGTCTCTCAATATGTTCAACCATCACCACAACAACCAATATCCTACCCTAAACAAAAACCAGTGATCTCTGCAGCGAGAGAATTACGTCCACTATGACCAACGCTAATCCACTGACCACAAAATGCAGCATCTGCGACAAGGACGACAATTTGATGCGCTGCGCTCGTTGCAGGATCACGTGTTACTGCTGCCGTGAACACCAACCCTCCCACTTCGCCGGCCACAAAGTCCACCTGCAGTGCCATGGCCAAGAAACGCACCAAATACGAAGACGGATACGAGGAACTTCGCGACCAGCCTGGAGATGGTTTCTTCATTCCTTCCAGGCCCTTCGAGACTATCGTCGGCCACTTCTGGGGCATGCTGGGAACGCGTGACTACATGAGAACGCGGTTCGGTTTCATCGATGCCCTTGGCCGTATTGACGTCTGTGATTCTGTTGAGATGCAACTTGAGCACGTACGGGACATGCTCTGCCTGTGCCGCAGGGATAACATGAGTATTTTTGATTTCGTGCCATTCCTCATGCCCCGCACAGACAGGGACCAGGAGTGCTACGGCTTTACCAAGTGGTACTTCACCTCGAGGAGCAAGCCTGATTAAAATTGGGGAAACATGGACCTGGGATTCCTGGATGTCAAGGACGCATACGCCTTCGAGGACATCACGAGTCGGGTCTTGGTGAATTTCATAAACTATCGCATGCGTTGCTTTCACTCTACTGGATGTCAAGATACTACTCGACCTGAAGACACTGGAGAGTGCCACAGACGTGGTCTCGCGCCTCAACGAACTGCCGCGTGAGCTCTTCGATCCCTTCCGCTCGCTCGTTCCACGTAGCCCCATCATCTATCGCAACTGGGCCATTATGGAAGAGCCGGGCCGTGAGATGGATACCCTCGAGATGGAGTTGCGGGCGTATCAACTCTATTGCATCGTGCACACGGTCAACACATACTTCCGGGTACCTTGTTCGACCTGCAGTCGCATCTCGCACAGCGACAGCTACCTACTCACGTGGGAGCCTCGATGAAGCGCAATTGGTCTTGGACTTCTCGTACCGTGCTTGGGTGGAGACACGCGGGGCCCTGGAGCTGATCAAGGAGAAGGTTGGTTCTGGAGAGTGATGCTGCCTCCTGGTACTACTTCGGACCAGTAAGGTGCCGTTTGTACACAAAATCAAGTCACCCTTTTCCATTTGCTCGTCTTTTGCACTGGGAGGGAAGTCTGAAACTTCATGTTCGGGGTGGAACAGTTATTATGATAATTCGGGGGTTGAATATGTAAGTAGTATTAGTGTTAACTACGATCATCAAGCAAGCGGCAAGTAAACCAGGGCCTCTATTATTTATCTTCACTGTTCTTGCGGGGCTTCTCGAGTAGATATTCTCTCCCACCTAATAGGAAACTTACAAAAACTCTAATAGTTAAAGTAATCAAGAAAGGTCGTCTATTTCCAAATGCACTACTTGCCAGTCTATACAAATGCAAAACAAAAAAATGAATCAATAATGAAAAGATAAACGAAATGAAATACTTAGTTAGCCTCCGTCTTGTTTACCTCCTCCCGTAACGACGCAATATCAGTCCCCTTGTACAACCCATCCAAAACCACCCGGATTTCATACAAGAACTTGGTAACTTCCTTCTCAGTACCAACAGTAACCCGCACAGCTCCCTCACAACCCAACTCCTTACCCCGGAACCGCACCACGACACCTCTCTTCTCCGCCATAGCCTCATACGCAGCCAGCGCAATCTTGTTACTAGCCTGTCCGTCCGGCTTGTCCAACAGCTCGATGAGCAGGAAGTTTGCGTCATAACCACCGAGGAAGCGGCCAACACCGGGGATCTTGGGGAGTTCTGCGAGCAGGCGATCGCGCTGCATGACGATCTGTTCGCGGTAGTTGCGCATGACAGACATGTTGTTCGGGGAGAGGGCTGCCTGGGCGATTGCACTGGTGGGACTGGAGATGTTGTAGGGAGCTTTGAGGCTGTTGAGCAGGCGAGCAATTGGTGGGCTGGTGAATGCAACACCGAGACGGATACCGGCCAGACCAAAGGCCTTGCTCAGTGTCTGCATGACGACCAGGTTCGGCCACTCGGCCACCCATTCAGCCAGACTTGAGCCCTCGGGGGCGAAATCAATGTATGCCTCGTCCACCACGACAATACCATTCCACGTGGGGTGCTCCAGCACCTTCTGAACGTCCTCCTTGCGTATCAAGTTCGCGGTAGGGTTTCCAGGCGAGCAAATGTACACCATCTTAATCGACTCATCCGCCGCTAGTGTCTCGTTGATCTTCTCCGGCTGCAACTGAAACCCATTGGCCGCGTCGAGAGGGACCTTGACGATGGCAACGTCGTTTACATCGGCACTAACAGCATACATACCGTATGTGGGAGGGCAGGTAAGGATCTTGTCTTTCCCGGGAACGCAGAAACATCGCAGCAGGGCGTCAATGGCTTCGTCCGAGCCGACTCCGACGAAGAGATTATCGGGAGTGATGTTCTTCTGGGTGTGGACGTGGGTGTTGCGGACGTTACAGAAAAGTTGTTTCAGTTCGACCTGGTGCCTATTTCACCATCAATATCTCTTAGCATGGTGCCCTTTTGTAATTGATAAACGATTGATTGCGCGACAGTACTCACGGGTCCGGGTATCGGTTTAACCCCAGGAAGTCAATGTCAGGCTTTGATGACCCAGTCGCATCCCCATTGACAGTCGACTGCTGCAGTGCACCCTCCGCATTCAGGGCGAGACCAGGACCGTAGGCATTCTCGTTGGCGTCGAGCAGAACGTTTGTCCCATCATCTTTGTAGTCACTGACTCATTAGTTTTCCGTCGCGGAATGCGGTAAATTGAATCGGAATCGAGCATACTCTCTTGCACAGCGGTAGGGCTTTAGCTTCAAGATATTTTTGCGCGCACACTTGGATAAATCGAAAGGCATTGTGACGGTTTTTGATTGCTTGTAGTTGCTGGTAAGAGGAGGAATGAATGATAATACCACGGGCAAAGATAGTGGGGTGGCGGGGATATTGTCGGGAACGGAAAAATGACTGAATCACGGCAATCCATAAAAATATAAATAGTTCAAGTATAGTAGTAGTATATACATGCATTGATGAAGTAAAGCCTATTCAGAAATAATGTATATCCAAGAGGAATCAACACTTGACACATATGTACCCCATCCCTCTGTGGAAACAACAAACGCCTTCTTATGCCTCATCTACAATCATCATCGTGGGAAGATTATATGCCCGTCATAACAGTGAAAACAAAAAGGTTCACCGTAGGATCTAGAAGAAAAGATTTACTCCTGCTTTTGCTTCGGCTCCGGCTCCGGCTTTTGCGATTCCGCTTCAGAAGGACGCTCCTCCGGCTTTGATAGTGTGGAATGGCTGCCGGATCCCTTATACTTCTTTTGCTTTTCCCGCATGTATCTCCAGGATTTGCCAAATCCCGCAGTGATTGGCCCCTTGGCACTTTGGACCGTACTAGGCCAGCGGATGGTTTTCATGATCGATGTCTCTATCTCGTGCTTAAGGCTCGAGTCACCTGCGATGCGCCGTTCAAACGGTCCACCCTGTCTCCGACGGAAAGCCTCCGGTTCCTTAGTGCTGTTTTCCTCCTTCATCTTCTCGAATTCCGCCCGCGGGATCTGATATCTTGCTTGGTATTGGAAGTACAGTTTTTCGCGAAATGCTGGGGGCAGCCGGCTGACCATGTTTCCACGCTTTACCGGATCCACATCCTGAGAAACCCGCACATTGGTTTCGGGATCATCGATCCAATCGCGTTGAGTGCACCGCGGGTCGTTGAAGACGACGTTGGGTAGGTTTTCAATCAGCGGTGCGTATAGCCGCCGGAAGTTAGCCATTTGCCCAGAGACAATGTTCCTCACCTTCTGGGGGTCCTCGGCTGGCAATGACATGCGGATGTCGCCCATGTAACTCAGCCCGGCAATTGTACTGTAGAGTTCAAATTCACTGAATTCCGCAGGGAGTAATAACAAGGCTACCCGTAAAGCGGAGAGCAAGTTCATCTGATTCGCCAGGCGTACCTGCGGATGGTCCCGGAGGATTTTGACGGGCTTCTGCAGTCGTCCCGCGAGGTACATAGTGTCCCAGTTACTGAGATCCTTGCAGAGTGTATCCAGGTTGACGACTCCATATTTGATCAAAGTGCCATTGACAGTGATATAAGGGTTGAAATAGACCCCAGCTCCAAATTGATCCTGTACTTGGGACACCACATAGGATCCCAGCGAACCTAGTCCAGAGTAATGATCACGATGCTGATGCAGGTTCAGAGAGTGCCAATGCTGACTATACGAGACTCCGAATATAAAATCAATCATCTTTCCCTTGCCCTGCTGCATGTTCTTAATTGCTGTGGGAGCTGATGGATGGCATCCGTCGGATCCAGGTGCACTTCCTGATTGAGGGAAGACGCCTGAACCATATGCGAATGCATACCGAATCGGTGCCCGGAATTTCCAAAGGATTTGACGGAGCGCTTCCTTAAATTCTTGGTTAATTACCATATGTTGGTTCACCCCGAAATCTTTCGTTGGGAGTTCTGAGAAAGCTGAAATGTCCAAGTTCGGGTTCGCATCCCAGTCGGGCTCGGACAATCGTGAGGAGGTAGAGAACGATGCGGAGAGCAGCGGCAGGCCAAGCTCTCGATCAATGGATTTCAAGGCCGAATAGCCTCCTCTGTGCTGGATGGCATTGCGAGAAAGCAGTATTCCATTAGAGGGAGTCGTCAAGCGAGAGATCGACCGTCGGGAAACCGGGAAACGATAGCATCGCGGGCACGGCGGGAAACTCGAGCGCAAACGACCTGTATTCAAAAGGAGTGGCTTGACACACAATATCAATTAGCACTTTGAGCCCAATAGCCAGAAATATTCCATTGAAGTAAGGGAGCACTCATACAGTAACTTCACGCATGATTGCGATTCGGCAGAAGGGAAAGGATGGGAAACACAGCGAGGGCTGTAGACGGACGAAATAAACCAGGGAGCATTGGAGAATCACAATTTCATACCATAATTCCCAGGTCAATCAAAATAGAGGTGAGCAAATAATTTTGGCGAACCGAGACAACAACGAAGATGGTCTCGATCAACAACCGCACTAACTGCCGTCACGGACTCTGACGTACGTTCTCGGCCTGAAATCCCTGTTACTAATCAATGCGCCACACTAAAGCCACATTTCACGTGACTCATTTCTCCGCGGCGCGTATCGGCGGAGAGATCAAAACAACGGAGTAAACAGAGTGCAACGCCGATAACAACCACCCAAGAGCCTTTTTGAGGCCACCAAACGAGGATATTCGGACAGATATTGCGCCTTCTTTTTGCAGACGGGACGAATTGCTCCCGGAGAGCACTTTTTCGCAACAATGAGCCAGGAAATGGAGACGCTTGACGCCCGCCTTGCCAGCTTCGAGACGGTACTGCCCGGGAGACGACGAAATTCGAGTGCAAAATCCACAAAACCAATTAGCTGGCCACATAGCAGGCCTTCGCCAGCTGAGGTATGTATTGTCTTTTCCTGTTCCTTTCAGGTGCAATGACTGACGATTATTCTTGATAGCTGGCGCATGCGGGTTTCTACTACGAACCCCACGAGACGAACCCTGATAATACGAGATGCTTTCTATGCGAGAGTGCACTTGACGGATGGGAGGAAGAGGATAATCCGATCACAGAACACCTGACACTTTCGCAAAACTGTGGATGGGCGATCATGAAAGATATCGAGCGGCATAGCTCGAACCCCGCCGAAATCGAAGACCCGACAAGCGAGAGGATTTCCGGAGCCAGATCAGCAACATTTGGGTTATATTGGCCACATGATGGGAAGAGGGGTTGGGTGTGTCAGTCGGAAAAGGTATGTAGCTCTGTTCTCGTCCAATTTTGAAGCTATGGTTCTGATGCGCATCGTTGTGATAGATGGTTGCAGGTGGATGGTACTTCTGCGCCAACGAAGAGAGTAACGACTTGGCTAGCTGTGCCTACTGCAAGTTGTCTCTCGATGGATGGGAACCTAAGGATGACCCTTAGTAAGTGCACATGGTCGCTCCTTCCCCACGAGTGCATCTAATCCCTGTTAGTGAGGAACATTACCGAAGATCTTCAGACTGTTCTTTCTTCGTGTTTGCGCAGAATCCCAGCAAGAAAGCAAAAGCCTCCCGCTCGAAAAAGCCACGAACCTCCAAAGCAACACAGTCCACCGCCTCGGATGCACCTCCGGTGGATCTTGACGACCAGGTTGACGAGAATATTGAGTTTGAAACGACTCCCAAGACAAAGAACACCAAAAAGTCATCTAAATCCAAGGCTAAACCCACGAAATCCAAGAGAACGGACACGGTGAATACAGATGACCAGATGGATATTGATGGCGCCGCATCCGAAGAACCCGAACCTCCCAAGCCAAAGCGCGCAACCAGGGGAAAGAAACGCACGAGTGAAGAAGTTAGCCAGAGCTACGGGGACGAGGTCGATATAGAGACGACGGAACTGCCTGAGCCAGCCCCTAAAAGAAGAGCAACAAGAACACGCAACAGCACTATTCAACAAAATTATAGTACTTTGAACGATGCGGCCCCAGCGGTTACACAAGAGCAGAACGAGATGGCTTCCCAGGAAGCGGAGCCCAAAAAGGGCCGTCGAACCAAGAAGAACGCATCAACAAAAGGCCGCAAGGTTTCTGAAGTTTCAATATCAAAAGCACCTCCGACCTCACGTACACCTGATGATGCCGAGCTGGATGCGGCACTTGAAGCTGACCTTGAAGCGGATCCGGCAAGCTCTGAAGAGAAGCGCGCAGAGACAACCACTGAACAGACGTTGAAAAAGCCAAAGTCCAGCAAGAAATCCAAGCCGAGTCCAGAAGCACAAGGTCCCGCAGACATGCCAGAACACGATGAGAGACAAGATAGATCGGACGAAATCCCTGAGGAGGATCCGGTAGAGCCTGTCGAAATAGAGCCGCGGACCCAGGTAAAAACAGGCAAGAGTTCCGGCAAACGCAAAGCCAAGGGATCTAAGTCGCAAGAAAAGGACTCTAAATCTCGGGAATCGCCCGAGATTGAGAGGGAGGATGCAGAAGCAGTTGCTCCTACATACCATGAGTCTCTCGTATCCGTGGAGATCGAAACCAGAAAGCCACAGCAATCAGCTGAAGCGGAAATTCTAAGCGACGAGGAAGTACCGAAGCTAAATAAGAAGGCTTATACAGGTAAAAGCAAAAAATTAAAGAAACCAAGTGAATCGTCAGTGGAACTACCTGAGCCCGAAGAAGAAGACGAAGGACACGTCGAAGATGTCCAAGACCAAGAACTTGCACGAGTCGATTCGCCCGAACAGAGAGAAGCAACGTCCGAACAGGAACCAGAGCGAGAGCAACAACCCGAAGAGCTATCCGCTCGTCGCCAGTCATCACGTCGGTCATCGGGTATTCCGCCGAAAACGATTGAAAGGTACAGCAACATTCCGCAGGAGAAGCAATTAGCAAAAAGCTTGACAGATTCGCATACTTCGGATACACCCGCTCAGCCAAAGAATACCAGGCAATTCGAAAGACAGGCCAGCGGTTCCATCTCGCCCTTCCCATCGACACCTCGAGAATCACCATCTCTGTCGCCACAGTCTTCTGATGCTGAAAACCAACCGCCATCCACCAAGCCCTCAGCATCACGGAATTTTGCGTTGTCCCCATTCAAACAGCCTTCTGAGCGGACTCCATTGACCGCCAGCACACCATCGCCATCCAAGCAGAATGTAAACACAGGCGGTTTGAAAACATCGCGCCCTTGGACTCCGATTGACATCGAGAGTATTCTTTTCGTGAGAGACGGCGACAAGGACAACGCCAGCCCGGGAGGTAAAGCAAGCGGAAACTTGACAAGCCCGGAGAAGAAGATGACGGTGGAGGAGTGGATCAACTGGAATGCAAAGAACGGAGAGGAGCGATTGAAGCAGGAGTGCGAAAGGCTTGTCAGCCAATTCGAAAAAGAGGGGGGACGGGCCATGCGCGTTTTGGAGGGTATTGAATGCATTGATTAAACGGATTGGGATATCTTTTTGGTTTGGGGTATTGGGCATGATAAGGTGTTGGAGGCGTTTTAAGAACCATATATGCTTTTTTTTTTTTTTCTATTCTTGATGTTAATCAGTGGTACATATTTCGAATCGATCTTACCAATGGAGCTTATGAGCGACCCTTTCAACTCTCGTACCTTGATCCAAGCCCAGAACGCCGTTGAATATATGCCAAACATGCCATGGATATACAATTTGTCGAATGAGAAATGAACCCCAAACACCCATATTGATTTATGCGATAATTCCCAGTCGCCCTTCCCAGCTCTCTTCCTCCTGCTTGATACCATCACCACCCTTCCGACGCTTCTCATTTCGCTTGCGCCTCTTCTCCTCTCGCTCCTTAGCATCCTGTTCCTCCCTCTCCTTCAATCTCTCCCCCAAATCCAACTGCCAAACACGCCTATCCTCCTCATCCCTAGCCCTCCTCTGATGCGCCAACATCCTCAACCTCAACCTCACATCTTCCACACCCGCCTGCACAACCTCCCCACTCTGCCCCGTCGCAACCAAATGCTGCTTACTATTCAAATGCTCCACGAGCTGCAAATTATCCTTAAACGTAAGATCGCAGTCCGCACAGTAGAACCCCGCCCCGCGACCCCGTTTGCCCACCGCAGAACCACTGGGGACAATCGTAGTCTTGCCAACCATTGACGCAACATCGAGACGGTTCTTGCGCGAGGTTGTGGCTTCGAGGGTGGAGTAGTCGACTGGGGCGTGCCATTTCTTGCCGAGGAGTTTGGCTTCGTAGCGCGCTTTGCCTTCTTCTTTGCGGCGGGTTTCGTCGTCGGCGGCTTTTTTGGCATATTCTTCGCGATCCCAGGTTTTGCGGAAGGCGGTGTCGCTTGACGGGGTGACAGTGGGTTGTTTACTCATTTTGGATCGTATGGAGGATATGAGGTTTGATCGAGAGATTAAGGATTAGAAGTGTTCATAGATTGTTGATGGATGGTGATTTGTCGTAGTAAAGCTGTTGATGGACCAAGACTTTTGGCCGGTGATAAAGGCGGAGTGGCGCATCACCGTTATCGCCGTCCCTATCAATAACACTCCTAAAGCACAAATACGGTATGGAATAAATAATAGGATGAGGGTTTACAAGTTACGTTGTTTATTTTCCTTGAGGAGAGACTCTCGACAACAATTAAAGATAAGATGCTGCATTCCTATACTGAGTGCATAGTTTGCTACACGATAACCGGCAGTGCGTGAATATATATATATATACCTCATACTTTTGTTTCCCATCTTTATGGAAAACTCGAGAATAGTCTTGAATCCTCCCCGCGGCTACCCCAAGAATATTCTCAGGGCAATAGTTGATGCTACTTAGAGATACAGGCGCGTTGCTAGGTATAATGCAAAGAGAGCTTGCTGAAGACGCTCAGATATCTTAACTATATTACTAGAAATGGGCTTGACTTTAAGTCTTATCTTCGGCTGTATTATCCCTATGTCACTAGATAGTCTCTTTACATTTACTACTGCTGGTCTACGAATCATACCATAAATCGGGTCTAGTATACGGGTACTATGTAGCCATGACCTATACCAGGACTATCACTCTCGACCGAGCACAATGGAAAGAATAACGCAAAACTCCCGATTCCATCACCCGGTGAATCAATAACCGAACAGCACCTCAATTTCCAATTCTCGATGAGTTCATTTCCCTAACTTGGGTTGGAATCTGGTTGAGGGTTGTCACCTTTGACGTCACCGCTACGCCAGACAGGGAAATGTACCCCAGCTATATATTGCCATGGTTATCGTGTACTATCTCATAGAAGTGACAGAATACTTTTATTTTCAGATTTAACAGGCTTATAATCATATTGAATTGAAAATGGTCGACTCCATCAGCACCACTAACAAAAACGCAGCCGTTGACCCCTACAAGGCCCACAACTACGAGGACCTCCCTCTCGACCAGAAGATCAACGACCTTGTCACCTTCATCCAAGGAATTAAATATGGCATGTTGACGACCAAACTGTCCAGCGATTCGGACCTCCTGGCCTCACGGTGTATGGCCTTGGCCGGACAGGTATGCACAACCCCCAACAACCCTCAAACCTAACAAGGCAAGTCGACAAGAGCTAACAAATCGACAGGAAAATGGAGGCATCGACCTCCTATTCCACACAAACCTCTTCTCTGGCAAAACCATGGACCTCACCGTCCACCCCACCGAAACGAACATGTCCTTCCTCGATCCCGTTAGTGGTGCCTGGGCATCCATTTCCGGCACAGCCTCCATCATCGGCGACCCTAAGGTCGTTGAGAAATACTACTCGCCCGTTCTGAAAACCTGGCTGGGCGATATGGGTGATGGAGTGCATGATGGTGGTCCTGCTGATCCGCGGATTGGTGTTATTAAGCTCGAGGCGAAGTTGGCGACATATACCCTTGCACGGAAGGGGATTGTTGGACGGGCGGTTGATGAGGTTAGGGGTGCTGTTAAGGGCGAAGTTCCGGCGATTAACAAGATCCGGGAGGTGAGCCAGTCGGAGTTGGCTGAATGTAAGTGTCCTTCCATTTCTTAATCATTTTGTCAAGCTGTGCTGACTTCATTTTAGGGCGCCGGACGCACAAGCAAACTAATTAACTCCCGCTGCATATGGAGTCATGATCTCACGAGCCCATGCTTTGTCTATCATCGTGTAATAGTACCTGGTTTTCATAGTTGAAGTCAATTTAACAAGCCTGCAGAGTAATTATTGCATTATAGTGTAAAGTCATATATAGTACAAGAGTTTGGGAAATAAACCAAACCCTCAGTATAAATCGATCTGAAATGCATCCGTTTGCCCTGGGTATCTAGTAAAGGACCAATCCAAACTCCTTGAGAAGCAATATAACCAATTATCCAAAAGTAACATAATATAGAACACTGATTAAATCTGTGATGGACGTTAGTCAAGCCATTATGTACTATGGATAGCCGGTAGCCAACTCACCAGTCTCAAAGGAAATCGCGATGGTATACGTCCATTGTGAAGAAGCATGGCAACCTGTCTGTTAGGGGTTGCCTGAAGCTTTCGGTATGCCTCGCGTATATGCCTTGGCTCTACTGGGTTCCGGCCCTCTTCTGGGGGGTCAAAAAGACCAGTTTCACGCTTGCGCTTCTTCGGGTTCTCGCCCCCGTTATCTGTTGGTCCGCGTCGGTTCTTCTCATGATCTTCCCGCTCTTTGACCTTCAACGCCTCTTCTGTTAAGGTTTGCACTATTTCAAAAGTAAGGAAACCAAGAATGTCGACTATATCGTCATTGGGCTTAGACTCGGTCACAATACCGAATCCAGCCCACTCACGAAAACGCTTGCTCTTGCGGTATGTGAATGACGCTTGCCGACATTCAGACCAAAACACATATTCCTCTTTCGTCATGTGCTTGGTTCTTTCGTCCGCAGCCGCAAGCCGTTGAAGCGTCGCATAGTTTTGCTCCTCCTCTTCCTCATCCTCTTCATCATCCCTTTCTGGAACCTGCACCGAGTAGAAACTGTTCACATCCCAAACAAGACCGACTTTAGCCCTCTTGTTCTTGGGTTTAGCTGCCATATCTTGCGGCCCAGCGACAGCACCAGCTGCAAGAGGGTCATCGGCACCTGCGAAGTCGGCTGCATCGCCGCCGCCCTTGTCGTCTGAATCTTTGACGTTCTTTCGTACATCTTTCCACGAAAGGAATGTCCTTAGACGTGAGACCTTTGCTTTGTCATGGCGGATTAAGAAGATCAAATCATCTGTGGAGATTGAGCGGACCCCACGACGGGTGGCCAAGGCCGTGCTTCGTATAAGCTACGACTGGTTAGCATGGGTTGCGCACGCGGCGCAACGGGGAGGGCTACCTACAATCTCAATGACTTGTTGGCGCACGATCTCTTCGATCAAAGTTGTCGTCTCAATTGATGGTTCTGCGGTCTCTCCGGAGACGAACATCATCTAGAAAGAAGCGATTAGCCACGTGTGTCGTATATACAACGAGGTGATTATGACCTACCTGCTGGATCTCCTGCCGATATTTGGGATTTCGATCCGACATTTCGATGGCTTAGTATTATAAACAGCCCAAGAGCTACAAGATCCGTGTTAAAACCGTCCAATGCTAGTTAGAAAAGCAATAAATTATAATTGATAGTTTGCGACAGCGATGAAGTATGGAGATGATGCCTCCGAAGGAGAGACCGACGCGATAACAGACTCGGGAGCTTTGTTTCTCCGCAACCCGGCCCTCCGCCGCATTTGGTGGGGTGAAAAGGAAACTTTTTAACTGCGACACTGCATTGCCGATATACCAAACGAATTTGTCATAAAGAGATTAAGATGCTGTACCTCGTGGGACTAGGTCTCGCCGATGAGACTGACATTACGGTCAAGGGATTGGAGGCTGTCAAGAAGGCCGAGAGAGTCTACCTTGAAGCATACACCAGCATTTTGCTCGTGGAGAAGGAAAAGCTAGTATGTGCTGATTCTCACTTGCTATTTTCGCGTGCCTCAAGAAACCTTATGGAAAAGATCAAGGGCTAATATTTGTTGCTTCATCAGTAGGAAGCTTTCTATGGACGCCCTGTTATTGTGGCAGACAGAGAATTAGTCGAGAGTGGCAGCGATGAGATCCTCGCAGACGCCGACAAGACCGACATTGCATTCCTGGTCGTCGGCGATCCTTTTGGGTATGCATATATTCCCTCATGAACGTTGGCAGAAGCGGGATCTGACAGATCACCAGAGCGACTACGCACACAGATCTGGTCCTCCGGGCCCGCGAACTCGGCATCGAGAGTAAGGTCATCCCGAACGCCTCGATCATGTCCGGCATTGGTTGCACCGGCCTGCAACTCTACAACTTCGGCCAGACAGTGAGCATGGTATTTTTCACAGAGAACTGGAAGCCCTCGTCCTACTACGACAGAGTGAAGGAGAACGTAGACTTGGGTCTTCATACGCTGGTTCTCTTAGACATCAAGGTCAAAGAGCCATCGCTGGAGAACCTCGCCAGAGGACGGATGATCTACGAACCGCCGAGGTATATGACGGTCGCACAATGCGCCAGCCAAATGCTGGAAACTGAGGAGGAGAGGAAGGAAGGTGTGTTTGGACCGGACAGTTTGGCCGTTGGTGCTGCGCGGGTTGGCGCTGCGGATCAGAAATTGATTGCAGGAACTCTGAAGGAGCTGGCGGAGGTGGAGATGGGCCGGCCACTTCATAGCTTGGTCTTGTTGGGACGGAAGACGCACGATCTCGAAAGAGATTACATTCGCGAATTCGCTGTTGACCAGGCGACTTTCGATGCGTGTTGGCAAAGAGCGTATGGGGCCAGCTCGTGATAATGAATGATGAAGAGTTATCTAGCAAAAGTTTATGATACCTGTAGATTGCTAGTCGCATAGCAAAATGATCGCTTCCGCAAATGAAATTCCCAGATTGCTCAACAATTCTTCTGTTCATGACATTAGTACATGTCGCATCTCGGAATGTGATCTATCAAAAATTTGTAGCCGTCCGTCGGAATCCAGAACGAAGCACGTGACTGCAACAACAAACGGCCGATAATGTTACACAACGCCTCAATTGACAGAGCCTTTGTCAGTAACACGGCAGGCAATGCATCGTGGACAATACCAAGGATAATATGAACCTGCGCGTCGATCCACCCGGGCACCTACACCCTCGCTTCTTCCGCTGAATTCCAATCTAAGCCGAGCCGAGCAGCGCATCGCAGCCACCTCCCACTCGTCCCCTTGGACATTCTATTCCCCCGTCTGCGCGCGCAAACTGTAATAATGCCGGTATACCTCCTTTATGGCTTCCGCTGGCCGCGCGCCGGCTTCACAGGCATTCGGGTCTACATCGTCCTCAACAACCTAGAGAACGCAACGGCTGAATACCTGCAGCAACCGGAAACCACACGCCTGCTCCTCGAATCGTTCAAGAAGAACGAACCCGATATCATGGCGAGACTGCCAGAAGTGCGATTCATCGAGCAATACGACCCCGAAGACATCTCGAGCGAGGCTGCGGTTAGCCAGCCGTACGCCTATGTTGCGGCGAGAGTGATTGAGATGCCGGACCCCAGCACACCCGGGAACAACATTTGCTGGGATGTGGAGGAACTCAACAAGGATCCTGGGCTATCGGAGGAGGCATCGATCGCAGTAACGGAGTTTCGAGATAAATATGCCGCGGGGGAAAAGCTTGGGTGGTATATTGTGTATAATGGGGATCCGGAGAGGTATTATCCTGAGACGGATGAAGAGACCATTGAAGACGATGATGAGGACGTGATGGACAAGGAGTATACAAGTAATGATATTGACTCCAATAATAACTTCGGAGAACCGGAAAGGCCTAAGACTTCTTCGGGGGTATGTTTACTTTCTTTTGCGATTCCAATGGCCAGGGGTATCTGACTGACTTATTTTCTAGTCACGATTCTCGAACAAAATCACGAGGCTGTTCAAGAAAAATAGCAATTCTACTTCATGAGAATTCAAAATGTCATGCTGGCACGGATCCACTATGTTACAATTTCCTTTGTTCTACCCTGGTCACTTTTTCGTTTTCTAGTCTTTCAATCTAATACCAAAGCCAAATATCTTATTCCAAAAAAGCAAGCAGCCAAAGTTTCTGCATCATGGCATTTGAGCGCAAACTCAATAAATTTCACAAATATAGCATAGACAGGCAGCTTCCCCACAGTACTCTTAGCAACAATACTTATATATAAACCCAACACCTAAATCCAGCAGCAACACTCAAAAGATCTCCAAAAAAACAATGACATAAAGGCGGTGAGAGCTGGCAAAATCGAGTCTCGGCCATGAGCTTCACGGGGTACCGCGGAGAACATCCCAATAGCATCGAATTCCAGGCTGCGCAACCCGTGAGAACTGAATAACGCTCTTTGAATATCTAGCGGCTTAATCCGGAACATAGAGTTGTGGGCGGGATGGTTCTCTCTTTTATCTTGGTACAGAATCGCCAGTGAGTGTGATGCCCCTGAACCCTGACTTGATTGTTGTACTTGAGCTCTAATCGATGAATTGATAGGGGCAAAACGCGCCTGGCGAAGTGGTATGCGCCATATAGCGTGAGTATACTATCAGATGAGACCGAGAGGATAAGTGTTGAATACGTTGCGATGGGAGCGTGGCTAATGGATTTGCATGGGTAGGATGAGGAGAAAGTGAAGCTTAAGGGCGAGGTTGGTGCATGCTGCTCGTTCGTTTAATTTTGTCATAATAGTTACTGACATGTTTCGCTTTCTTAGGTCCATCGTCTCGTCGCGCCGAGAGATCAGAAGTACCAGTCGAATTTCGTCGAGTTCAAACGGAGTACCAAAGTGGTGTATCGACGATATGCGGGGTTATTCTTTTGCGTGTGTGTCGATGCCAACGATAACGAGCTGGCGTACCTCGAAGCGATTCATTTTTTCGTGGAGGTGCTGGATCAGTTCTTTGGGAACGTGTGTGAACTGGATCTCGTCTTCAACTTTTATAAGGTGCGTCTTTGGTGTGGATTAAGGACATTGGGTCACAGCTGACGTGATTTCGTTAATAGGTTTATGCGATTCTGGACGAGGTCTTCCTTGCGGGTGAGATCGAAGAGACCAGCAAACAAGTCGTTCTGACAAGGCTGGAGCATCTGGATAAATTGGAGTGAGCGGCATACGGGTACAACCATGTTGACTGGTGCTATAATATACGGCGTACAATTGGGAGGGTTTTCTGGCATCCGCATACGGTTACCACCGGCTTGGAGTTTGGAGTTTTGATGCTTTGTGTCAGGTCTGTACAGTATCTGAGGGGGCCTCTGGGGCTCATTGCCGTCAATTGACCAGAGGACGGCAGTATCTAATTGCATCTTAATGATATCTTATTGTATAATTCTCATCTGAACATGCACAAAACTTCTACTTTACTGTTACTTGACACAGGAGTAACTATCTAGTTAGTAAGTTATTGGAAGGGTTAGTCATCCTCAGCAGAGTCCATACATAGCACAGCCCAACAGCCGAATTTACCTGCCGGCTGCGGGCAACCAGGGTCCAACGCGTGTTTTAGACTCAAATAACCTCAAGAACACATATTTTGACAGCGGGAAGAACAATGGTGCCTTGTACAATAGTTTGGAAGGGGTTATCTATGAGGTGATCAATGATAGCAATTGCGAGTGGATGTCGTGACCGGGCTTGGCGGGGGACATTTAAGGCTGACAGCGTCCACCTTTGGGCTGACTCCCTTTGAATGATTCTTTTTGCTTTTTCTTGCTTCTTTGTTCTTCTCTTGAGGAGACATTAGAATTGTTCCTGTCGACTAACCTCAAGAACCAGGTGGCGAGTATCTTGGACATGCGACTTCGTTACAGACCTACTTACTACCAAACCACCACTGGACACCAATCAACTTGGATCTACAGAGCACAGAGCCCGACAACAGTCGAGGACCCCTAGAGCGGTATCCCGTTTTTTCTCATATTGACGAGACCCCATATGAACTTGCTTTCCATACCAGACACCAGTATCACAGATATATTGTTACAGATGCCACTCATTGCTCCATTACGATGACTTGTATCATTTTGAAGAGTCCCTTTCCACTGCAGCATGGTCTAGCACAACTGAAAATTTGGAACGCCACATCTAAACGGGATGGTTGGAGAAGATCGTCATGAAGATTGCGAGAATTCTTACCACATCCCATCTTTGGGACGGAATACATACTACAGGATGGAGTACACGGACCCGCGCATAATAAACTGGTTATCTTGGCATTTCCCATGACAGCGTCTCCAACCATTGAATACAGGCGGGCGGACGGCAGAGGGGAGATGGCCAATTTTTCCCCAAAAAGGAAAGAAACGGTTGAGATCCGTGAGTTTGATTGAAGTGCGGTGGAACTGGACGGGAGCCGTGGGAACTCGGACGCTGTTACCGCCTGTCGCTAATAATTTGTACATGCACTTTGTATGGACAGGCGTATCATGAACGGACCGCACTGGCCTTCTGATATCACCATGGCTGGACTTGATTGTCCACAATACCAACCAAGGGCGGTGACTGGTGAACTGAATGATTGACAGTGTTGCTCCCATTGGAGAAATCTTGATACGAGTTCAGTTTCCGTTTCCCCTCTGCTCTTCTTGGCAGATCAATCTGAAATGAAGCTCAGAAATGACTCGGGACTCTAATCCAAGTCGAGCCCAGCCATTGATTTCCGGATGGGTCCCGTGCCACTTATACGGTATCAAGCCGAGGAAGTACCTTGGGCCAAGCAGATGTCCAGAACGATTGATTTATTAAAACAGAAACAGCACGCGAATGATGATGATTGATATGTATAGCTTTATCGCCAACGTCAACCTACAGACACGTACGATCCTGCGCCTCAAATCGAGAACACAATGCAATGCAACTCTCCGGTACATCCGCCACCGCAACGCATTGTTCCAGAATGCCCCTAAACTTTCTTCAGAGAGACTATCGACCGGAAATAGGTGGAGGTTACCTCCCGTTTCACACTTTACCGGATTGAGAGTGTACGCGTCGACCTTTACATCCCCGCATCCAATCACTGGGAAGGACGATCGTTTCGTGGAGTCGAGCCTGATTGAGAGCATCCGTGTTATACGCGGCGTTGATCTTGGCATCTCCTCCCCTGCCCGGTAGGGCGGCGGGACAACTACAGAGAGCACTATGGACTTGGCGTATTTACCATACAGTACAGGTACATACTCTGTATTCGATTGAATGCCTCAGTCGGTGCATGTGGAGTTTCAGTTTTGAACTGTTCCGACCAGTCAGATTACAAGTCGGATTTAAAAAAGAACACTGTTCCTGATCGGGAAACTTGCCTTCTTCTGTGCCCCCCTGACAATCAGCGGTTATCCGTGGGTGCGTCAGCTCGTGACGTTGTGGTCAGTTTATCTGTGTCTGTGTATGTTTTGGCTACATTTACAGAGACTAGACTCACAGCACAGTACTTGTACTAGAGCACTTGTATAGTGTTATACCTACAAGTAATGCTCTTTTCTATGCGTCCTCAGGCATCAGCATTGTGGGAGCCAAGAACAGGAGCCGAGCAAAGGGCGGGTAACACTCGCCACCGTCAACCACTGGGGGCAACCAATACGTATGTAACTTTACAGTTTAGCGCGGGTCTAGAAGGGGAAAAGAAAAATTACAACATTACACTTCGAAGCGTTCTGGTTCTTTTTCTGCGAGACCCGCCCCCCAACTTATCTAAGAACGGGGTTTACGATAATGTATCTTTTTTGATCTGCTCTCTCTTGTTCTATTCTCAGGGTGACGGACTTTAATAAAGAACATTTCCAAACAACTTGACCATCTCCTGAACTTTCTCTTTCGTTTTATCCTCTACTTTATCTTCCCCTTTCTCTCTCTCTCTCTATACTAGTCTATCCTACCGTTGCTTTGCGCGACACACCTTCGTTATCAACTATATACAACGTCCTCAGATCTTATACTTAATATCATAATCTGATCACGATCTCAACGCCGTCACTATGTCTTTGACCTACTCCGACAACCTTGCTCCGCAACCTATCACCGATGTCTTCACCAATGACACATGCATCGACCGAAGAAAGTGTCACCGGACGGTGCCCATGAAGGTGCTCGCTCTCGGTGTAGGACGCACAGGAACGGCTTCGCTGCGGATTGCCCTTGAGCGCTTGGGATACCTCAAGTGTTACCACATGATGTCTGCGAGTATGGAGAACCCTCCGGACTGCTTGATGTGGCACGATGCTCTTCTTGCCAAGTACGACGGCATTGGCGAATTTGGTCGCAAGGAATGGGACCAGCTTTTGGGTGACTGTCAGGTAGGCGATATTGAATATCTTTGAAAATGGTTGATCTTGAGCTAACTGTACTAGGCTGTCTGTGACTGGCCTGCTTGTGCCTTTGCTAAGGAGCTTATCGAGGCGTACCCCAATGCCAAGGTTATCCTGACCACCCGTGATGTGGACTCGTGGCATGCGTATGTTTAGCATTTACCACTAGTCAAATGATGGACGCTAATTGAGTACAGTTCCGTTATGAAGACCGTTTGGTGGCGTGTCTCCGACTGGGAACACAGCTTCGTTTCCAACTTCAGCTGGGCTGCTGGCATGTACTACCCCATGTTGAGCAAGTTCTTCCAGACCTTCTTCCGTGGCGACTTCCCCAACAAGGGCAAGCAGGTCTACGAGGACCACGTCGCTCAGATCCGCAGTTTGGTGCCTCCAGAGCGCCTGCTCGAATACCAGATTGGCGACGGCTATGGCCCGCTGTGCGAATTCCTCGGAGAGGAGATGCCCGACACCCAGTTCCCTCGTGGCAACGACATGGCCGACTTCTTCAAGCGCTGCCGCGGCCGCAACAGGCGCCAGATGATGAACGCTGCTCTGCAGGCATTCACCATGGGCGGTACCATCTTGGCCACTGGGTTGGCTGCCACTATGGCCTTCAAGCGCTTTGTCCGGTGAGAGGTTGACGGGGTGTTGACCTCATTGCCACTCATTGGTAGTATGCGCGGGCGTTGCTATTAGTGGTGGCTGTTTTGCTACATTTCTTGGATATCTTGCCACGTTGCTTTTTTTTTTGGACTGCGACTACCATATACGTATAATCTGGGCGATGGCCAATTGGGGTCATTTATTTTTGTTTGTCTTGTACAGAGAATATTTGCTTGGGATCAGTTTGGATATGTAACTACTGTTGCCTGGGCGCTCATGGAGTGAACGACAAAAATGCATTCTTCTCTTTGCTTATGAAACTCCTGTTTTTTCTTGGTATTCTGAGCCAATGCATACCTCGGAGATAACCTGTTAGCCGAGGCGTGTATAAGTAATGCGAGTTATGCACATTTAACTGTCATAAGATTCTTATCTGCTTCGTCCTGACAGCGTGTTACACGCATCAAACCAAGAATTACGCCGTCGTACATACAGTAGTCTAAACCGACCTCGGAGTACAAGTACAATCATGAATACGTTGACTGTGGCTAAATCAGCAGAAAAAGTCGTTGGATACGCCTCCACCTACGTAGTGACCTACGTATTTCCATGCCAGATCCACAACTCTGTATCGTCAGGGGAAAAAGAAAAGCAGCACTAAAAAAAAAGACGGCGGGTAATTACAGATACTCCGAGCCAATGGAGTGTATCCAATGAATGACAGTTTCCACTTTGTGTGGGGAGAGTCTGGTCATTGATATGGGCGTGACGTGGCTTGATTACTGTGCGGAGTATATAGAACTTGTATGGCCGTGTTTGGTTTGATTCCTGGTTTTATCAGAGTATTCGTAGACATGGATGAACATCCAGTAAGTTAAAGATAATGCAGAACGTGGTTCAGTGGCTTACACCAACCTTGTCTCCTGAAGGATCTGTATGCTGTATGCGTATCGATGCTGTATTTGTATGTAATGCACGGACGCCCGCCCACGAGTTCTTCGAGAACGTTGGTGGAATCCGTTCGTTTCACTTGTTTCACCTTATGAGAACAGAGTGTATGGAGAAAAACTGTATGTAGGAGAGTAGAACACTCAATAATGGTCAGTCGGACGGTGTTTGAGATGTTGATCTTCAGTAGGACTAAGTAGTAGTGGTAAGTACTAAAGTGCTCCCCTGAAATACACATCTCCGAATAGGGTATCCTCTCGCATGGCTCCTCCGTACATGTACTCCCTCCGTACTCCATAGTACTTTATGCCTGAGTACGTAGACCGGTAGAAGCGAAAACAGACACCGATTGGATGAATAACCGCTGTCTGGACTTGTCGTCTTATTTTAGGCATTTCCTCTCCTGTTGCTGATCGTTGCTCTTTTCTCCCCCCTCTCCAGATCTACTCTATACTGCCACTGCCACCAGGGGGTAGGAGGTAGTAGTATTCTTTACTCTCTCAATTGCATTTCCTCCCCTTCAATCTACTCAATCCCCTCGTTCTCAAGTAATGGGTCTCCATGTTCGTCTTCAACTTTCTTGCCGGGGGGCTTTCGCCTCTCTTGGTTGCATTCTTGCTCGTCTGTTGTACAGCGGTCGCAGAGGAAGTCTCATCCTTCAAATCGGTAATGATCACTGCCTAGGCGATTTTCCCTCCGCATTTTTTTATCGTTGACGTGATTGACGTGACAGTCTTGCTAATTGTGCTTCATTTATTCTAATAGAGACCCGATCTCTTCGCTCCAACGTTCACCGTCGAGGTTAGCGATCCGAGAAAGCTTAGCCCTGGGTTTATCTTTGTTGGGCCGTACGAAAAGGCTTATAGTCCGGGGCCGTATCTTTATGATAGTTATGGGGTATGCTTTCATTTTATCCGCCTAGGAAAGGAGATTGCAAGTTGACCATGATGGATAGAACCTAGTATGGAGCGGTTGGGGCAATTCAGGCCCTGGAAACGCTCACGGTTTACACGTTTGTCAATACAAAGGAGAAGACCACCTCTGCTTTTTCCAGGGAAACCAGCAGAAAGGTTATTGTCGCGGCCATGGCGTTATCATGGATAACCAATATCGCATTGTGCGTTCCGTGCAGCCCAGTGGTGGCATGGCGTCGAGCGACATGCATGAGTTCAAGTTGATTAACAATGGCAAATCCGCCCTGATGACCGTCTACCAGCAGCGTCAATTCGACATGAGTCCTTGGAACGTGCGACAGGGTGTTGGTTGGATAATGGAGAGTGTCTTCCAAGAGATTGACGTTGAGACTGGCAAGATGTTGTTCCAATGGCGCTCGCTCGACCATGTTGATCCGTCGCTCAGTTACACTTATCCCGACCATACGGATACTTCAGGTACTGGGCTGAGCCCGTTTGCGCCGTGGGATTATTTCCATATCAACTCGATTGATAAGAATGCGGATGGTGATTATTTGATCTCCTCGCGCCATACATCTGCAATTTACAAGATCTCCGGCAAGGACGGTTCCATTATCTGGCAGCTGCACGGCCAGTACCCGTCGTTTACCAACATCAACTTCAGTTTCTCGCAACAGCACGATGCGCGCTGGTTATTTGAGAATGCGACACATACATACTTGTCGCTATACAACAACGGATACAATGGTTTTAACCAGACGCATCAGTACTCGTCTGGCATGCTCATCCTCATCGACCATGTGGACATGACGGCTACCCAGCTGCGAGACTACATGCCTCCAGGTAAAAGCATGCTCAGCTCCAGCCAAGGCAACATGCAAGTCCTGAACAACAGCCATGTATTCATGGGCTGGGGCAACAACGCATACGTATCCGAGCACGACGCAGACGGCAACCTCGTCTTCTGGGCCTTCCTCTCCCAGGATCCAGGATTCATGAACTACCGCGCCCAGAAATTCGAATGGGACGCCAACCCAACAGACGTCCCAGCGCTATGGTCCTATTCCAGATCTACAGAACCCTACTCCCCAACGACACAGTATGTCAGCTGGAACGGCGCTACGCGCGTCAAGTTCTGGCGCTTCTATGGTTCTACGAACGCCACAGGTCCTTATACCATGCTTGATGAAATACCCAAAGCGGGTTTTGAGACAGCCTACACCGACGTGAACTTTTACCCCTGGACCCATGCGGAAGCAGTAGACGGGCAGGGGAAGTTGTTGGGCAAGTCCCCCAACACGTTTACATTCGTGCCCTCACCAGAGTTGCAAAGTTACTGCTCCGAGAAAGACTGTGGGAATGCACTGAGTTACGGCTTCCAAGATGACCCGAACACCAGGCCGCTGATTCCACCCATGGGCGTTAACACAGTGCCCTGGGTTGACCCGGATAATCCAGAGAAGTTGTTTGATTATGGAATATCGGGTGGGCAGTCCGAAGAGTCTTCTTCATCTGATGCTGCTTCTGGTAGTGTATACGGTATGTTTTGTCCTCCACCTTTCCGTTCATCTGAGGTTGTTAGGATTGAGATTAACATCCCGCAGATTATACCAATTGGGCCGTTGGAGCCGTGGTTGTACTTATTACAGCCGTGGCAGTGCAGGTGATCGTCAGCTGCTGTCGTTGTCCGCGGCGGCGGGATCAGACGTACTGGGATAGGCGCGATTCGATGGACACTCTGGGTGACATGCCGGAGGACGAGCCAAAGCCGTCAGAGACGGGAGAGCGGCGGTGGTGGCAGCAGTGGACGGAGGATGACTACCTGCCGTTGCAGGAACGCGAGCGACGGGAGAGGTGATGATACCCTTGTTCCTTTTTCTTGTCTGTATATATACTGTAGATAATCTGTTCTATACTTGTCCTTGTACACTGTTGTATGAATCTATATTTGTACTATAAGTCATATGGTTACAGTATCATACGCCCAGCCACTGCCGAGTCATTACGATCCACCATCCATGGCCCACATCCCCACATGGACAGGGGCCTATGGCTGGAAATTACCGGTACCAAGCGGTACAGTATGGTCAGTAACACATACCATACCATACCTATGAAACAGTCCCGTGATCATCCGGGCTACTATTTAAATGATACGGACATGATACGTAGTCTGAGCTACTCCGTATGCGTACAGTTGAAATATAGTCATGCAAAGATAGCACAGGACAGGATAGGAAAATGTCACTAAAAGAGCATATCAACCGGCACAGTGAATGAGTGGGGAGGCGTCGCAATCCCAGTTGCGCCGATCCAACGAAGATAACTCCGAGTTATCGTGTGCAGAGCACGGAGTAAAGTTGTACATACATACTACTCTGTACGGAGTAAAAGTCAGTTGTAAAAAAAGTAAACCAAATACAACGCTCAGGCTCTTATCTTTTCTTGTCATTTTCTTTCTCTCTTTTTCTCTCATATACCACATTATATACATGACGTTGGCATGCCTCGCATCTCCGTCTCCGGCACCACTAACCGCCGACTATCCTCTCCTCTCGTCTCCCCTCTACCTACCACTCCTGCTGCCAATTCTCAACTTCATGTAAACCGGGACCGGAATGCCCGCCATTCACGCAATACTTCCTGGTCGACTGGTCGCGATATCCTCTCCCCTGCCGTAGGCGAGTTCTCCACTACCTTTGAGTCCACCGCCGGATCTTCAACAACACAGCAACGTCGTCGCCGCGAATCCAACTACTCGCTCGCCAGTGTCTCCGAGAGAGGTGGCGGCGGTGGTAACGATTCCGACGCGGACAACGGCTACGACTACGACGCAGACGAGACTATGGCGCTGAGAAATACCTCGATGGATTGGAAGGGCCACGCCCGTCGCCGCTCCCAGAGCCAGGGCCAGCAGGAATTGCCCATACTAGAACCGCACCCGTCGAATTCTGCTGCTGCTTCGCCGTTACATCCCTCCGACCCTTCACACTCGTTTGTTTCGGGGCCTCCGCCGATATCTTCGACTGCGCGTCCCGGACCCGTAACGTGGATGTCGCTGCCGAGGAAAAAGCAGCTCGCGATTCTGGGACTGTGTCGCGTGTTCGATTTCTTACAGATCGCCTCATTGCAGGCGTACATGTTCTACCAGCTCAAGTCGTTCGACAAGGATCTTTCAGACTCCGATGTTTCCACGCAAGCGGGTATTCTGCAAGGTGCGTTTACGGCTGCACAGTTCGCGACGGCGATTCCATGGGGTCGGGTTGCGGATGCGGAGTGGGGAGGTCGGAAGTTCGTGCTGCTTGTTGGGTTGCTGGGGACTGCAATTTCGTGTTTGGGAGTCGCGTTCTCGACATCTTTTGCGCAGGCGGTGTTTTGGCGGTCGTTTGGGGGTGCGATTAATGGGACCGTGGGAATTATTAGGACGTCCATTGCGGAGAATGTTAAGGAGAAGAAGTATCATTCTAGGGCATTTTTAATTTTGCCGATTGGGTTTAATATTGCTTCATTGTTTGGGCCGGGTAGGTTTCTTTCTCCCTTGTTGTCTGACATTGGGTTCGATATGCTAACTGGTTGCTAATTGACAGTCATGGGTGGTATGCTCTCTGATCCCGTCACGAGTTATCCTGCGCTGTTCGGCCCGAATTCGTCATTTGGTGGCCAGTCCGGTGTTCAATGGCTGATCACTTACCCCTACGCTTTGCCCATGTTGGTCAATGCCATTTTCTTGTCAATGTGTGCGGGCTTTGTTGCTATGGGCTTCGAAGAAACACTGGAAGCCTGCAAAGGCAAGCCTGGCTTGGGTGTCTTCGCTATGCGACTCTTCTCCCGTGTCTTCAAGAGGGTCGTTCCATCCTCTTCCCCGTTATACTCTCGACTTCCCTTCCGCGATTACGACGAAGAAGGCCCCCTGTTGAACCGCCCATTGGACCGCACGGAAAGCTACGAGATGGAAGAAAAAGCCAAACCCGCGCGGCCGGCCCGCGTGCTGTCTTTCCGGAATATCTGGACCAAGAATGTCCTCTGTACGCTTTTTGCGCAGGCCTTTTTTGACTTCCAGATGGGGTGAGTTCTCGGTTCTCATTTCGGTGTGAGAATATGGCTAATAACGACAGTGCTTTCAACAACCTCTGGCTTCTCTTCCTCTCTACCCCCCGCTACGACCCGAACGACCCCGCCAGTCTGGCCCAGAAGCTGCCGTTCGTCTTCACCGGTGGTCTCGGAATGCTTCCCCAAAGCGTTGGATTTGCAACAGCCATTCTAGGTATCATCGGAATGCTCCTCCAATTCACCATCTACCCCATCATCAATGGCCGTCTAGGAACAGCCAAAAGCTACCAATATTTCCTCTCTCTCTTCCCCCTCGCCTACGCCTTCGCACCCTACATCGCCCTCGCCCCCTCCTCAACCCCACCCCCAGACCAAGCCAACGGCATCTGGGTCTGGTTCTCCATCATCGTCGTCCTCTTCCTGCAAGTCACAGCCCGAACATTCACCCTACCAACCTCCATCATCTTACTCAACAACTGTTCCCCGCACCCGTCTGTTCTGGGCACGATACATGGTATCGGGCAGTCGGTGTCGTCGGCGTTCCGGACTCTTGGACCGATTTTCTCGGGGAGCTGGTATGGGTATGGATTGGAGATTGGGACGGTGGGTTTTGCTTGGTGGTTGATTGCGCTGGTTTCGGTGTTTGGATGTATTGCTGCGATTTTCGTTTATGAGGGGTCTGGGCATGAGATTCTGCTTCCTGGGGAGGAGGAGGAGATGTAGTAATCTCTTCCTCCCCCTTTGCGTCTTTGCCTCGATGCTTCTCTTTCTTGACCCCACTCTTTCGACTTCGATTTGATCATCGGCATGCATTACTCATATGGGCGAAACCGCGCCCAGATACCGATCTTGATCTGACAACATTCCGCAGGCTGGATTGGATAGGCTCAGACATGGCTGGACATATATCCTGAAAAAAGTTATAAGAGGGTATGCATTGCTTTGCTTCGCATCTCTTCTGTTTTGTTTTGCCCCTTCTTGTTTTCTATTTTGGGTTCTTTGATACCATCTTTGTTTGATGTACTATACTCATTATTTTCGCTTTCGTTTCTTTAGCTTGTGTTCTTTTTTACTTTGCCATTTTCTTCTCATGTTGCATATATTTGCCTTTGCTTTTCCTTTGTTTGCTTTATTTTATTTTATTTTTTTTTATTATGCATGATATGACAGACAGACAGGAGAAATATAGAGGCAGGGTGTCTTGATCCGTTTGGTTGAGATACATTTAATACAATACCATTTATCTCAATGTTTGATCACAGGGTATTAAAGTAGATGCTTATGCTATATATTCATCTTATGTTCGTGAAACGGTCAACAACAATAAGTCACAATCGTGCTTGTATCTAAGGTTTCCGCCTCAACTCCGCAAACCGACGACTCAACTCATCCACTTCCGGTATACGATTGGGATCTTCGTTCGCTTTGCTAGTGTCTGATGTACTCTTGCTCGCCGTATTGTTCAAATCTTCCGAAGACGAAGGCCTCGGCACCTTAACACGAGGATTGGGATTATCAGTCCTGGGACCCGGAGGCGCAACGCTGACGGGACTTTTACCGGACTGAACGGGCCGTCGCGGCGGGGTAGCTTTGTTCAGTTCGTTGGTATCAGAGGCGCGTCTTGTTTTGTCTTCGGGGCTGTCTCCGTTTCCTCCATCTGATTGTTGGTCGTGTGGTGTTGACGGTCGATCGTCCACGAATTCAGGTGCATTACCCAGATCCTCCTGTTGCCCTTCTCCCCATGTAATACCATATGCCTTCGCAATCTCTTTTAGATATAATTCGACTAAGTCCTGCGTCGGCGGCCGCACTCGTAGACTCTTCGCCACTCGTTCCGGTACTTTCACGTGCTCGACTTTATTCTCCTGCGCTAGCGCCATGAAATCCTTTCCGTAGCGGTCTGCGAGCATGGTCCGGACGATGTTTAGTTCGCGGACGTCGTGCGGGAAGCGAGGCCAGGCATAGAAGACAACTGCAGCAGCTTCGTCGATGGCGGGGTCGATATAGCACAGTTCCTCCGGGCTGAGGTCTGCGTCATCTTTGGCAGATCCTGAGCTGGGGTGCGCATTCTCGGATTTTTGTTTCTGCTGTCCACCACCAAAGAACGGGAACCCAAACAGACCCCTCGAGCTCGAACCACTCTCATTGCCCTTGCTATCTTTTGGCGCAGCCCCAGCCCCACCACCCTGCCTCTTCCCAACCTCATTCCTAACCTTCTCCTCCCTCGCCCGACTCCTCGCCCTAACCCCCTTCTCCCCAAACGCAACCTGGTCCAACACATTCGCCCTCGCAAGCAACAACTCACAATAAAGCTCCACCGTCTCCATCACCTCGACGGCGGTATCTGTGGAAATGACATTTTCGACGCGGATGCGCGCCGAGGTGTCGCGGCCTTCTTCGAGGAGTTGGGCGAGTTCGCGGCGCTGGACTTTCGAGGAGGCAGTGTCTTTCTTTTGAAGGAGGCGGAGACGGGGAATTAGGAGGCGGAGGGAGGATATTAGTCTTGTCTGTTGTGCATCAGAGTGGTTAGTTGGTTTTGTTTGGGTTGGCTGGCCTTTGACCTGGGGGTTTGGAGGGATGGGGTGCGGGGTAGATAGGTTGGTATGAGCAGGTATGTATGATTTGTTTTGTAGTGAGGAATTGTAACGGACTTACAGTTTGCACAGATGGGGGCATTTTGAGCTGCCTGCAGCGTAGAATACAATAGTAGTATGCAAAGTCCGGGTGTTGTTGTCGCAAAGGACCAGAAC
>NW_024467298.1:986421-1053098 GCF_000600275.1 Aspergillus ruber CBS 135680
GGGGGGGGGGGGGGGGGGGCGGGGAAACTACTCGGGCTAGACCGGTCAAGTGACCTTTTAGGAAACCAACTCTAGACATCATTACATTCACAGCTTCACACTCTATATTTATAGACGCAACTCCACTCTCTTAAAATATAAACATTAAAATTATCCGGGAAAAGGGTAAAAGGCCATCTGGCTGAAGAATCAAATCAAATCAAATCAAATCCTCAAGTCAATGAATCGTCCAAGAATGCTGTCAAGCAAAAAGCTGCCAAAGAAGAAAAGAAGAACAAAAAGGTATATAACTAAGTGGATCGAAGCAAATCAAAGGTCGTCAACGTGCGGATACGTTAATCGTCAAGGAAAGTCAAGAATGGACAATGTGACAATATGGAGAAGAGAATGGGTGGCCATCTGATGGTCGGATGCTGGAGGGTGCCTTACAGCTGCAAGACAGCAACAAAAACACCCAGCATTATAGCGAACAGCGAAACAGTGGTTGTGGCTGCACCACTGTCACTGTTTTCAGTGCTGTCTTGGGTCGTCGAAGAAGTAGGACTGGCTGTCTGTACAGCAGGCGTTGCAGATACAGCTGCAGCCGTTTCCGACTCGATGAAAACATGCGGCTCATATGTGTAACTGGCCGATGCAGAGCGAATGCTGGTCGACATGCCAATCGAGATACCCAGATCCAAACTCAGGAAGGGAGTGTTGCTTGCCGATTGCTGCGTGGTGGTGGAGACAGACGAGCTGGTAGATGGCGACGAAGAGCTGGTGCTGGAAGTCGAACTGGAAGTGCTTGTCGGAATAGCCACCGTGGTGGACGACGAGGTATCATCGTCATCGCCAATGAAATCCTTTTCCCAAACGACAACGGTAGCCTTTTCGCCCTTGGGAACGGTCACCACACAGAAGGAACCACCTCCGGCACCATCTGTAGTAGTTTCGCCAGTGATTTCATTAACGCCGTTGCTGCTCGGGTCGATCTTGCAGGGAAGCCCTTCACAGTTGTCGCCTTCACATTGAATCTCAGCACCAAAGCCAGGGACGATGTCACGAAAAGGTGTAGCGGGCTCGAGATAGACCGGGTTCCAGCCAAGCTTAACGAAGGTACGGCCATCTTTGTCAGTGTTGGCGCCAACCACGTAAGGAGACCAGTTGCCGTATGGGTTGGACGAAGTGCCCCAGGCACAAGCGATTTCGGATTGAACGCCTGGTGGGTTGATATAGAAGCTGACCTGTTAGTATTCGATTGTTGAGCAAGAACAAACGGATAAACTTACTGAGCGGAGGTCTCACACCAATAGTCAGGGTCTGGTACAGCGAGAGTGGCCAACTCGTTGACCAAGGTCGGGATTAACATGGCTTCGTTCCCGGGAAGCACTGTTTGGCAGAAGGAGACTGGCGACCTGCACTTGTTCTGGACACTCACGGCACCAGTTCCGTCCTGACAGTAAGCCCTGTCGGGGAATGGCTTCTGGATTTCTCCGTCCTCATCGCAATAGAGACCGCCATTCTATGCCAGTCAGCTCTTGTTTTACCCTCATTTGAGCATTCACCTACCATCGACATCGGATACGAGTACGAAGTAGCCTTAGGGTCCCATTGCATAGACATCTGTCCCGGAGGACAAGCGTACGGACAATAGTTGCCCGGAGTACACGACTCATCCGGACTCATAGCCCAACCCTCATTGACAGCGCCTGGAGTGACGGCGACCAACCCGGCATCGGAGGGAAATTTGCATTTTCCAGACTTCTTGACAAGCGACTCCTTCACTTTTCCGTCGTTGTGGATGCGGTTGTGTGCATGGTTGTTGTGATGGGCGGCTTCGGCGCCGGCGAGGAGACAGAGGAGCGCGAATGCGCGCGAGGATGCCATCTCGAATCTCATGGTGGGATTTGCGATTCTCTAGTATATATACTCGCTTCGGTCTTTACCCTCGGAATATGAGGATGGGCGAATGGGATCGACGGATCAACCAGAACGCAACGAACGAAAGACTAAGGTCAGTAAAAAAAGCACAACAACCGCAAAGACCAAAGACCAAAAAGACCACAGAAAAAAGAAAGAAAAAGAGAGAGAGAGAAGAAACGTCGGGGGTGCAATATAAAAACAAGCACAAGAAAGAAATTAAAGAAAACAGGGACCAGCCCACCTACAAAGCCACCTTAACCCAAACAGGACCCAACGTCGAATAATGACTTTCCTAAACGGGCTAATAATGAGGCTAAATTGCCCTATCCATGATTCCCCGCTACACCATTGGCAGGCTAGAATACGCTAATCCAGGGGTCTGCCAATGGGGTTCCGCGGAGGCATCGCTGGTTCATAGGGTGTGCGAGGCTAATCTCCGACAGACCAATGGGCGATGCCTCCTATCATGGAGCTGTCAGTGTCGTTGTTTACTACTATCGCGTGGATTGCTTACTTTTGGCTTAACGGTGAGTGAAAGGAACTACGGAATAGGGGTCAGCTATGCACGGACGGGTTTGCATAGACTGAATCGGATGTAACTCGAAACATATTCGAGCATCACAGCAATGCGCAGTTCGTATAGCCGAGTAGGATTGGATTGTTAAACTAGCAGAAGAACCTTGCTACCGCCTACCTAGCATGCATACGAACAACTGCACTGGTTGCTCTGTAGGCAAGTGAGTGATGGAAGCAGTCGACCGAGAGGTACAAAGTACTTGTATGGCATTAATCCCTACACTATGTCCAAAGTACCATCAACCCCTCCACGCCAGAACTCCGATCGCCTCCGAATCTCCATCCTCCAAGACGCAGGCCACTCTTACCAATAAATAGTCGCCCACCTCGGCGTAACCCACAACCAAGGCGAATATACCTGCATAAACCGGAAACTCACGCCTCGGAAGGCCCGCGGGAGACTATTCAAAACTATCCGATGACAAGGTCGATGGGATTATCGCCTGGTACACGGCCTCCGAGGAAAATCATAGTCTGCCCTATCGTAGGGTGATTCAGGAGTTTGGGCTGGGAGTTTCTGAGGATATACTGGTTCCTGCGCTTAGGAAGAGGGGGTATTGGCGTCGTAAGGCTATGGGGAATGCGAAGAAAAAAGTAACTGTATTGAGGACTAGTAGCGGATCGGGGCCGGCGCGTGAAGCGCCAGGGACAGTTACTTGATGGTTCCGCGAGATTCGCAGATGATGGGTAGCAGTAGTACAGAGTGGGTTAGATTAGCAGGTACATCACAATTAAATCCTTTGAAAAACCCGGAAATTCGGATTCTTGATGCTTTGGGTTCTATTGACCACCGAACTTTGAACGCGGATCTATGCGCCGTAGCCGATGCGATTCTACCGAGACTAGTCCTTTATACTTCCGCTAAGGCCTCTATCCTACGAAGTACACGCTCGGAATATATCCATACATCCGTCAATGTACAGTCCAGCTCAGCACTATTCCTGCTCTTGAACATCCCCCCAACAATCAAACACCTCCCCCCTCCATCCCCAAGCAACACAATAATGCCCCGCCAACAACTTCCACTCCTCCATCTCGTCCAACATCTCTAAACCTGCAACCCTCTCCTTCTCCTCCTCACTCACCCACCGCTCCCATATAAAATCAATATCAGCAGCCGCCTGCCCCCCCTGGAAACCCTGTTCTTGTAGCCTCCTCCGCTGCGTCTCCAAGCTAGCGTACTTATTCAGCGTCTGCAGATGGATACCCCGCGTTGCGAGATTGGATACCATTATCCGGCCGAAGGGGTCGTCGGGGCGGATGGGTTCGTAGATTATCAGACCCAACGGTGTAGTTGGTGGGAAGATGGTGGTTGTGAAGTGGTGGACGACGGAGTCTGCTTGGTCGGGGGGGAGATAAATGAGGCAGCATTCGGAGATGAGGAGGGTTGGGAGGGCTGGGTCGATGTCTTGGAGCGTGGGGATTGGGTCCGGTGTGGACTTGGATAGTAAGCGTAGGTCGAGGGGGTGGATGTGGTAGCGGGGTGAATGGAGTGCGTCTCCGGTATCTGAGATCTCTATGTCGTTTGGTACCCCGGGGCTAGAGGCATTCCTTAATGCTCCTTGTAAAGCGGGTGATGAGTGGATAGCCTTGATCTTGGTTGCGGTGTTGGCTGGAAAGTCGATTTCATGGTATACCAGATCGGAGCGCGGTGTTGTCGAAGAAAACAATCGAAAAACACGCGTGTCTGTGCCTGCTCCCAGCGAAATAATCTGCTTCTTCGCATGCTGTTCTGTATACGACTCGACAAATTGAGAGACAAGACAATCAATCGCAGTCGTTCGAACGTACGTTCCTATCCATAACCATTCCCAATTAGCCAACTGCCATCCCACCTCACTCATCCGTAGAACCACGCACACACCTCTGTTGATAATAGGGAACCTCCTCGTCTCTAACCCAGCAGGCGTCAATGGCTGCGCGAACCGATCCTCGATATATCCCAATTGCACTGCGCTTAGCCGCGACACACTGGCGTCGTTATCTGTGTTTTGTACCACGCGGTCTTTGGAGGCTGATGATGCGTCGGGACCGACCCCGCCACCACGAGATCGGAGGCGACCTGGAGCTCCCCTTTTTCGGAGGCTGTTGAGGTTTGGGATTTGGGGTGCGGACATTTTAGAGGGATTGTGCTTCTCTCTTAGGAGAGTGGAAGGTCTTCGTGGGGAATTTTGTGAGGGGAGATCTTCCCCGCAGCGGTGACATAAGAGGTCGCGCTGAATTGTTGTCTCTCTTATCTATCTAGCTACACAAGTCTAGCAATACAACGATATACATAAACTATACAACTGCCCAGAAACGCTTTTATACATAAACAAAGTTGTTCCGACACAGCGGACAAGTACTTTGGTTGCTGCTCTTGAACCACCGGAACAAGCAAACAGAGTGGAAGGTGTTCTTACAAGTAGCGCACCGCTTGTTCGGGGTCTGCATGTCCGTCGAGATGACCGAGTAACAGATCGCGCACTCGCTCTGTCCCTTAAGCGCTCCCTGTACGTTGCGTCGGAATGCCATCAATCCATCTTCAAGGTTGCCATTGGCAAACATGATGACTCCTTGGATTGTGAGCAGCCAGCTCTTCCACTTTCTCTCATCGACCAGGACGCGACTCCGGCTGACGACTAGGGCAGGCTGAAGAGGATAGGCGGGAGGTAGAGAGAGGGAGATAGCGACAGGTGGTGATTCTTCATCGACTTCGATGCTTGCGATGATCTCCGCTGTCTTGGGGGAGATCTTGACAGCCAGTGCCCGTTCTTCGTTGGGATCCTGTGTTGAAACCCAGTCCGAGACACCGCGAAGAGAGTCTTCAATAATCAAGGGAGAGATGTATTTCTCTGTCCAGGCTTCCACTGGTCCCTTGATGCGCTTCTTAGCATCGATCCACCAGTTCTTGGTCATGTTGGCCAAGTGCCTCAAGCACAAGAAGTACAGGTGGATGAGAAGCCACTGTGTTTCTTTCTCCGCAGTCTCCGCCTGGTCAGGTTCGAAAGTGCGAATGTCGAATTTGGAAGCATCGACAATCTTTCCATGTGATTTCTGAAGGAAGTCGAAGATGAATTCCAGCAACGGGATCAAACTGTCATTTTCCTTGATGTTTGTGACGTAATTTTCTTGCAGAGCAAAGGACTGTTGTCGATGTTAGCACATGTAGTTATTGATTAGACATAGACGAGGAAAGATACCGCGTTGGTGAAGTGGTCAAACACCACCTTCCAGCTGAGTAGATATGACCGAATGCCAGTCCACATCTTGTCCTCCCCATCGGAATTATTGATCGATTCCATTGTCGGGGCTTCCAAGAGCAAAGACAGTAGCTCAAGGGGAAGTCTCGCGGTGGACTTGGACAAGGCGACATCAAACGACACCTGCTCTTGAACCTCCGGAATGTACCGATGAAGCACAATATAAGCAGCACGCTGGACGGTCCGGCTTTGGGCAGTCAGAAGAGGGAATATCTTGTTTACATGTTCCAAGCTCTTGATTGGAATAGTGTTGAGCAAACTGCACAGAAGCTCGACGGTCACATCACGAGGTTTATGGAAGGTGGTTGAGGAGTCTATTGTTTGTTAGTCAACCAAAAGAAAGAAGGCAAACCAGTACTCACCGAACTTCCTGAGGGTCGATGTTAAGTTATTGAAAAGAGTCGTCTTGCGATCAGACCAAGCATCCTTGACATCGTCATTGCTCTCCTCGTTATCCACTATCAATTTCAAACATGCAAAGAGTCTGTACGAAGTCTTCAGCACCGGTAGACTCTCATCGCCGCCGCCTGTTTCTCGCCAGGTCGAGCTTAAGATCTCCATACTATCTTCCCAGTGCGAACCATAAATTTCGCTTAGACAAGGAAGCACGAAAGTCAAAGTACGCATGATCTCCGCTTTGAGTCCTTGGGACTTGATCTCGGACTGGAGGCATGACATAAGATGCTTGACCAGGAAGACCAATCGCTGAGTTGGGATAGATGAAGCCACGCTTTGTCCCTCTGCAAAGAGAAGATTAAGCAATACCAATTTTCGAAGACCTGTCATGTATTAGCAAAAGATAGTAAAGTCCAGAAATTCCATGGCGACTGACCATCCTTCCGCTCATCTTCAACTTTGAGTCCTGTAGAATCGGCAACGAGCTCATTGCACAGTCGTGTTCCGGCAGGGTTTGATACCACAGCTTGCCGTAGAACTCCCATCCAGGCGGCAGAGCGAATGGCATTTGCAGTCCGCGTGTCCCTGCATAGTTGAGTGACATCTTCCGGCCATTTGTTTGTCTTCGACGAGTCCGCGCCGGCCATGACCTTCACAAATGCCTCGCCGATCCGGTAGTTCACTGGTGAACTACTGTCAAGCTTCTCCAATTTGCTTATCCAGGATGTGATTACTCTGGATGAGACTGTTTCATCACCGATCTGAGTGTTCGACTGTATCCACTCGTAGATGACTTCCCTGCCCTCTTTCACAATTTCCAAGTATTCCTCTCGTTGCTCTGCTAGTTGAATTCCAGTTATGCCGTTGCATTTCTCAATGTTCAAGTCGTCTTCAACAAGCTGTATAGCCAAGGGTAAGTTGTAGAACAAGACCTCAAACTCTTTCGCGCCGAGATGCTCCGTGACTGCAAACGAAGACAAAATCTTGGTTGTAAAATAGGATAGACGGAATGCAGCAGAACAGTGACTGGCATCACGCGAGATACTGTTATACTGTTCCCAGAACGACTCGGGTAGCTCACGATCGATGAGATGTATTGTACCCCCAATGGGATTTGTTATAGCAGTCGAGGACCGAGGCGGCAGCTGAAGGAACGGTTCCAAAGCCTTCTCCCAGGATTGAGCTGAAGGAAGTACGCTCTTTGTCGTCTGATTTGCTTCCTCGGGTGTGAGGTTCTGCAGCAATTCCTCCGCGATGCTCAGCAAGGACTCGATCCTGCAAGGAGTTAGCAACATAGATGCCTTTGTCTAATTAGAAGGAAGAGGGCACCCACGAAAGTGATTCTTCGTTAACGTGATCGAAATTGTGTTGGAGGATTTCGATATTTGACTTGTTACTTGTCTCACCCATCACAGTCTCCTTCAATGTGTTGGTCAGAGACTCAGCAAGGTCTCCTACCTCTTCGTCACCAGATTCCGAAAGGAAAAGAAGCTTGCCAGCCAGTTTGGAGCCATTGGCTCCACTCTGAAATTTTACTATGGCAGCTGGGACAGACATTGCAATCTGGGAGAGCCCGTCCAAGGTATCAACCACTCTGTCTTCAGCGGACAATGAATCAATGATGGACAAGAAAATAGAGTCCGTCAATTCGCCATGCGAAGTGGGATTCTGAAGAACCGCGATGACAATTGGCCAGTGAAAACCACTGCCCTTGCAAGCTCTGTCTAGTGCCCGCATAATCAACAAGTTCAATCCAGACTTATCACCAATATCCTTGAAGTCAAGAGTCGCTAACAGCCTCTGGAGAACAAGTGCATTCGACTGCTCGGGCTCGAGCTGGATCACTTGCTCGATAATTTTCTCGAAACTAGAGCCATATCCATGCCAAGAGCGACAAGACAAAATAATGGTAATTATGCGATCCGCAGAGGGCGAGAACAATAGCTCCGGTGCATCATCTTGGACAAACTTCAAGAGTTCTTTTGACTGCCGAGCAATCTGGGGGATATGTCGGACTGATTCTTCAACAACCGCAGCTGCTCCATACGGCTTGCCATTCCGAGTCCGGAAGACATGCAAGCAACTGTCAAGAAGTGGCAAATTAGTGGTTTCGAAGACCTTAGAAACTCCGGTTTCGTATTTTGTGGCTGATACCCGCATGAGTGTTGCAGATTCCAAGCCAAGAAGACGCTGGGCTTGGGTGCAAATCGCGTCTTGCGATGCTTGGAAATCCTTTGACTGCTCCGGAGAAGACAATTTGACCGATTCAAGCAGGCTGTCTGATAGACCCGTCCACAAAAGGTGCAATTCATTTTCATAACCGTCCTTGGTCAAGGTAACAATGTAATCGGCACAAACGGATTGGGCCATTTGAGAAGGTAATGACCATCGAGATTGGTTTGGATCAGCTTGTACATGTTGCACCAGTATTGGAGACAGCCTTTCTTGAACAAGTTTTGTTCTTTCGGCTTCTGGGATGATCTTCGCCAGCCATATTCCCGTGTTGATATACGATTTCCACCCTGCTGCTTGGTTCTGTCGAGGCTCTTCTCTGGAATTCAACCCCTCCTGGAATGCTTCCAACAGGGCAATGGCACTTGATAACCCGATACCGTTCTCAGTAGTAGTCTCTGGGCGGATATCCGCAAGTGTCTTCAACGGGACGGCTTGCAGTAAATGATAAAGGTTCGGCCAAAAAGAGCTTTGCCCACTCTGAGATCCCTTCTGGATGTACTGAAGTAACCTTTTTGTGGGTGAAGTCTTCCCGGCGTAATCTTCTGTCCATAACTGAGATCTTGCGGATGTTGATTGTAGCAACGATTCGGACAACTCTGTTGAAGCTCCCACTTGCGCTATAGACAAGGATTTCCCAATAAGGGCCGTACTTATGATTTTCCAGTCAAGTTCTTCAGGAATTCTCGCAACAGCTGACCGAAGAAGAGCATAAAGAGAGCGACGAACAAATGCGTCTTCGTTAGAGCACAATGACCACAATGACTTGCTACTGAGCAAGATTTCAATTGCAGGAAGATCTTTTTCAAGTTCTTCGCGTGGTGTGTTCCCTACACAAACGAGTCAGAATATACGCAAATTTCTATCTCTGGAGCATCGTGACTGACCTATGATGCGGTTTAATAACAAGATTGCTGTTGCAGCCACGCGAGCATATTTTGCTTGAGCATCGTCCGATTTCACGGTCCGCTCATCACTCAACGTCTGAGGAGTCTGTTGGAGAATGACATCGTCTACAAACTCAAGGATCGAGCTTTGATAGATCTTCCATACACCAATTCTCTTCTCATCAGTCGTGAATACCCGCGTGAATGACTCTACAGCAGATCGCTGAACTGGTCTATCATTGTCATAAAGCCCTGCGATCCATGCCCCAATCACCTTGGGTAAATAGCGAGCAATCCGCTTCCCCACAAGAGAGGCCACGGTGCCCTGGATTGTATGGGATAGTTGTCTCGCTCTACGAGAAAGGTCAATCGATGCCCGTGGGTAGATTTTGATCTGCAGGAACAGTGTCACCAGGCCGTTCCAGTTTGTATGTCACAAGGTGTCTACATACCCATGCCTCTAGGAAACCATCATCCAGTGTCCCACTGCGCGCTTCCACAGAGGAAATGTAGTCGTTCAAGTCATCTAACGACTTTGTTCTTGTGACTTCATCTTTCTTCAAAAAGTTCTTGAATGCAATCGCCAGTTGCGGCTCCGATATCCGCGAAAGATCCGGCGGTTCGGCCACATATGTTAAGGAAGACGGCTCTCTTCCTGCACCGGATGTAGATGAAAATCCACCAAAGGATCCAAATGTGCTGGCTGCAGCACGACTGCTCGAAGCTTGCGACTTGAACTTTTTGCTCATAATGTGGGGGAGTTGGAGTAATAAGTTATGCGTAAAAAGATCGACGGGAATGGGCGAGAAGAAGCGCGGAAATGGCGTGCGGCTAGCCTGGCCTCTCTGAGCAGTTAGACGAATAGTTTTTCACCTCCAAACAACCCTGCTCAGACCTGATTTGGTGTCTTTCTGGATTGTATCCCATCCCAAGGCGGCGGGAACTGCTGGATTAGTTATCGATAGCGGTCACGTGGGCTGGTGTCATCGGATCGCCCAAAGTGGAAAAGGCCGACGCGATCTCGCCGCGGTTTGAGAGAAAGTCAGAAAGCTTTGGCTGCTTCTGTCGACGATCCTCGTCCACCGGCCACCATGAAATTCTTCATCGAGTGAGTATCTGCACTGAGAAACTACTGCGAAAGGTGCCAACAGCCACTAACTGTCCTATCTTCCAACAGTGATCTTCCCGTGCTGTTCCCTTATCCTCGTATATACCCTGAACAATATGCCTACATGTGCGATCTCAAAAAGACCCTTGATGCCGGGGGTCATTGTGTGTTGGAGATGCCTTCGGGCACAGGGAAAACGGTTTCCCTGCTTTCGTTGATTATCGCCTACCAGCAACATTACCCGGAGCATCGAAAACTGATCTACTGCTCCCGAACCATGTCCGAGATTGAGAAGGCCTTGAGCGAGCTGAAAGCGTTGATGGAATTTCGTGCCCAGCAACTAGGATATACGGAAGACTTTCGAGCTTTGGGGTTAACGAGTCGAAAGAATTTGTGTCTACATCCGTCTGTCAAAAGGGAGAAAAGTGGTACAGTTGTCGATGCGAGGTGCAGGAGCTTGACGGCAGGGTTCGTAAAGGAAAAGAAAGAGAAGGGAGAAGACGTTGATCTTTGCACATATCATGAGGTACGTTCATGTCGATAATTGGTTTTTGATCATCTTACTGATTTGCGCTTGCTTTTAGAACCTAGATCTCCTCGAGCCGCACAACCTCGTTCCACCTGGTGTATTCACCTTGGACGGACTTCTAAGATACGGAGAAGAGCACAAGCAATGTCCCTACTTTTCGGCACGGCGCATGGTAAATTATTCCAGAGCCTTCCGTTTTATTTATGTTTCTGACACGATCTTCTTACCAGATGCCATACTGTAACGTTATCATTTATTCCTACCACTACCTCCTCGACCCCAAGATTGCCGAACGAGTGTCCAGAGAGCTCTCTAAAGACTGCATCGTAGTCTTTGACGAAGCCCACAACATCGACAACGTTTGTATTGAATCACTCAGTATTGACATAACGGAGGATTCGCTGCGCAAAGCCACAAGAGGTGCCAACAACTTGGAACGAAAGATACAGGATATGAAGAGTTCGGATGCAGAAAAACTCCAAAATGAATATTCAAAGCTTGTGGAAGGTCTAAGGGAAGCAGAACAGGCAAGGGAAGAAGAACAGTTCATCTCCAACCCTGTTCTTCCGGATGATCTGCTCAAAGAAGCCGTGCCAGGAAACATACGACGAGCGGAGCATTTTGTCGCATTCCTTAGACGGTTCATCGAATACCTGAAAACGCGAATGAAAGTCACGCACACAATCTCCGAAACACCGCCTTCATTTTTAACTCATGTCAAGGACTTGACTTTCATCGAGCGGAAACCTTTGCGGTTTTGCGCCGAACGACTTACTTCGCTGGTACGCACGCTGGAGCTAATCAATATAGAAGATTACCAGCCTCTCCAAGAAGTCGCGACATTTGCGACTTTGGTTGCGACTTATGACAAAGGGTTCCTTCTGATCCTTGAGCCATTTGAATCCGAAGCAGCTACGGTTCCAAATCCCATATTGCATTTCACTTGTTTAGATGCCGCAATTGCGATCAAACCAGTATTTGAACGCTTCAGCTCCGTCATCATCACTTCTGGAACCTTATCTCCCCTTGAGATGTACCCTAAGATGCTAGGGTTCGATACCGTTATGCAAGAATCATACAGCATGACCCTTGCACGGCGGTCTTTCCTTCCAATGGTTGTCACCCGTGGGTCCGATCAAGCGCAGATTTCATCGTCATTCCAAATACGCAATGATCCAGGTGTTGTGCGCAACTATGGAAATCTTCTACTCGAGTTCTCCCGCATCACTCCCGATGGAATCGTCGTTTTCTTCCCGTCTTACCTCTACATGGAGTCGATCATCAGCATGTGGCAAGGAATGGGTATCCTGGACTCGATATGGAACTACAAGCTGATCCTTGTTGAAACCCCCGATGCCCAAGAGTCATCCCTCGCTTTGGAGACCTACCGAACAGCGTGTTGCAATGGTCGTGGCGCTATCCTTCTCTGTGTCGCCCGAGGAAAGGTCTCAGAAGGGATTGATTTTGACCACCACTACGGACGTGCAGTCCTGTGCATCGGCGTTCCATTCCAATACACCGAATCTCGCATCCTGAAAGCACGTCTAGAGTTCCTACGTGAAAACTACCGTATCAGAGAAAACGACTTCCTCTCCTTCGACGCCATGAGACACGCTGCCCAGTGTCTGGGTCGTGTCCTGCGTGGCAAAGACGACTACGGAGTCATGGTTCTGGCAGACCGTCGATTCCAGAAAAAGCGAACGCAACTCCCCAAGTGGATCAGTCAGGCCATGCTGGAGAGTGAAACGAACCTCAGTACAGATATGTCCGTCGCGACTGCGAAGAACTTCCTGCGCACGATGGCCCAGCCTTTCAAGTCCAGGGATCAAGAGGGAATTTCCACCTGGAGCATGGCAGATCTGGAGCGTCATAAAGAGAAGCAAAGGGTGGAAGAGGATAGAGCACGGAGGGAAGAGCTTGCCAATGCACACCAGATGAATCATGGTCAGAATGGTGGTGTTGTTCGCGAGGAATTTGACGATGATATTGATGAAGATCTCATGATGATGGACGCAGAGTGATCGTGGTCTCTGGGAGAATAATAATCCTTTTTGATTCATTTTGAGCGACGGCTATTAGAGGCGTTTTAAATTTTATAGCATACTGCAGCCAGTGATACCACAGTCGTTTAATATTAAAATTGGGCATGGGCATCTATTCTCTAAAATCATAAATGACTTTTTTCTAATTTCCGCTAAGAAAACTCCGTATCATATAAGACAGGTCAAATACACATAATCGAAATCTGCAAACATATACAAAAATAATAACAGTAATAGCGTATAACACATTCAAAACACCATCCACCACCTTAGGCTACAGGAGCAAGAACATCAAATCCGCCAGTACCGACAGTACCAGAACGACCAGTAACAATCCTACTACTGGGAGAAGCGAGGTTATCGAAATCCCTCTCAAGCACAGCATCCTTCAGGAAGCCAACTGTAGTCTCGAAACTCATCTTCGCCAACGGCGACGAGCTATCCTTCACGAGACCATTCCGGTTGAACGCCCGGAAGTCACCAGACTGCGTCATCACATCACCAATCAGGTTCAGATGGCGGTTGTCGACGGAGATACTGTGACCCTCGAAAACGTCAGACATTTCACGGACAATGGATGCACGCGCGGCCTCGACACCGTACAGCTTGAGCATGTGGTGAATCGAGTTGGTGTAGAGCGAGTGCGGCTTGATGATGTCTTGGTAGTCGCGCATGGCAAGCAGGTTGACACCATCTGTGATGACATGTGCGGGCTCGCCCTTGACCGGGTCAGCTTCGACAAAAGTGCAGTCACCAAGGCCAGGGATGGATTGGATGACGGCGTTGCGGGCGGCATCTTCGACCAGGGGGAGGAGGAGGAGCTTAGGGGTAGAGATGTCATATTGGAGCTGGACGGTGCAGGTGATGCCCTTGTTGGGGTTGAACTTGAATTGGGTGACTTCGGCGTATTTGCCCTTGATATCGTCCTCGCGTTTGATTTGTTCGTCTGTGTCAGCATCGTCGTCTGCGGCGTCTGTCATCTCCACGTCTTGCTTCCTGGTCGAGGGAGCGCCGGTGTTGTCTTCGTCGTCTTCGTCGTCTTCCGAGGCGTCTTGCTGGCGAACCATGTCTACTTCGTCCTCTTCGGGACCTTCGTAAGAGACCTGGTTCGAACGGTTCTGACCACCCCTGGCACGCTTAGCGTCGTCCTCGTCGTCTTCGACATCATCATCGGCGGGTTCATCTTCACGGTCAGGGCCCTGAGCCTGTTCGATGGTGCCAACAGACACACCAATTTCAGGCTGGGCAGCAGAGTGACTCTTGATTGATTTTTCGTCAATACGCTTCTTGAGCTCGGCCCGGGTGGACTTCACAAGCTTGGGGATGAACTTCTTCTGCAAAGTGTTCTGCATGTCCTTGGTGTTGATGGCGTATTCCGCGGTGTACTCTTCGGGCGGGAAGAAAGTCACCTCGACATCGTAGACCTTCGCCTTGGCGTAGCCCTGGCCGGCGGCGATTCTCTCCCTAACCTGAACCTTGTCAACAACCTCAGCGACACTGAGTTTGCTGATGGCCTTGGCGAATCGCTCAGCCTGTTCCTTGGGTATCTCCTCGTTAAGGATGAGCGTCATGGTGGGTGTCATGATGTTTGCGCTAGCTGTCATGACGATTTCACGTAAACGGGGAATACCCAGGGTGACATTCTTTGCTGAGTGACCAGCCAAATGGAATGTGTTTAGTGTCATTTGAGTGGAAGGTTCACCGATAGACTGGCCGGCAACGATACCAACGGCCTCCCCAGGATCCACGACGGACTTCAGATACTTCATGTTCATCAAGGTTTCGAAGGCCTTCTTGCTGATCACACCGTCAATATGGGTCTTCTTGTCGCGCAAAAGCTTGTCGGGATTGTTGTCCTCGTACTGTGTGGTTATTCAAGTTAGCTATGCGTAAATTAATTCCTTCTAGGAAGTTATCCTTACATTCTTGAGAGCCTGCGAAAACGATTCGGACGTACTTCCGAAGTTGCCTCCTGGGTGATAGTGGGCCAGCACCGGGTCCTTGGCATCAAGCTTGCCTTTGCGGACATTCTTCATCGCAGATTTATGCCAATCAGTAACTTCAGATTTCTCCATATTATGGAAGTCACTCGTAAGATTAACCGAAGACAAGACAGAGCGATGGTTTGAGGCCAAGAAATCAAAGTCCTTAAGGTGCACTTGCTTCGTGATATCGAGACCGTCTTCTCCGTACAAGAACTGAATAATGGACCCGTCGGAGACCTCGCGGACCGAAGTGTCGTATTCTGCCTTCAGGCCTTCCATACCCTTGATCAGACAACGCTGCAGATAACCGGACCGAGAGGTCTTGACGGCTGTATCAATAAGACCCTCACGACCGGCCATGGCGTGGAAGTAGTATTCTTGAGGCTTGATACCGGTCAAGAAACGACCGCAGACATAACCACCAGCCATAGGGTTCGTCTCGAATGCCCTGAACGATGGCAGGGTTTTTCCACTAATCATAACAGGCACACGGCGACCTTCCAAAACTTGTTGACCGAGGTTACAAGAAATCAGGTTGGCGTTGACACCGGAACCCTTGGCTCCGGAGATTGTCATCGACTGCATTTGGTTCCGCGGGAACTGCTTGACTAGACCCTTTGGAAGACAAGCCGCCGTAATCTCAGAGGAGAGCTTAGATGTTCTAGCGTTCGTAACACTATCCAGGCCGCCTTGCTTGTCATCATCACGAAGAACCTCTTCCAACCGCCGCTGCAGCTCAGCATCTTCGTCGGGAACCTTGGTCTGGTCCAGAGTCACATATTTCAATGCAACCTCACGACCAATACTTGAGGCATGGCTAATCTTCTCCTTGCGGACACGATCGCCCTCCTTAGTCAACCGAAGATCGTCGATACCACAGGTAAATGCGCGCATGTTCAAGAATCTTGTCAAGAGTCGTCCAAGAATACCGATCAATCTCCCCGCGATCTCATGACCGTAGATCTCGTGAATGGAATCAATCAATCCGCCAGCGGTAGGTCCAACTTGCTTCTTGTCGAGGATACCACACAGCATTTCACCATCCTTGAATATAACGGTTCCTTCTTCATTGCCCTCGCCCCATCGGTCTCCGGGGGTTGAAGACTTGCTCTTCAGATTCAGACCAGCTCGGCCTGGGGGCATGATATTCTTAAGGATCGTGGTGATGATCTGCTTTCCGGTCCACAGGCGCTTCGGACGAATCACAGTCGGACCCACGAGTTGAATGCGCTCTGTGATCGTGTGAGAGTTTTCTGGTCTCAGACAGTTATACAACAATTGGTGGTAATCTTCTTCATCAAAGAAGGAATCCCGGCATGTGAACCAAGTTCCCATCGAGATATGGTCCTGGATAAGACCTCTCAGTGGTTTACCCGATGTTGCGACGAGATATTGGTGGTTTGCATCGGCGAGCATCATAGCCTCGGATCGTGCAAGCTCGTTTTGTGGGAAATGCATGTTCATTTCGTCACCGTCAAAGTCGGCGTTGTAAGTATTGCAGTTGGCGTAGTGCATCCGAATTGTTCTTTCATTAGGAAGGACCCGAGCTTTGTGACCCATGATGGACGGCTTGTGAAGCGTAGGTTGACGGTTCATCAGAACGACATCACCAGTGGTAAGATGGCGATAGACCTTCTTGTTTCGAGATCCCTTCATCCGCCAGTTCGAAGGAGCAAGAAGCTGGTTCGCAAGAGCTGTCCGCTCATCCAGACTCTTAAATTTGAGGTTGGTGACCTGGCCCATTTCGTTCTCAATGGCAGCGGCACCAGGGTACTTGTCCGGTCCGTTGATGACTGCTTGCTTCATCTCCCAGAAGTTGTGGTTGGTGACAGGCTCAGGATAAGTCAACTTCTTGGCGAACACAAGCGGGACACCGATTTCGTTGGTTTCAATGTTGGGATCCGGTGAAATGACACTACGGGCAGCAAAGTTAACACGCTTACCCATCATATTCTTTCTGAACAGACCCTCTTTCTTTTCCAAAATTTGCTTGATACCGTTGGGGGCGCTAGCTGCTGCTGGACCCGAAAGACCGCTACGATCGCGGTCATGGAGGCCATTGACAGTGTCCTGGAGCTGCACGATAGCATGGAGCAGATCACGGTAATCCCGCATCCTGGTGACAGAGTCGGAACCAGCATTCTGCCTTTCCTTGCTAATCTGGTTGATGATGTCGCAGTTCTTCAGGATCTGTGTGAACGCTGTGTTTTGCTGCGCCTCCATGATCAAGCCAGGTCCCTGGGCGGCAGCTGGACGGTACTTGTTTGGTGGCACCAGGATGTTCTTGATGAAAAACATATCCGCGCTGACCTTAGACTCACCCTTCAAAATAGGTCTGGAGCTGTACACAAGGTTCAAAATCTCTCCTTCCTTCTCAAAGAGCAGGACCATCGCAGCATGGACCTCAGGAGAAGGCATGAATTGCTGGGTCTCGCCTGCGGTTTGCTTCTGTTCGTCGATCTGGGTGACAACGGCATTACCACGAGCCACCTCTTCTTCTGCACCGTGGAGCTCGTCGTCGACAATTGCTTGCTTCCCCTTCAGATTAAGACTCTTGGCCTGTTGGAGAAGGATCAGAGAATTGGGAGCTTGGAAACCAGCTTGCAGCATTGCGAGTCGGGACTTCTCGGCTAGAGGTTTGCGGAAGATCTTCGAGTGTCGGTCTCTCCGGTATCCTGGCGAAATACTTGTCCAATGTCAGCGGCTGTCCCCACGTTGAAGATTATAAGATATTTGGGCGTCAACGCACCCGCTGCAGTTGGTGCATTTCTTGAAGCTGACAATGTCTTTGAAGAAATCCTTGACCACTGTCCGTCTCTGCTCCGTCGCGATCGGATTCTTTGCGCCAGCCATCAGACTCTTTAACCTGCCGGACGCCTGAGCTTCCCGAATGCACTTCTTCACATAGGTATTTCTGCGTTCGATCATATCCTCCTCGTCTTCGTCCTCACTGTCCGAGCCTTCGTCTTTCGATTTCTTCTTGTCCGTTTTTCCGGTTCCCATTGAGTCGATAACACCGGCTTCGTCGACCAATCCATACTGTAGAAGCCGCAGCTTACACACGTAGGTATTGATTTGAACACGGGACATTTGGAAACGATGGCAGTAGATACATTGCGCCCGGATTAAGCGGAAGAGCTGGTCAAAGAACGTAACATTATAAACGTGAAGGGGCAGTTCGACATGTCCAGGATGACCAGTACAGGACCAAGAATTCAAGCGACATGTTGTGCAGCTAGATTGCAATTAGTCTCTCATCACGTACACTGCAATAACAGCAGATCCGGCAAGGCCACCAAAAGCAAAAATACGATTGAACCGCAAGGAAGTGCACTTACACATGGTCACCCCATGCGCCTAGGGCCGGATCATAAAGACCACCTGGAACAGGGTTGTTGAAGGTATCCAATGTCGGAGTATTATGGATTCGCTTAACAGAGATAGCTTTGACGTCGTCGTTGGAATAGACGCCAAAGTCGATACCCCCAATCGAGGAGGCCACAGGACGTGCGAAAGTCGCCATGGCTCCCAGAACTGCCTGGCGCGACAGAAAAAAACTTCTTGTTTTCTTGAATAGGCCTGGAGGACGAAAAGCCGATCTCCAAAAGGCCCGGCGAAAAATTAACCCAAGAACTTTTTTCTGCCATGCGCCACCGCCTTCAGTCCACATCGGGAATCGGCCCGTGATCTCAACCGAGTTCTTCTGCACTGCATCTATCCCACTGAGTCCCTCGCAACGCGCTTATATATCTCTTCCCGACCTCATTCTTTATACGCGCATTACTGGCTACGGTCTGGGATCTGTGGGTGAGTGATTTTGACACGAGCCATGGACGTGTCAGGCAACATACTGAAGCGGCCTCACCCCGAGGACGAAGAGAACAATACACAGAAGAAGACCCGCTCCAACGATGGCTCTCCAGTACCTGCCCAGGGAGGCTCTGCCGGCGGCAATGTCGATTTGTCAAAAATGCTGGCAGAGGCAAAAGCAAGAGCAGATGCTATACGCGCACGACTTGGGCCTGTGAAAGGCGCATCTCCGACAACTACATCATCAGCAGAGCCTACTCCCAGTTCTACTCCTCCCCCAAACCCTACCATGTCTAGATTGGAACAGATGAAAGCTAGAGTAGCAGCAGCTACCGAAAAGGCCAATGCAGCGGCTCAGCAACGGCCAAGGGCTCCTCCTCCTCCGTCTTACCTGCCTCCGGAAATGGAAGAAGACAGCACACCGAAGGCTCGAGGAGGATTAGATGTTGGTTTACACCCTGCTTTGCTTTCAGATTTCTCGGCGGATTTTCGAGGCGCCAAAGGAAGACAATCCCAAGCGAAAGCAGCCAATCGACGCACTGATTCCCCGATGCCTGCGAAACCAGGACTTGATCTTTCGGGTCCATCTCTGGAAGAAATCAAGGATAACCCGTATTTTGATCCAAGTCTTGGGCCGAGGACCACGATTGCGAAGCCGCGGCAGTCAAGACAACTTGTTTTCAATCAGAAAGGGAAATACATGCAACAAGCGGCTGCTCTACGTCGACAAGCTCAGCTTGAGGCTATGAAGAAGCGTATTGCGGAACGGACGCGACAGGCGGGTATTGATGAAGATTTGGACGTCGAAAAAGCGTTCCTTGTTCCCGCGCCGCCCGCGGTTGAGTGGTGGGATGAAGGTCTGGTGAACGGAGATAACTACTCTGCCATTGAAGATGAAAAGAACGTGAAGATCGAGACACCCGATACAATAGTGACTGCTTACATTCAACATCCTGTCCTCCTTGACCCACCACAGGAGAAGCATATGCCCCAACAAAAAGCCATGTTCCTCACACCCAAGGAACAAGCAAAGATTCGTCGACAGCGGAGAATGGCCGATTTGAAAGAGCAACAAGCGAAGATCAGATTGGGTCTTGAGCCAGCACCGCCGCCAAAGGTTAAGAAGTCCAACCTGATGCGGGTATTGGGTGAACAAGCCGTCAAGGATCCTACTGCCGTCGAAGCGCGTGTAACTCGTGAAATTGCAGAGCGTCGCGAGAAACACGAAGAAATGAACGCGGAACGTAAATTGGGCAAAGATGAACGCCGAGAGAAACTCGCAACGCAGCAAGAAAAAGACGCAGAGAGGGGTATTCACGTCTCTGTGTATCGGATCGATAGCCTTGCGAATGGACGAAATCGCTTCAAGATTAGCAAGAATGCTGAACAGCAGGCTCTTACCGGTGTCTGCGTCATGCACCCTCGATTGAACCTGGTGATTGTCGAAGGCGGCGCACACTCAATCAATGCCTACAAGAAACTCATGTTGAACCGAATCGACTGGGGCGAGAACCCTGGTTCTAACGGTGCCCAAGAGAACAAAAGTCGCGAGCCTCTCGCATCGTGGCTAGAGGCTGAGGATGACAAAGGGAATTTGAAGGATCTCAGTACTAATTCCTGTGATCTTCTCTGGGAAGGTCAAGCCAAAGGCCGTGCTTTTAGGAAGTGGCTAGGAGCGCGTGTCTGCGAAAGCGATTCGCAAGCTAAGGATGTCCTGGCTAGAGGGAAGATGGAAAACTTCTGGGTTCTGGCTAAAAGCGCGAAAACCAGTGAGTTCTGAGGAATGCAGACCTTGTATGTATAGTTAATAACCGTAATCGATTCATTCATCATGCTCATACAATCGAGCAAATTGTGGTCTATAATTGCTGTACAAAGTAGAAAAACTTTTATTCATCCCAAACCAAAAATCACATAACATAACCCTGCTTGCTCCTTCGAATGCAAACGTAATATGTCTAACAGACATATCATCAATGTACTATTACTGCGGAGGACGAGAAGACCCTTGGCCTTGGTTCCCATTACCCCATTGCTGTAAGAGGTTCAATTGCGCCCTGACCTGATCGAAATTTATCGCTGGAGGTTGGCCCACGGATCCTTGTGCCTGAGCTGGTGCTTGCTGAACTTGAGGCTGCTGCTGCAAATACTGTTGTTGGTATAGTTGGCGCTGTGCCTGTTGCTGATGCAAGGCAGCTAGAACCAGTTGCGGATTGAATTGCGGGTTCGGAGGCATCTGCTGATAAGGGTTTGCTTGCTGCTGGATGCCCTGTAGGTATGGCATCTGGAACTGGAATGGTATCGGCGATTGGGCCTGGGGATAGGGCTGTTGTTGTTGCTGCTGTTGTTGTGGGAAGTTAAACGGGGGTTGCTGTTGGGGGATTCCAAATGCGGGCGGCTGATTTTGTTGGTAGGGAGTTTGGGTGTAGGGATGCTGAGGTTGAGGTTGAGGTTGCTGTTGAGGCTGAGACTGGGCCTGGGAGTCATGGGGATAAGGCCGACGGTCATGATACGAGCCCTGACCGCGTGGTCCACCCCTGCCACGACCACCACGGCCGCGATCAGAACCTCTGCCTCGACCTCTGCCACCGCGGAAGCCTGACCCTCTCGTTGCGGATGGTCCGTCACCCTCGACCGGCGCCTCTCCTTGACCCATGATCTCGTGTAGATTCTTGGGGCGAGCAAGCGGGGTGTAGCCATCTTCACCGGCATCATCGTCATAGTTAAGCTCGGTCTGGTTGAGCCTCGAAGGGCCTGGTGGACCTCTTCTACCTCTTGCAGGTCCGCCATCGCCACGCCTAGCGTCTTTCTTCTCCTGCCGCTTCTGTTTGAGTTTCCGCTTGTAATCGGCCTCTGTTTCGTCGTCCGAGAATTCGACTTCGTCCTCCGCAATTTCTTCGTCGTGGAAGTTGGAGGCGTCGCTTCCCTTCATGCCTTTGAGAGGCTGGGTGAAGACGAATGAAGAGTGTTGCTCAACGTAGAAGATGCTCTGCCCTTTGGAGATGCCGCGCTCCTCCATGGCAGCAATACTTTCATAGCGGACTGTATACAAGGGATTCTCAACTCTACCCAGAGTTTCGCAAACCACACCAACGATCTTACGTTGTTCGTCGCATAGCAATGAGCCGCCCTCAAGTACCTGGTATTCGCCCGAGACATTGGCCTCGATAAGAACATTGTTCTCGACGATGGTCTGAACATGGCCCAGGTGCACAACCTTCATGTCAGGTGTGACTGTGACATCGGGAATCGGTGGTGCATCTTCTAAAATTTCGTTTGCCGTTTTGATATGGCCTCCTGATTTGCCTTTCCCATCACCTTCATCGTCGGAGCCAAGTTCCGCCTGCATCAAGATCCGCGCTTGTTCTTCGGCGCTGAGGATAGGGTAATCTTCGTCTTCGTCGCTGTCGTCATCAGAGGAATCTGTCGTATCGTCCGAAGATGATTCATATGGAGACGAGTCCACCTCCCATTCAGGGTGTTCGTCTTCTTCGTTTTGAGCGGCTTCGGTTGCGGGCGCAGCTTCTGCGGCGTTTGCAGTGGTTTTGATAGAGGAGTTCGCGTCTGGTAGTTCATTTGTAGCTCCCTCTTGCTTTTGCTGTGCGTCCTTCTGATCCACCTCCATTGCTTCCCCAGCTTGGGGTACTGGTTCCGGTTGCCGGTTTACTTGTGTCGGCTCTGTCGCATCTTGCATAACTGCGTGTTGCGGTTCAGACTTCGCATTAGCCACCTCATTTCCTTCCGTCATATCAGTGTCTTCTGTAGTCTGCGCCGGAATTGATTCGCTATTCGACTGCAAATCATGAAGGTTGTCATTGACGAGATTTAATCCTGGAATTAGTGGAGCTGGTTGAGAAGCGGTTGGTTCGGCAGCAGTAGAGACTTTTGCGACATCTTCTTTGTTTACATCTTTGCTCAAGGGCGTCCCTGCGTTGAATGGCGTGTTGTAAAAATCACTGCCATCCTCGCCCGGCGTCACTGCGACGGGTGGCGTCTCGTTCATGGCGCCTGGAACTGGGAGGCCAGGCTGTTGCTGATCACTCATTCTTATAAAATCAGAAGCAGGAGAGCTGTTGAGAACAACTCGAAAAGAAAGAAAAAATCATAGAATAAACTGGATGAAAGTGGAGGGTTACCATAGGGGCATAGAGAAAAAAAAAAGAAAAAAGATAAGATATGGAAGTGCGGTAGTTGCCGTTGCGGTCACCGGACAAGCTCCTCCGCAATAATGAGGACTTCCGATGGACTTTCTTCACAGCATTCTATTGATGTCAAATAAATCCATTGAAATGTCGTCTGCAGGCTCCTCTGCACAGATTCCGCCGCGCACCAAAAAACAGCGGTATGTCTGTGGTTGCTCCATCACATACGTTCTTTGGCCAGCTAACATAGAGCAGCGCCGGGCCAGCACCGTTCTACTTGCCATTGAATATAACGCTCTACGTGTTCCTCATCTCGAACTCGATTGCCGCTTTTCTCGCTCCGATTCAAGACTGCGACGAGGTCTTCAATTTCTGGGAACCCACTCATTATGTCGACTATGGATACGGGCTTCAAACATGGGAATACTCGCCGGTTTATTCGATCCGAAGCTGGCTGTACATTTCTCTCCACGCTCTCGTGGGGAAGGCTGGCTCGTTGATTTTCCGTGACAAGGTTTCTGCATTCTATATCGTTCGTTTCGCTTTAGCCGTCTTCTGCGCCTCCTGCGAGACAAAGCTGTACTCAGCAATTTGCCGAACTCTGAACCCGAGAATTGGACTTTTGTTCCTCATGATTGTCGCATTCAGTCCGGGCATGTTCCATGCTTCTACTGCGTTCCTCCCGTCGAGCTTTACTATGTATATGTCCATGCTGGGTTTGACGGCTTTCTTAGACTGGAGAGGCGGGCAAAAAACAGCGCAGGGTATTATGTGGTTTGGATTGGGTGCGATTGTCGGCTGGCCATTCGCTGGGGCGCTGATTGTTCCGCTTTTGCTTGAGGAGTTCGTCATTGGATTCCTTGCAGGTTCTCTCAAGAAAGTGGTTTACAGCGTCGTTGATGGGGCTTTGCGGTGTTTAGCCATTCTGGTATGTCCCTTTCTTTCTCGGAAGAAATTATCTTGCATACGTACTGACCACCCCCAAGACCGCTGAGGTCGCTGTTGACTATGTGTTCTTCCAAAAGTTCACCATCGTCCCGTGGAATATCGTCGCTTACAACATTTTTAGTGGCGAAGGAAGAGGTCCTGAGATCTTTGGCACGGAGCCATGGACGTTCTACATCCGAAATTTGCTGCTTAACTTCAATGTTTGGTTCATTTTTGCTATGCTGGCTGTGCCACTGCTTGGTTTTCAGGCAATCTTCCGGTCTCAGGCCACCAATAAGCAGACGATTCTACGAACCGTTACCCTTCTCACCCCATTCTACATGTGGCTCAGTATTTTCATTGTCCAGCCTCACAAGGAAGAGCGTTTTATGTATCCCGCATACCCCTTCCTTGCTCTTAATGCCGCTATTGGATTTCATATGCTCCTCTCATTTATCGGGTCTAGCAACCCGAAAGAGCTAATAGGGCGGGTGCCTGCCCAGTTCAAGCTTGCTGTAGTCCTCTCGATGGTTCTTCTGTCTATCAATGCAGGCTTACTGCGAACTGTCGGTATGGTCACTGCCTATAACGCTCCTTTGAAGGTGTTTGAACCTTTAGAAAAGACGGAAGTCCAGGCTGGCGAGCCTGTCTGTTTTGGCAAGGAGTGGTATCGATTCCCGTCGTCATATTTCCTCCCCAATGGTATGCGGGCGAAGTTTATCAAGAGCGAATTCAAGGGGCTTCTTCCCGGCGAATTCCCTGATGCCGCAGATTATCCCGCTCTTTTCGATGGTGCATCACAGACTCCCACTGGAATGAACGATCGCAACGAGGAAGATCCTGGCAAATATGTGAGCACCCATCTATTTATTATTTGCATCAAAATTTAGCTAATTCATAATCAGGTCGGTGTCTCTCAATGCTCTTATCTGGTCGATTCGTATTTCCCCGGACGTGAAGCAACCGAGCTGGAGCCGCATTACGTCGAAGACGAGTCACAGTGGGAGAAACTCTCCTGCAAGGAATTTCTGGATACCTCCCGGACTGGTCTCTTAGGTCGTCTGGTCTGGATTCCTGATCTACCGGTCATCCCGGATCGCTTCCGTCGGCATTGGGGACAATACTGTCTTCTCAAGCGGCATGGTGTTGGCGAGGTGTAAGTATTTGGTTAACATCAAGCCTAACGGTGTAAATATCATCAAAGATATACATTCAGGAGCTTGCATCTCCAAACTACTACTCAAGCAGCCGTGTTTGGCTAGCCTTACCCTGAAGGCTAGACCCAAGCAATCACAGAATGCTGCTTTAGACCGCCAGCATTGTAGGCATTGCGCCCTCCTGTGCATACCAATACCCTCGGTAAAATTGCAGAGCTGCCTCGGCAGGTACTAAGAAAACATTGAAGTACCTCGGAGGTTGACATGATCCGGTATCGAACTTGTTGATAAAATGTTGAATACGTCCAAAGACGATGCTCAGTTCATTACCTTTTTCTTAACAAAAAGACTCAAAGCAAACCCCAACCCCCCAATCCCCGTCAACAAAGCCATAACAGCTTGAAACCCCAGCGCAAAATCATCTTGAATCGTCTGTCTCATAACCGGCTTCTGCCCGGTATCCTGCATATCCCTCAATTTCTGCGCATACGCTGTCGCATCCGTCGCAATCCACCCAGGAAGCCCATCATTCGCCAACCGATCCTTCAACACATTTTGAAACATCGTACCCCCCGTAGCAACACCAAGACACATACCGAAACTGCGCAAAAAGCTATACACCGACGTCGCAACAGCAACATCATCCTGACTACAAGTAGCCTGCGCAGCAAACAGCCCCGGCCCCAAAAGAAAGCCATGCCCTATACCCGCAATAATCAACAGAATTACCCAGACAGCGGTCTTCGTATCTGATTCGAGGAGAATGAGGAGTCCGGAGGCAAGCGTTGTCAGCGGCCAGCCGATCCAGAGACACCAGCGGTATCTGCCTGTGTGGGTCATGAGGACTCCGGCAATGACGGAGATTGGGAGCATTCCGGCTGTCATTGGGAGGCCGCTTAGGCCTGTTTTTAGGGGGTCGAAGAGTTTGACGCCTTCGAGGTAGATTGCGACGTAGTAGGCTTCGGCGAAGAGCTAGAGTGACTTGTCAGTATTTTCTGCTTTCCTCGGGCTTCCCCTTCTGGGGGCTATGGGTACTGTACGTACAATCAACCCTTGAAGCATCCCACAGAGGTACGCTGCTGTCGTTCGAAAATCCTCAAAGATCCAAATTCGCAGAAAAGGGTTCTCGGTCCCCCACCTCTCCCATAAAATTGTCAAGACAAAACCCGCCAACCCTAAGAAGATAGGAACAAGCACTTGGGCCGAATCCCAGTCATACTGGACACCTCCCCAAGTAACCCCAATCAAGAAACTGGTCGTGCTTCCCAGGAACAACCCACAACCGACAAAATCGAGCCGACGCCATTTTGACAAAAACGAACCTTTCGTCGTCGTTCCAGAAGACACTTCAGGTCGATACAAAAACGGAACAGCCACCAAAGAAACAGCACAAATGGGAAAATTGATATAAAAGATCCACCGCCATGTCTTAGGATGCGCACATGCACCCCCAATAACCGGCCCCGTGACCGTCCCAATAGCCCAGGCGACTTGTATCGCAGCCCAATACCGCGGCCGCAAACGCAGAGGAACAATATCCGTGAAGATGGCCAGCACCATGGAGAAAATACCTCCTGCGCCGATACCCTGCACGGAGCGGCCGGCGAGAAGCTGTGGGAAAGCGTACGCAGAGCATGCTATTGCTGTTCCGATGGAGAATACCAAGATCATTACAATGAGTAGGTCCCGACGTCCGAAGATCTCGGAGATGGCTGCGACGACGGGTTGGCAGACGGCATTTGCCAGGAGAAATGAAGTTCCTGCCCAGAATGCATCGGTGGCGGTTCCGTTGAGGTTTTGGGCTAGTGTCTGATATGAACATGCTTGTCAGCGGGTGTTTATTCAGAACGAAGGTGCCATATCATACTGGTAGCGTTGGGATCAGAATTGTAGCATCAAAAGCCGCCATCAATGATAACAACGTCAGGCTTCCAATCAAGAATAAATCTGATCTAGATGCATTCCAGTCATTATGGTCCTGGAGTACTGCCATTGTGCAGCTCAGCGCACCTGCTTCTTGCAAGGTTGATGTTGGTGTTGAATACGAATCTAAAAAATCATGTTAATATCGCATAATACTCGATGCATGGCGACGCTGTACTCGGTACGGAGCATGGTTTTCTCGCTTTCCAGACTAGCTCACCCCTATCCCAATGGTTTGGTTGATCTATAACTGAGAATGTCGGTCTCGAGAATGCAGATCTTCAGCTACAGCGGGATATCTGAACGGTGGAGCTGAACGATGGAGCTGAACGGTGGAGTTGGAGGTCCGTTCTATTGAACCTAACAATGTGATATGTGGTCTATTGAATTAATTGTTGACTCGCTATTATTCAGGGACATTGAATGATCTACAAAAAGTCGCATTTTCCCTTGGGACAGCTCTACTATGTATCTCCGATCAATTGCTGGTGTACATAGTACGAAGTATCTCAACACAACAATTACTATGTCTTATTATTACATTATATACAGGGTATCCCTATTATCGCACATATTGATTCGTTCCTAACCGCAATTATTGAACCGACTTGCGTCGAAACAGTAGGAGCCTGACCATCAACCGTAACCCCACTGAGCCAGCCATATCAACCAACGACCGCTTCGTAAACTTCTTAAACACCCAATTAAAACACAAATAAAACGCCATCATCTTTCCTAATTTTTCGATCATCTCCTTTCCGTTGTAGAATATCGCATCCCGAAAGCGCTGCTGGAACACCGAGACGCGATTCCCTGTCGGATACGGCTGCGGTGGAACAGGTTGCCCAAGGAACTTGCATAGCGGTTCCCAGCCTTCACTGACTTTATACACGAGCAAGTTCTCGGGAGGAACCATCTCTTTCACAGAGGCGTAGTGGGCTTCGAACGCTTTGCGTCCGTTCGCTTCGAAGTTATCGTTGAAGTAGTGCGTCCAGATTTTTGTCCACGTAGGTCGCAGCCAACGGGTATGCATGACAAACAAGTTCTCCAGGAGTTGCATCAGTGGGAACAGGGGGTGGAAGAGAAGTGGCTGGAAGGTTCTTTTCACAGAGCTATTGATGGTTAGTACTTCGTTCTGTCTCGCTTAGGGAATGGACACACCTATGCCATTCATCGACATCCCTCTCTGTAAGTATGACCTTGGCTTCAGGGTATGCTTCTATGAGTTCTTTCGAGAAGGCCGCAGCCGGAAAGTCACAGACAGCTTGACAATTACCCAACAGCTGGTCAAAGTCCTCCCGGCCAAATGGTTTCCCAACGCCATCGTATTTGGCCCGAAGTGCTTCATACCACAGCTCGCAATCTCGAGGGTTCTCTAGCGCAGCCATATAGCCATGATATGTGTCATTATAGCCCAGTGCCCTCAGAGCCTGCCTCAATGCTGCATATGTCCATTAGCTTCAATTCGGTAAACCCATGTAAAAAAGAGCACTCACAGTCAGTCCCTGTGCGACAGAGTCCAAGCGCCAGGACTTTCATGGGCACTTGGCGCTTGCCATTTCGCCGATCAATTCTGGTGACTGTCTTGACGACATCGTGGAATTGGTAAGTTGCCATGGCTGCTTTTGGAGAAAACGAGGGTTCCGGAGATATTGAATGAGTTGTTCAGTCAGGCAATTCCGCGCAGTATTTATTCTCAACTACACTCCGTAAACGAAAGACAGTCCGTCTGCATTTGACTATGCTGAACTAGTCAGTTCATATAGATCCACTTCCCCACTGAGTTGGAGATTTATCTCCAATAGTACTATGTGGGTATCTGCAAGCCCCTGTAATTTCACGAACCTGCCCAATTGAATTCTACTTCAGCCAGCCTGCTTGGTCTTTGAGACTCAGCATGTCGATCATAGCGAACAGTTCCATTTTTTGTCTTGGCTGCTGTCGGTGCCCGCAGAGGTATACATAGTCAATGTCTTCAAATCCGGGGGATCACTTGAAATGGATATTTTGCAATCATTATTCCCAACAGGTCAAGTCCGATTCGTTGCACTTTGATATTCCTTTCGCAGTGATCGTGTTACTTCAGCATGGCAGACACTCCATTCGAAATCGGACTCATCCAATCATTTGCAGAGCAAGCCGTCTTCCTTACGGGCAGCACTGGTGGCATGGGAGGATGTATTCTGTACAAGCTTGCAGTGCAACTCCCTACAAAGAAGATATACGTCCTATGCCGTGGTTCCAAAGAAAGGGCGATAGCAAAATGGAGGAAGAGCATGGGGAACTGCGCCAATGCCATTCTCGCGACAAAGAAGGTCGTGTTTGTCTTGGGCGATATTGTACAGCCCAATTTCGGTCTCAGCGAGCACGATCTCGAGGCCATGCGCCGTGATACAACGGTCATTATACATTCGGCCGCGAGTATCGCATTGAACAGTGAACTGGCCGAAGCAATTGAGCAGAACTGCTTACCTTGCTTGGAACTTGCACGAATGGCCACCTCCTTCCCCATGTTGAAGCTTCTCGTGCAAACATCCACTGCCTACGTCAACACATTCTTGTCCGATGGCAAGGTCCTTGAGAAGATCTACAGCGACATCGCAGAGCAAGACCCCGAGCAGGAACTGCAACACATCCTGAACACCGGAGACCACCCGAACACCAACCAGTATACATGGCCGTATGCGCACTCAAAACACCTCATGGAGCGCCTCTTGCATCACCGACACAGCAACCTCCCGATTCTGATCGTCCGGCCGAGCATCATCGGCCCAGCGATCCGTCACCCGTTCCCTCACTATGGCCCTCCGGGCTCAAACCCAGCATCCACTTTTGTCCGCGTTTTCCTGTCCAGTGACTCAGAACCAATGGTCTTCCACGTACCTCAGGGCCAAACAAGCGGAACAAACATCCTCGACGAAGTCCCCGTAGACTGGGTCGCCAATGTCGCCCTACTGCACATCGCGGCAGGATCAGTTGGAATCGTGCACGCAGGAGCGCAACTATATGTCCCCCGCACGTTGGACGCGCTCCTAGGCGCCATGCAAGATAATGCTGGAGAAATAGCTCGACGGAAACAGCTTCCGAAAATCATTTTCTCTGCCGACCATTCCGTCGAGCAGTGCTTTCTGGCGGAACTGTTTCGGATATGCGCGAGGAATTGGGATTTCGATTGCCAGCGTTCCCTGCGGTTTAAGGAATTAGCCGGACCGCTTAGCCTGAGGACGGATGGACATGATATGACCAAGTTTACTGACAGCCGGGTGCGCATGATTGCCAGTGAGGTTTTGGCTGCTTCGCGCCCAGCTAAACTGTAACGTTGGACGTCCTGGATAGTTTTCGGATAACGTTTAATATCCCTGTATATAAAATAAATCCAATAAGTCAGTCGGTGTGTTCAAGTCCTGCAAATGCGAAGGCTTTCGACGTTGCATTAGAACGACAGCATATACTTCTAAATTAGGAAATCTGATCCGTCCGCGATATGAGATAAGCTTCTCTACACAACGCTCAAGTATACCCTGCACACTGTCAATCATCGGTTTCTGACGCATGGCATTTGTAACTGATGCACGACCGCATTTGATTAACGTGTTAGGAAAGACCTTATCGATAGGGTCATGTTACACGCGGTTGCATAAATAACGGCATAATGTCTCTGTCCTTATTCTTGATGAAATATTCGTTTCTTGGATCTTCTCCTCTTCATAGTCATAATTACCGTTGCTATATCAAATGATGTCTTCACAAATCCTCAACACCAGCCAATATCACCTCGAAGACGTGGCCTTGATAGGTCTGGCAGTCGCCGTCTGTATCTGGGCCGTAAATAACATCCTCAAGAGATGGAATACTAAACAAGAAGCTACTAGACCCTTAACACCAGATCTCGAGAAGAAACCGTTGGGATCGAAGTTCAAAAAGTCGGACAGGAAGCCAGGAGGTACGCTATGACCTCGGTTAAGAATACATAACGTGGTATAAGCAACTGACTGTCGTCAATACAGAATGGACACCATCGGATTTCAAAAGGCCAACGGCATCACCGTATCTGAATTGGAATGTTCATACGACAAAGCCGATACCGTATCGGCCGTTTCGATATGGGCCGTGAGTGGACAACCGTAACATTCTCGGGCATAATGGCTCACGCTTGCAGAAAATACTTTATCACTATGGGACTGAGAAGTATGAAGTGGGATGAATGGATAGGTGAGACAACATGCGAGTATACAAGGACACTTGCTCACGGAACAGAACTTGACAACCATTACTTTCGATACCACGCCGACAAAAACCGTCGAATCAAAGAACGTGGCACAAAGAGCTGCATGACTGCGCCAGAAGCAATGGACGGAGCGATCGAACTACTGGAGGAACTGTAAGTAGCCCCCGTCACAGTCCCAGAACTAGATACTGAGGCAGATCTGACACCAACAACACCAGTTGCACCTACCTCCCTGAACGCTACCCCACCATGTTCCTCAAAACACCCACCGGAATAACAAACCTCGCCACAAACGAATCCTTCAATATAACCACCCGCCCCCTCCCCGAAGACCCCATGGCCACCTCCGCCCGCCTAATCCAAGACGACCTAGCCCTAATGATCGAGCGCCCAGACGGCGACTACTACCTCCTCGCCGGCGCAATCCTGCTCCCTGGTTTCTGGCGCTTGCAGGATAAATTCGGCATGCGGCTTTCGGAAATACATACCTCGGGTGATGTTCCGCAGTATAAGGAGAAGCTGGAGAAGGGGATGATGAATTTCTTCCGAAGGCTGAGGCCTGAGGATCCTGTGCTACGGAATAATTATTTCATTCAGGTTGATGATAATCTCGCGTGGTCAGGTAGTATTGGGCCTGAGGACTTGGAGGAGGTATCGTGGAATACGGCGCAGAAGGACAAGGCTATCGAGCACCACTTTTTCCGGTCAGAGAGACAGTCTCTTCGCCGGCTTCCAAGATCTGGTGCTGTGGTGTTTACGATAAGGACGTATTTCGAACCTATTGCGGAGATTGTGAAGGAGCTGTATGTGCCTGGAAGACTGGCATCTGCTATTCGCAGTTGGGGTGATGATGTGTCCAGGTACAAAGGGAAAGAAAAGTACGAGGGTGTCTTGTTAGAATACTTAGATCGCAAGCATGAGGAGCAGATTGCTGCTGGGCTGGAATTGGAGAAAGAGGATGATGTTAGGAGTTATCCTTTTTAGTTGCTTTTGTGCATCGGGTTCTTCATCGACATCTGAATATTTTAAGTAACTATGTGCTTTACACTCGATGAAATCATAACGTTCATTGATTGAATACGATCTCAGCTGTCCCCAATGCCTAACATCCCTGTCCAGCCTCAACTTCAACTTAAAATATCCCAGTTCTCTCTCTCTCGTTCCGGTACATCATCTCCCACTAGACCCAATATCAGGCATCTAAGGAGTCGGCGCAAGCAAAACAGCCGCACAAGCCGCCTGGCAGGTCCCATACGCCGTGTTGCATGCTATAATGCTAGCAGGCGCAGAAGCACCCAAAGTCGCGCCCCAGGTAAACCCTGCAGCAGAGTAACAAGCCATAACGACGCCTGAACAGCCGGCCTGGCAGATGCCGTAGCCTATGGGACCGGCGATGGCGGTGGACGCGAGGGGGAGGAGGATTGCGGTGGAGAGCTTCATTTTTGTTCGGATAAGGAGTTTGTTCTGTGGTTTCTGTAGGGTTGGTTGGGATTAGCTGGACGCTGAGGTTTGTTTGGAGTCAAGTAGTTTGGGGAGGGTGAGCGTGTGGTCGTTGAGAAGGAGAGTCCCGGGAACTTACGTGATAGTGTGGTCTTGTAGGTTGGGAGATGGGCAGATGGGGGATGATGGATGTTTAATAAATTAGAAGAGAAGAGAGAATCAGAAAAACAAAAGAAGAGGGAGAAACAGGCAAACAAAAGAAAGAGAAGGAAGAATCTGGCAAACAAAGAGGGTTCTAACATCGAAATTATGTGGTGAATGTCACGGAGCGCAGGCATTCACCAACAACGCAAGACGTTTGACTACTTTGGCCTGTTTGAATATAGGGCAGGAACTCCCTTTCGCACATTAGGTAGTGCAGCGCTGGCAGGCCCAGTTTCTTTCTTCCCTTCTCCATGTTAGTATTCCGCTAGATAGTCTACCAAGAGACTTATATTGTTTGAGACCGTCGCAGTGATTCCCATTTCTTCGAGATGTAGGTATGAAATAGCAAAAGAGCATATGCACTGGAAGAGAAATAAGTCGTCAATAAAGTGTCTTGAATATCCAGCCGCCATGGGTAATGCATGAACCAGCCCAAACCAAGCGTATCATATTACAACAACGCCAATTCAGATGCGTAATATACAAGCTCAATCGCAAAAATGAAAAGCCTAAGCAGCAGCTTTCTTCCTCCCCCGATTCCGATTCGCCAACGCCCAAGCCTTCTCCTGCCTCCACGAACACTCATCTCGAAACTCACAAATCCGACACTTCCACGCCTCCATCACCTCCACACCCCGCGGATCCCGCTGTCCCTTCCACCAGCTCATCTGCTCCGATAGATAAGAGGTCATGCTTATAGGATCGTACAGGAACGAACGACTGCCCAGGGAGCGGGATTCAGAGGCGGAGAGGTAGCGTGCTGTCAACAGTGGGGAGAGGACTGTTGGATAAGATTCGAGGATGGAGGGCTGGTTTTCTGAGGGGATGGAGGGGGCCATGGAGATTTCGGTTTCTTGGGATGGGAGGAAGGTGAGGCGAAGACGGTCTTTCATCAGGCGCCAAAGATTGGTGAGATTATTGTTTTCGATGAGGATTGTGGTGGAGTCTTGGCTACCAGATGGGGGAATTGTAGATGAAGAAGGTGATGAGGGTGGCTTTTTCAGGGCATCTTCGGGAGTAGGGATGAAGTCGGGGTCAAATTCCTGTGAGGACATGGCATCGAAGAATTGGTCGTTTAGACCACCTACTCCGGCGACGAAGGCGTCTGTAAACGGACGATTGGGATCGAGGTTGTAGCGCGCCGCGAGTGACTCAATAGTCACATCATCGCTAGTCACCAGCCGGTTAAGCATATGGTAATATATTTGCAGCTGGAGCGCTGTCGGTCGAAAAGACGTGCTCTTGACAGTAGGAATCGACCCACTACCCTTGGTCTTGATATCCGTCATATACACCCTGGGTACCTCAAATGCCTCCGGGGGCGGCGCCGGCGGTGACGAAGCAGACCACTCCACTTCCTCATTCTGATCCCAGGACAACTCGTCCAACCGCTTCCCACGCTGCGAAGACGACAGCAGATAATCCGTCAACGACATTTGATACTCCGGTAGCGCCGCCCGCGTAGCCTCAACATCCACATAATACGACGCAGCAGACGCCTCAAGCTCCGGATCTGGACACTCATAGGAAAGCTGATCAATCACCCCGTTCACCAGCTCACCATCTACCAACCCCCATACCTCTAATTCCCTTGTCATCCCGAACTCCCGTAACGTGCACAGACCCTGGATGATATTCCAAATCCGCAACGCCAACGCATCTTCCTTGGTCGCGACCTCCACTGACACGGTCGTGTGTACCTCATCCTCCAGCGTCTTATGAATCGTAGTCCCCTGCTTCATGGCCGCTGTCCTCCTCTTCCTCCCGTACTTGGTCAACGTATACCAATACTGCAACTCGCACCACGCGGGTGAAATCAAATCCGACACAGAAAACGCTTTATTCGGGGGTCTTCGAAATCGCTCAATCGGTGTTCGCGTAGTATCTGTCGCCGGATTATCCCCAGTAGTCCCGATCCCTGTCCCTGCCCCTGCCGCAGCAGGATTCATAGCAGCAACCCATTCCTGCTCCCTGGCAACATCACGCTCTCGATTCCGTGCGCGCCCTTCCGTCGAATTCGGATGTTCGACTAAACGCTTCCAGTCAGATGTCAATAACAAAAAAAAAAATCACTAGACGAATGAAAAATAGGCAATTACTAACCAGACTCCGCACCGCCGTTGCCTGAGTTCTGCGCTGGTAGTCCAGACCCTGACCCTGCACCAGTACCTGCCCCAGTGGCCTTACTCCAAGGACCACCTGCTGGCTTGTATAATTGCCATGTAGTGCCTGGTTTTTCGCGACCCAAACCCCTAGGAATGCGCGGGCTCGAGTGCGGTGCATAGTAATCTTCGATATCTTGCGTACCAATGGTATTCTGCGTAGCGATAGAAATAGCAGCAGCCACGTCCGTCGCGAAATTTCGTGATAATTGTGATGGTGGTTGTGAGAGAGGTGGTGGTGATGTAGTGGGCGCAACCGACGCGCTCTCCGTGGCGATTTTGGCGAACAATTCGTCCACGAGCGCTTCTTGTTCCGGGGTGAAGTCAGAGCCGTAGTCGCTGTCATCCGGCGTCAATTGTTGAGGAGGAGGGTCTGCTGGGTAGGACATGCCTATGTCTATGAGGGAAGGAAGACATGTTCAGGTTGTTTGTTTAAGGTTCTTTCTGATGACGGGGATTTGGAGTTGCCCCAATGGGTAACGTCATCCATGCTCTGCATACAGTAAGCAACAAGCATACGGGACACAGTGATATGCAGTCTATTGGTCTATCTACACTATATACAAGTTCTATAGTCTATATGCCAGATATCATAATCAAGCCGCCACCGCAACCGAAGCAGAAGCAGAAGCAGCAGTCATCTCAGCAACCTCAACCTCCCTCGCAGCCTTCTGATTCAACCACGACAAATACGTCTGCCACCCCACCGCAATAATTCCCGAAAATACATTCCGGAACTGCGGCGGCACATACATAAAGCTAAACGCGGTAACAGCAGGCCACAGCTTCACGCTGTTGGTCACACTCACGGGGAGCGCCTTCTTCAATCGCTCATATGTATCTTCAAACGAGGCGCCGCTGAGCAGCGACTGTACGGAGAAAAAGTATGTGTTAAAGACGGGGGTGAAGACGGCTTGTTGGACGCAGACTTTGGTAAGGATGGAGAGGAATTTCGAGGGGAAGTTGAAGTTGTTGTGGAGGAACATGAACCTATCGCCTTGTCAGCATTTTGAAGATATAAGCCGGAGGGATGAAATGGTGATGAAGTACCAGTTATAAGAAGGAATACTCGACCCAACCCCAACCGTCAAATGCCTCATCGTCCTCCACGGATCATACCCTCCCCCCTCCACTATTTCACCTTCACCTTCACCCTCTTTTCTAACCACCTCCGACGGAAACAACATCTGCGCACTCAAATCCCCACACAAATAAATCACCACCGAACTACACAACTGCGTTGCATACGGCCTCCGCTCCTGAATCCGTGCATACGCCCGCCCAAGTCTCCCCAATGGTCCCGCGTATATGACCTCGCGCAGAGACCGCGCGCGCAATGGCGCCGGTGACGCACCGGCGGAGGAGGCGACTGTGCCGGACGGCTGGGGGTGTGGTGGGGAGGAGGAGAAGGAGGGGTTTTGTGGTTGCGATTGCGACTGCGATTGCGGAGGTTCATGGGGTCTTTTGTTCGGTGGCGGTTCGGGGGTGGATTGAGTATTGTAGCGTTTTTGGGGACGGACTTGGCGACATGGTTGTCTTGGTCGGAGTGGGATGGAGGATGGCAGTTTGTTTGCGAGAGGTCGCATTCTAGGTTCTTAAGGCTGGTAAGATCTATAGGGGTTCAAAATCTTGGAGGTGCGGTGGCGGCCCGGCGTGGTTTTTGTTGAGGGTCGATTCGAACATTGGACGCTACCAAGGGAAAATAAAACCCGTAATAAGCAGGCTCAGTCTTTGTGAGATTGAGTAAGATGATTGACAATGGAGAAATAATCTGGACAAAATCGCCTCAACTCGGTTCTCGGAGTCTGTTACCGAACACCGCAAACTCCCGATCGGGAATACGGGGGACAAGAACTATTTTATAGATAAGATTTCTATTCCATTGTATGCAAATGTCTATGCTTTGTTTTGCTCGTCACCTCATGCTCCATCCAAATCGCGTTATCAACAAAAAGAAAAATTAACAAAAACAGGGTATATAGTAACAGCAAAAACGCCCAATGAACCGAAACTTTTCTTTTTTCTTGTTCCATCATATGTATCACGTCCGGTAAGATGAGAAATAGACACTAGAGATTAGGTTATATGCAGAATTATGTATGTCAGGGAATTCGAGGAGGGCCCGCGTGAGTTGATCACTTGAACGATTCCCGAGTGTTGACACGGTCAATGTCATACGGATTCCCATCGTACGTCGCCTTTCGAGACCCCACCGTCCTCGAAGAAGCGTGACTGCGGATCTGCTGCATAGACGGCATAGACGGTAACCGACCCAGGCGTCCGACATTCGATTCCTCGCTGCTGCTGTCATCCGAGACATGGGGCGCCGGCACGGGTGCTTCGGTGCGGTCGAATGCGTCGTCTTCCTTCTCGTCCTGGTCAGACTCGGGCTGCTGCTGCGCCTCCTGCAGCTTACGCATAAACGCATCGGACTGCGCGGCGTATTTGCAGCTCTTGCGAATTTTCGGGCCGTACTTGTAGAACAGGAAGGGGAATGGCACGCAGGCGACGGCCAGGAAGGCTGGGATCGAGGAGGCCCAGTGGATACCCAGATCTTGGTACATGTAGGTTGTGAAGAGGGGGAAGGCGGCACCGAAGCACGAACGCAGGACGGAGTTGGCGGCAAGGACCGAAGCGGCGAAGATAGTGTAGGCGTCGATAAGGTAGTTCATGATACTCAGGAAAACGAGAACCATTCCGAAGCCAAAGGGAACACCGGCAGCAATGGGAGCCATCCAGTGGACAGAGGGATAGTTGGTCCAAGCGAACCAGAATAAGCCGACAGGAATGGCGACAGATGCGATCAAGCAAGGAGCCAGACGTGCCTCGGGAGGCGCAAAACCGTCATTTTCATTTTCAACCCGGATGTATCGCTTGTTATCCCAGATTGAATAAGCGACGGCCATCAACATGCCCACCATGATTCCCAGGAACGGAAGACTTCCAACACCTTGGTTCCAGCCGCGAACGCCTTCAAACACGATGGGGTATGCGGCGAACAGCATGTACAGGGTACCATAGACGATAGCCATGTACAAGGACAACAGAAACACGATGGGCTCACGGAAGAGCAGAAGCCAAGGGCGAGATAGGGCAACCTTGAATGACTCCTTGAGGGAGATTTTGCCCTGGTCGACTTCGAGCTTGCTGCGGTAAATCTTTCCAGAGCGCTTGGACAGCTTCTCTGCGCGGCGGCGCAGGAGTACGGGGGCGTAGGTCTCTGGGATGAGCAGCGAGCCGATAATCCAGACGACACCGGAGAAGGCACCTAGGAAGCCCATGACCCATCTCCAGCCGGCGTTCATTCCCAAGAAACCACCAATAATCGGGCCAAGGACGGGACCTGCGAAGTTTAGTTTGAAGAAAACTAGAACAAAGTAGTTGACAAGAACTCACCCAAAAACGGCGCAGCAGCAAACAAACTCATAGCAATACCACGTTCCTTTGCCGGGAACATGTCGGCAATAACACCACCAGCGTTGGTCAACGGCGACGATCCAAACGAACCAGCAAAGAAACGAAGGATAATGAGAGTCCAGATATTCTGCGATCCAGCAGCGCCAGAGTTGAACGCAGTCAGGGCGCAGTATGTGATGATGAAGAGAATCTGACGGCCGAACAGTTCACTAAGCGGTGCCCAGAGGAGAGGACCTATGTTCGTCAGCTATTGTTTTCCCATACACGGAAGTGGCCTCCACTTACCAATAGCAAACCCCAAAACGAAAAGCGAAACACCAAGCGTAGCCACCTCACTCCCAATATGAAACTGCTCCTCAATCTGCGCAATACCGCCCGTATATGCGGATGACACAAGCGCAACAGCCAGAGTCGCGATGGCAACTAGCATAGTAATCGTCCATTTCTTCCACTGGCTAAACAGCATTGGATTGCGCGGGTCATTGGGGATCCAGGTCACCACGTAAGGGTCCTCATCAGTGCCGGAGCCGGGGTATGGGTAGTCGATGATCTCCTGGGTGACGATGCCCTGTTCGACGACCAGCCGCCACCAGGGGATTTTGGTGGGTGTTGGTGACTCGATGTTGTCTGTCATGTTGGGTTTCTTGTCGGTAGCTGCCATGGGAGGCAGATGAGCGAGTCTCAACCTTCGAATGCCGGATGCGGGGAGTATATATCGATAAGGTGAGATAGGATAAGATCAGCAATCAACTAACTCAAGGACAGCAAGGATAGTAGGGCATATGTTTGATATCGAAGTAATGTAAGTTGAAAACTCGAACCCAGCACAGAAAAGAGGACAGACTCATCTTATATTTATGCAGCGACCGCATTTTTCTTCGTGTCGGCGACACCTCGGCTCGTTACCACATTGGGAAAATGAGCAGCAGGATGAAAAAAACGCTAAACCCCAATGGCGGCTGCTTATTGGCTACTGAGAGTCCGAACAGCCGATATGTCAGCATAACTTGGCATTAATGAGGCTTATGGTATTGTGCGCTGCATAAATTGCTTTGACGGTTCGGGGCTGGTGGGGCCGCTGTCGGAGCTAGAAGAATCTAGATAACGTTGGTCCTGCAATCTTGTACATTAATACAGCCTCTGTATACTCCTTCTGTATGTTTGCTAGTCAATAGCCATAATTATAAACACTTCAATATTGGTAATTATATATACTTCAATATTAGGATCTGAAATACGAGCACATATCGCCATCACTTCGCGTACGGGCAAAGACTGCTGACTGTGACAAGACCCTTATGCATGCATTCACACAGGCATAAGGTGGGTCTAATGCACCGGACCACCACGTTTTGGGTCTAGCGGGGCCGCTCTCGGCTTCCCGGCACGCCCACCGCCATTGGCCAATGCCAAGCATAACCCATAACGACACTCTACATTAACTATTATGCACAGATAGGAGTTACCTTATCTAACTCCGTGTCGGCGGTCGGGACTTATCTCACCGACCCTATTTTTATCGTTATCAACTGATTTCTTCTCGATCTCGGAACAACCACCTTTCTCCAGAAGATGGATATCCCCCTCGTCAACTTCTGCGAGCACAATGAGGGAAGCCTTCAATTTAGTAACCTTCTGAAAAGCCCCTCCATGACCCCCATCACTGACCCAACCATCTTCACTCACACCGACCTGTTCCTGCCAGAGCTTCACGGCTTTATTCGAGTCAAACCACAGCCGTTCCTGCTCGAAGAAGCCACCCATCTCTGCTTCAGTGAACTGCACAGGGCACGAAACTCCCTTTGTATCAGGCAAATGCGGTCAGTGCTCGGTCATCCGTACTAACGCCCTCTTCAATGTCATGAAGTTTCCGCTCCATTGTCTACCAGCCCTATCCACCAGGCGCTGGCGAAGGCGAAGGAGAGGCACACGCAGTGCCTGAATATGGAGCTTATTAAAGTAGCTGTATTATATGCGGTGGTAGTAGAAGAGACGACGTCGGTACAGTCCATCGATTTCATATTTCTCCCCGGCTGACAGCGTTTCGTAGTCTAATGGGAGTTTTGACTCTTTTGGTTCGAGGGTGTGTTCGTTATCGGGTTCTCGAACGCTCGTAGATAACCTACAGCTAGCAGACGTGGCTCGATTGTTGTGTGCTGCCAGTCGATAATACAAGAGATGGCGCCTGAGTCAAGTGAAATGAATATGTTATTTGGGTTCAAATCTGCTTGGTCAACTCTATTATGTGTTTTATGGAAAAGACACACCCGGATGACGAAGCGTGGGCCGATTCAGAGGACTATTAGCATCTTTTGGAAGCAAATACGGCGCCAGAAAAAGGTATTTGTTCAAGAGACTAAGATAATCCTCTGGATAATGTTTTTTCTTTTCTCACGAAAGAGGCCATAGGCGGAAAGTCGAGCTCTTCTGACTTTTCATATCGCTGTGTCATTCAATTTCTTTCAGTGCAATCGACCTCAGATACTCCGTTGGATTATCCCCTGCTATTTGTCAGATCTAAGGCGGCAGAAAGTTGCAAGTCAAACTCACATGGACCACGACGTATACCAAGTTCAGCTCTTCTTCCAAGCCAAAACGTATGATCCGCAGTTAGACCAATACAAAAAGTCTCTGAATCATGATCCCCTTCCATATCAGCTGTATACAACTCAGCCCGAAACCCAGCCGGAACATCTTAGAATAAACACTCCAACCAACCCCAAACGGCAAATCATAAAAACCTTCCCCTCAGTCTCCACAAAACTCGGTGCAGGCGCCAACCGTTCCCGCTTGCTCATATCCAACCACCTATTCTCCATTCCCACCCCCGCTACTTTCCCCATAACAATATACTCCACGTCAGCAGAATTCCTCCTTAACACAAAATACCCAGAAATCTCCGGCACAGGAACTCCCTTCTCGTGTATATATTGCAACACAGCAACTTCACTAACAGTGGCATAATACCTGGGCACTGAAATATGATACATGATCTTGATGATTACTTCGAAACTATCAGCCATAGTTAATAGGAAGACGTTGTTGAAGCCGCCTTCGGCTAGTTTTGTGATACTTGCTGCGTGGCCGTGACTGGGGAGATATCTCCCGGCTTCTTAGGAGGGCATTGGGGTTGAATTTGATGTGGCGCTCGTGGAGGCGCAGGTCTACGTTGAAATGTATCTGCCGAAAGTGTAGGTGAGAGGTCTTTGGCGAGAACTAGGAGACTCACTTGTGTGATATCCAGAGTAGGAGGATATGCTGCGCAAGACATATGAGGGAAGACGTTTGTTTATAAGCATTTTCCAATCTGTGATACTTAGTCTACCGCATGAATCGCTGGGAGTTCTTCGGCCGAGCGCAGATTAGAACAGCGCGGATGATATTGCTTTTAGATTACATAGCATGTTGCTCTACAATGGCCGTCAACAGGTCAGCCATTGCTCGTATATTTATTATTTTCTGTCACTCAAATTCCAGATCGTATACTAAAAGTGCCCATCAGCAACTCTGATTGGTCAGCTCGGGTTATGACATCATGCTTTCTATTCTCGATTTCAGTCCGGGCGCTAATCCATTTCGGGAAATAGCATGGTTCCAGTCTCAACCAATCAGAACTACCATCACCACTTAATATCAATTTTGCTTTTCACACCAGACGCGATGGATACGAGTAAAAGAGATTGCTGGGAGGGTTTGTAAGATGGGTCGAAATTTGTTGAGGTGGGATAGAATCTATAAATGTGATCGTTACCCGTGTTTCGTGCCACTCTCTCAAACACCCAACGCTCTTTTGATCCGGCAGTCACTCGTTTATTCCTTCATACTCTCAGAAAGGACAATCCTCAACCAGTCTCTCATTGTATACGCTCTCAGTTATATTCATTCTCAAAATCCAGTACGTACTCCATTCACCACCACCACAATGAAAACCCCATCCCAAACCAGGCTAACCCTTGCTCACCCCCAGGGGGAGAAAAAATGGCCCGCCTGAGCCACGAAGTAACCGTCCTCCTCATAATCATCGGTTGCATCGCCTTCGTCTTCATTGGCTATGGTCTGTACGCCCTCTCAAAGGGCCTCGAGCACGAAAGTGACGGATACCGGAACCCATCGAACGAGCAGGCGCAGTATATGCGGGAGGTTAGGGAGCGTAATTTGGGGGTTTTGCGTTCGAATCGAGGAGGGTGAGGGGCGAGAGGAAGGGTGGGGATAATGATATGGTGTAGGGATTTGGTGTTTATGTGGATATGTATGACGTTGGGTTTGGGAGTTTGGACTTTGATATTGGTTGGGTATCTTGGTGTTATTGATGTTTTGGGTTTCATGTACTCATGAATGCAGCTGTTGAGGTCATCTCATGCTGGTGGCATTTATCGGATTCAATGGAAGGAAATACTCCCTTTCTTCCCACACTCCGTTGGCGCTTGGTCGATTTCTCGTGAAATGCAGAAAAGGTCGAGTTTGAGGTATGCCATGGCAGTTCAGCTGAACAACAACATTTTTGCGAATCCGATGTCCCTCAGGGATGGGAAAGTGTTCATCGCCAGAGAAAAACTTGGCATTTTCAATGTCGTCTTCGACGGTAACCAGATCCTCCACAAATGGAAGATTAGCCAGTCTCTCCAGTGGTATTTCCTTAACCTCCATTTCAGATGAATAGTCGGATGTCATCGAATTCGAAGCCCGCACCATCAAACCCTCCATCCCCCCCTCCTCCATCCGAATATACTCCTCCGCACTCGCCACCCGAGGTTTACACTCAAAGAACCCCTCCTGCGGAACGCGTCGGAGCAGCGCCAATGCTTCTCGTCGTAAGACCGGGTCACGACAGCTGATAGCCGTGAGAAAGAGCGGCTGGCCTACGCCAGATTCGAATGTGAATGGTGTTTGGGAGATATCTGGTGTAATGCTGGCGAGTGCCTGTGATGCGTGTTCGACGATGATTCGGAAATGGGACAGATAATTGTCGAAGGCGGTTTCTCGTTGGGTGAGGCATGTAGATAGGATTATGTATATGGCTGCATGGAAGGTTCGTAATGTTGAGACCGCATTTTGGTACATGTGATCTGGCTGGTTGCTTGCCAGTGCGATAAATAGGCGATACCAATCTTCAAGCCGTGCTAGAAGATTTTGCCGACGGTCAAAAACCTCCGCAGATACATCTGCTACAGATCCCGCCTCAAGAATATGGGCTCCAGCCTCCCAACAAAAAAGCAACGACTCTCTCATAAGAGGCGCAAGAGCGGCCCGTGCAGCCTCAGCAGTCAAAAAGCCAGTATTTCCCCGATGATCTGCAAGAGCAAACAGATCTTTAACAACAGGTACACCCGCTGTCGACAATGCCGCAGTTCCCAGTCGAGAGAACAGGGGAATGATGGTATCTTCCAAAAACGACGCTCTGGCGGCGGATGCCGTGCGTAGTTCGTGTATAAGAGCGATACCCTGTTCATATAATTGTAGCGCCTCTTTCATATGTCCCTGCATGGTTTCAATGCAGATGTACAAAACGCAAGTGACGACAGCGATCTCCTGGTTAGCTCTGTTCTGCTCGATCAGTTTTCGGACATTCATCATCGAGCGCGAGTACCAGTTCAACGCTTCATTCTTCTCGTTACCCTTTGGAGAAAGGTCAAGTGAAGGCGTTGGACTCTCGTGAAGAGCACTGATGGCAATAACCGCATCCCATACCGCCGGTTCCGAACGGGACAATTGCAGCACGGTATCTTTCCAGAATTTGAGATCAAGTGCACCCGCAATGGACGATGCACCACGATAGAAGTAGTGCTGGAAAGCACGTCTCTCCCTCTGAGCTGAAGGATCCACTCTCGACCCCGATAATCCCGAGAGGAGAGACGGTGCCAGTGGTGATGGCGTGCCATATCTCGACACGGTAGACACTTGATATTCGCATTTCCGCCCCGTGCTGGTACAGCGCTGGCAACGCGGTCGTGTCTCGTCGCATTTACTTTTCGGGATCTGAATGGTCAGCGATGATTCCACGTAGGATCAAGAGTACGTACTTGCAAGTAGCACAGCCGTTACGGGACTTTGTCAGGCCAATTCTCGAGGGTGAGGTGGACTGGCGCATCCTTCAAGCGTTCAGTCAAATGAGTCTGGTTTGTCCACATTGTCTCTTCCTTCTGCGCATGGTTTCCGGCAATTCCTCGTTGGTTGAAAGGGACATCCGTGGCTATTTTTAGTCGGTCGCGTAAATTCGTCGATTACACGCGAGGAACGCGACTGAGCCTACTTCGCTGACCGATATATGGGATGCTCAATATAAATCGCCTTCTGTATAATCATGTACAAATTCAGCATGGTGGTACTCTATTGTTGAAATACGGAGTCTTTGCAGGTCCAGGATATATATCCGCCGTGTCCATGAGTAGTCAGTTCAATCACGAATACGATATATTTCTCTATTCGATCATTCCGGTATTCTCCATTCTAGTCCGTACGCGTGCTATTCCCAAATCAAGCTCTGCTGCTGCAGTCATCGTGTCGCGACCGGTGGGATACTCCGGAGTACTCTACAGAACGTTGTATGACTTCAAATTCGCCACATCGGGAAAGTATGCAGTCTACGAGCATTGAGTCACCCGGAGTCATCGCTCCGATTGCATCGTACGTAACCACCGCCCGGCCTCACATACACGTCATGGACGGGTAGAGACGCGGTCGCGTCGCGGAGTCAAGCAAGCGCGACCGTAGGGAAAAGACAAACATGGCTACAGAGAAAAGTGCTTTCAAAGTGCATTTCATCATGAAGTGGTGCTTGTTACAGACACCACGGTGGATAGCTTTAATGTACAATCGGACGAGCCTTGACCAAATCCACCAAGCCGCATCTCAACGACTCTTCAGTATTTATGGTAGTCAAAGCAAAACAAAACACAAACCCAGTGCCGGAACCCAGTGATATTTGAAGCAGAAACCCATCATGTATCGCCAGTAGTCATGAAAAAGGAAATTAGAAAAAGCAAAACCCCATTATCGCCTTCCCAAATAGAAACGAGTAAAGATCAAGTATTAAGGCGCATCTCTTAAGAACGCTCACCGCGGAGACGGCGGGCAAGCTGGATGTCCTTGGACTGGATGGTGACACGCTTGGCGTGGATGGCGCACAGGTTGGTGTCTTCGAAGAGGGAGACGAGGTAGGCCTCAACGGACTCCTGAAGGGCACCAATGGCGGAGGACTGGAAACGGAGGTCCGACTTGAAGTCCTGAGCGATTTCACGGACGAGACGCTGGAAGGGGAGCTTGCGGATCAAGAGCTCGGTGGACTTCTGGTAGCGACGGATCTCACGGAGAGCGACGGTACCTTTTTATCGTTAGTATAGGTACCAAGATATACTGGTCGGTGGTGATAGACTTACCAGGCTTGTAGCGGTGAGGCTTCTTGACACCACCGGTCGAAGGGGCGGCCTTGCGGGCAGCCTTGGAAGCGAGCTGCTTACGGGGAGCCTTGCCACCAGTGGACTTACCTAGAAGTAGTTAGTAAGAGATGAAAGATGAAAAAGAATGATGAAGACTTACGGGCTGTCTGCTTGGTTCTGGCCATTGTGGTTGATGGACTTGGATGAAAAAGTGATAAGTAGAGATGGATGGATGAGGGAGATGGAAGAAAGACGGAGACAGCGGGTGGGGGAAGGAAGTATTTGTAGTAAGCGAAGGGAGGGAAGGTTGATCTGGAATCGCCCTATTCCCGATTGGGTCAGCGTTAGACGAGAGAAAAAAAGAACCAGGGAAAAATGACTGTATTGCATCAGTGATACGCTGCCCTCTGATTGGTCGGGTTAGAATGGAACAGTCAGGTGCCGCTAAGCGAGGCGTCCATTCCGCACCAACCAATCACAGCACAGGATCACGGCCATCAACCATACCAGCCTGTTAACGCTTGATCCCAACCACAAGGGAGAATCATACCCGCCATAACTCGTATCATATAATTAATTACCGTTTCTAATACCGTCCTGATCTGTTTGATCTCTTCTTCACTAGTGGTTGGGCGTGTATTGCGTGTATTGCGTAAGATCAATTCGGTCCCGGCAAATCACTATTCCGAAGAAGATCAATCCGTCCGTCGGATCCTGCCCTCTGATTGGTCGATCCGAACATTAGCGTGGTGATTCCGGTAGCGGCCCCGCGTCCAGCGACAGACGATACAAATATCTCCTGCTCCAGACTCTCTTCACTTCCTCTTCCTCTCCTCCAAAGCTATCTACGTCTCTCCACATTTATCTTAACTACTTTTACCTTTTACCTACTCAACCTAATCTCACATCATGTCTGGCCGTAAGTCTTCTATCAAGGATCTTCAGCAATGACTGGTATCTAACAAGCTTCTCTACAGGCGGCAAAGGTGGAAAGGGTCTTGGAAAGGGTGGTGCCAAGCGCCACCGCAAGATCTTACGTGACAACATCCAGGGTATCACCAAGCCCGCTATCCGTCGTCTCGCACGCCGTGGTGGTGTCAAGCGTATCTCCGCCATGATCTACGAGGAGACCCGTGGTGTCCTCAAGACCTTCCTTGAGGGTGTCATCCGTGACGCCGTCACATACACTGAGCACGCCAAGAGAAAGACCGTCACCTCGCTCGACGTTGTCTACGCCCTCAAGCGCCAGGGCCGTACCCTCTACGGTTTCGGTGGTTAAACGATTTTTCCTCCTTATTCTCTTTTACCGCTTTATGTCATCTTCCTCCTTTTTTATATCCTCCTTTGCGCTACAACAACAATACACCACCATCCTGCGCGATTCGACGCGTAGAGGATACGCGACGGTTTGCTTTTCTCGGGTTGGTTTCACGGTATGACTGGGACGTTGAGGTGTTCTGATCTGTTTTTCGTGTCTTTTACAAATCATGGGTCTGGGTTTGGTTTTTTATCGTATTTTATTTCCTATTGCGCGTCCACTATGGGTCTGCTAGTGTTCGTGAGCTTTTCATTTTCTGTATCATAGCGGCCTTTTCGCTTCGGCTGATGCCGTAAGGCTCGATCGTGCGAGCATCGCGATCCATCTGAATAAACAGTCAGAAACGATTTTTCCTATGCGCTGTAGTTGCGTCGTAGTTTTGTGTTGACTCGCGTGTGCGGTGTATTTACGCGTCTTGTGTTTTGGTCTACGCGTACTTGCTGTTCGGTCTACCGTTGTCGTGTGCATTCTGGGATATCCTGGTAGTCGGCGGTCGTGTCTGTTTACTGAGTAACACTGTAGGTGCTAGTTCTGCCGTACCTCATCTTAGTATTCAATGTTAGTTCAATGCCTATTCAATGCGTGTTCTAGTTTCTCTACTGGGCAAAGCTCCCCCGTATTCTATTTCCTTGTCTGTAGCCACCGGTCGCGTCTACTACACCATACTGTCTCCGTGTGTGCGGAAATATGGTGTCCGGTATAGCATAGTAGTCCATCTCGTATACGTGATATCTACATCTCTGACAATTTTAAGACGATAAATGAAATAGACGGGTAGTCTAGGTTACTGTACACACTCAATATATACGAAAATAGTATATTCATAGTGTTGTGTTGGTATTGACCGGGAGTGTACAATACCTACTTGAATGTATATATATCCAAGTGACACTCAATAGAAGAACCACCACATCAATGATATACCTACAAAACCACGGAAATGCCAGGCAAAAGCAGCATCAATTAATTCCCCAGACTCTACTCTACATGTAGCACATTATAAGACCACCAAATATGCCCATCTGAATGCGCGATCACGCATCGTTTGTTAAGAACTCCCTACATCAACGTAACCGCAGCGGAAAACAACGAGCTACAACCACACCACAACGACCTTTTCTTTCTCTATTCCTGACTGATCCAGCTCACATTACTACTCAGAAAAAAACCAGGAACACCGCTTAGTCTTCAATACCTGCAAAATAAGAAAAACCACACCAAAATCACCACATCCAACAAAGAGTTCAACTACCCCTTTCGGGGGTTCAACTTCCCGGGTTCAACATCCGCGCTCAGCTTGACACATCAGCACACCTTTTCGAACCGGATCAGAGCGGGGTCCGCACGCACACCTGAGAAATATGCTTGATCTTGATACCCTTTTTTGTGAGTTCAGGTTTTCGCGAGGGTTCGCGCTTGGTGTGCTGGACTGGGGGTTCAGATCGAAGGGGGTCCGCGGACCACCCGCGGAAGGAGTGATTTGGTTTCGCTCAAGCTCGATTGCGAGGAATGGATGGGTGATTATAGTGGGATACGGTGGTGAATTGTTTCGTATTCTACAGATCTACGTTTCACGCGTTTGGAAAGCCGTGCCATTCCCAGTTGTGATTGTAGTTTTCGGTGCGACGAGATTGAGGTCTACTCGAGTTGGGTCCGCAGCCAGGCCGCTCTGTACTACTTTGTTCCCCAGTTGGCTTCGCCCTCAGGAAATCATGGTGGATGATTGATCACGGCGAGTGATACAGCGGTGCTATTTTGCATTCCACAGAGCTACACCTGTCTGACCATATGGCAGTATCATCTCGGACCGTCACCGTGCATATACTCCGAAACGGATGCGCTGACGTAGGGGTTCAACTCGAATGGGGTCTGCGACCAGATCGCCTCGGGTTCAACAATCCATATGGCAGAGACACGGATGGGACGGATGGACGACGACATGGTGGGTGTAGACTGGTGCATCCTGCATCTTGTCTTTTCCTTTAAAATTGCAGTATCATTAAGACCATGGCCAGATAGCGAGCAGCGCCATAAGGCACGACGTAAAGATATTGTGGCTTAGTGTGGCTGGAGTGCTATACATGGATAAAGATGGATAATGATGCATAGTCCGCTATGCCCACCTTCCTATCCTGTACTCCAGTTAACTTACCACCTTCAACTACTGCAGCCATCGAATATCTATGTACAGCAGATCAATAATCTCCTGCAAGTACATGGCAGTTGACTCAACATTCATACAATATACGAGGACTTCGGGATCAGCCAATCGCGGTAAAAGTATGCTACCTGCTTTGTGCGTTGGACCAATTCATACACAAGTAATTGCTGCTCTGTATATGTCTTGGAGCAGTGCAGCTTTTTTCTGCCTAGCTTTGAGTAGTTAATTATAAAGACCGTGTTGGCCAAGCTCTAACATTCAATTTGCATCTCGGACCTCTTCCCGGGCTGACAGCTTCAAGGTCAACCGGGAGAACGTCCGACGCCGTAACGCTTGTGCTTAATCAAACTACAAATAAGACGACCAGGTCTAATCTATATATTCAAATTTAGAATCTAGTCCATGAGACAGTCGCCAGCATGGTCCACGTTAATCAATACTACCTCCCACCCACAAACCTCATCCCCAACTCCCCGCAACCTCTCCTCCACTACAAAGGCCTCCTCTCCGAATCCGATCTTCGCCCCGAAAACATACACAACAGATTCCACCAAAATGGCTGGAAAACACAATGGATCTTCCGCTACGGCCCAACTCAGCAGTCCCACTACCACTCCGCAGTTCACGAGTGCATGGTCGTCCTAACTGGCACAGCGACAATCCGTTTCGGAGTTGCTGACACAGACTCGGACCTCGACAAGAACACCTGGTCCGGGGCTAGAGAGAACGGTGGTGTTGAGATTGATGCACGTTCCGGCGACGTCTTTGTTATCCCGGCTGGCGTGGCGCATAAGACGTATGATACTACACCGGCTGCGCCGTTCGCTTTGCTCACGCCGGGGAGAGGACGGGGGATCCAGGCGGCGAATGTGGAAGAAGCGCTGGCGAAGGTTGAGCTTACGGGGTTTACCATGATGGGTGCGTATCCGGAGAACCGTGGTGATTGGGATTTTATAATCGGTAAAGAGGATGCTGGAAGGTTTAAGGCTGTATGGAGTGTTGCGAAGCCGAAGAAAGACCCGGTACTTGGCGATGACCCAGATAGCCTAGTTGGGCTATGGAAGGATACACCGGAATTTTATGCAAAGATTTAGGATGTATTTAGATAAGGCTATATTGTATTCCTCTTTTACTGATATTCAACGAAGTCAACGTACCAAGCCACAAGCTGGGCATCCTGCCGTTATCTCCCCACCCTCTGGTGCTATCGTCTATTCTTGCCCGGGGCTTTCCAACCATTACACAGTGGATTCATGAAGTACCTCCCTTGGACGAATTCCGAATGGAGGATAGCGACAACCGAAAGTCCACTGCGGGGAAATCTATAGTGGTCGAATTGCAGGATTGGACTAACCAAGGATACTACAGGTCTGATAGCAATAGGATTCTTGTTTATCTACTCAATCTGCTAATACAATAGTGGAATTGCGGGGTTCGGCTGCTCACTTCTCTTTAATCATCTCGACGGACGGCGGACAGGCATCTTTAATCCCACCAAAACTCAAACCGGCTGTGTTTTATGGTATAAGTAAGCCCGTATGGGTGGAACCACCAACGATCCCGCGAAAAGGTGGGTGGTATACGCGTAGGTTTTCTGTTTTTATCTCTTCCCGAGTGCTTGCTAACAATCGTAACAAGATGTCTGCGATGTCGTCGGCAAAAGATCAAATGCACAGGCGGCTGCCCTCGCGACAATTGCAAACGTCGCAGGGCAGCGTGTACATTCGAGGGCGAAGACACCAAAATCCTGGTTACAAAAAAGCACCTGTCGGAACTGAAATGGCGGACTATTGAGTTAGGGAAAGAGATCAATGTCTTGCAGGAGCAGTTATCAGGCAACAATAGGTGCGCAGAGCCATCAATTGACTATGTCGACCCAATGCGCTCTCCAGTGATTGGCACGAACTCTTGTAATATCATCTTATCACCTGATCCGAGTTCTGACATGCTAGAGGCTGGTCTTGATAATGATGGTCATAGGCATGATGCTAGGATGGTGAATCCTTTGTCGACTGGATCACCGAGATACATCAGAGACATAGTTGGAGGCCCGTGAGTTTCACCGTTGCATTGCACTGACAGAACTAATCAACTAATGGATTACCATAGACTATCTCGGACACACGTCAAATTGGCCACTGACAATGCGGCTTCTCCAACTCAGTCACCAGTCCATCCATAAGTCTCCCTTCCCCACTACAGCACAGCATATAGACTCCGCAACCTATGATTTAGGATGGGACGGCCTTCGGACAACCGCGATTCCTGACATCATAGGACTTCCCTTGTTGGGCTATTCCCTATTCCTTATCAATGCTACAAATTCCACAAAGGTCAAATCTTTCATCTGTTCGATGTGCCAACATTTATGCCCCAGTTGTATGAGCTCTATCACAACCCAGCCGAAAAGATACACACGTCTGGATTATGGTTATTCACTTTCTGGTCATTATTGTCCTTGGTAAAGGGTTTGTGGAAATAAATACCAGGGGCAGGGCTCCACCGGGGGGCAAATAAGTTCAAAAGGGCGTTTCTGATGCTCCCGGATTACTGCTATTTGTGGAGAGACCCAAGCACGTCTGCTGAGCTGCTGAGCTCAATGGATCTTTATTTCCAATGCATTGACTGGCGGACCTCTGCGCACAACCTGGTAAATTTTCGTTCTACTTGTTGTCTGATACAACCTACTAACGATAGACAGGATAGGACAGGCTTTGCGCATTTTGTTAGTTCACGGCTATCACACTGGTGTACCCCCCCCTCGAGGCGCTAGGGACTCAGGCAACCGAACGATATCGGGGTATCTGGTGGACGGCTTATATTCTCGAATGCAAGATGTCAGTCCTAATGGGTGTACCTTTGGGCATAAGCAACTGTGAATGCTAGTATTAATCAAGGGAGACTTCTTGATCTAGGAGATGGCAGCATCCACGATCTTAGGGTTGCTGTAGCCGAAGTTTATAACAGCGAATTGGGAAATCATGTCGATGTATTTCTCGCCGTCAACATCATACAGCTTATAGTCACCAGCTCGCCCGATGGCGACCTAGATTTCTCAACCTTCAGCCAAGAACTATGACTGCGTCATGAAAGAAGATGCCTTACCGGAAAGGGCGCAAACCCGCCGCGGACCTTCTGCTGCCACAGATCAACGCTATATGCAGGCTTTTTCGAAAGACTTGGGGTAACGAGTACTCCTGGGACGTCATTCTCGACGCCTGGAGATTGAGCGTGAGGTGCCATTGTTGACAGTTTGGCAGAGGAACTTTGTAAAGACTGGATGCGGAAGGACGCCTAGAAAGTATTGAAGCAACAAAGTGTCGTATTGTGGCTCCTGCTCGGCCAATATATATACACTTGCATAGACAGTAAGCCTGGATAAACTACCATCACTTAGCCTTGACGAGAATAACCATCTGGGATGCTCCTACAAAGCATACCAGGGAATGGGAACATGGGAACCGAGTGTTCATCGCCATGAACATATGTGAGGTTGCTTCTTCTTGTCCACTATTGGCATGGAGAGCCATCGCCGTCGGTTACTTTACTTGGTTATGATCTAAAGTGGATCAGAGATGGGATGATCTTTTCATTGGACTGTAGTTGTTTGCAGCTTATCATGATCAAGTGCATGATAGGACTTCTTGTTACTCGAGACTCAACCAACTCGGAAGTCCAGACCGATGCCAATTTCAGAATCTCTTATTGGTGTGTCGAATACTCCGTACTCAACTGTGATATTATCTCGGGAAACAGAAGGCATTAGTTTCCAGTTCGCTGTCGGCTGCTCGCTGGAGGGTGTATTCAAGGACTAGTGGAAGCCAGACAGAGAAGATGCTTGCAATGGCTTTATTTCTTCTTATTACCACTGTACTGACCAAATCTAGATTGGTTGATCGATTGACTTTCAATTCAGCGTTGCGCATGGCCTTTCTACAGACAACCCCGCTGTTCGGAGCCAGGACCCGAATACATGAGACAATACTAATGACCCATCGTTAGACACCAACCATAAGACCAGACTTCGTGCTTGGTACAGCGGCAGAAAAAGAAGTAACACAGCCTTACTTCTTATCCGTTAGCGTATCAAAACCATGTTTAGAAAATGACCTCCATCAGCAGGAAGCCTGTTCGATTGGCTATGCTCGGCTGTGGTGAGTACAAAACAATCGCTATTTCTAAACCTGCCCCCCATTTTACACTCATTACTGACCATAATCGGTATACTTCCATACAGGCCACATGGGAAAGGCACTCCTAACAGCCCTTCTACCATCGGTTGGCAAACCAGAAAGCCCCATATCTCGCATCTCAGTCGCCGTACGAAATCAAGCATCCTCGGAACGATTGAGTGCCGAGTTCAGCCACAATACCGCACCAATAGACTTTACGAGCAATGCCAATGTGAAAGTCGCAGAGAATGCCGACGCCGTGCTCCTAAGTTTTCCACCGTATCTTGTCAACGACGTTCTTGGAGCGCCTAGTATGCAACGTGTGCTTGAACGAAAGTTGATAATTAGCATTCTGGCTGGTATTTCGACGGGCCATATTAAGGATGCGATTCATGGCGCTGGCACTGATGGAAAAAAGAGAACCGAGGACAAGACTACAGTGATTCGGGCCATGCCGAACATCGGGACTCGAATTCACGAATCCGCTTCTCTCCTTGCTATCCCCCACAACCCTGCTGATAACAGATATTTGAACCTCGTCTCATGGATATTCCAACACGCCGGGAAAGTATATCCTATCCCAGATAGCATTTTTGAAGCGGCTACGGGGGCGAGCGCGGTAAGTTATGCATTGACTACCGTGGCGACTGAGGCTATCGTAAACCAATGCGTGGAAGAAGGCATTCCAAGGCATACAGCACTGCATATTGCATCACAATACGTCCGGGGGGCATCTCCTTTGGTATCAACTGGTATGGATCCTGCGCATTTAGGGGAATCTTTATCGGCACCGGGGAGCATAACTGGCCAGGCAATTTCAGAGTTTGAACAAGGCAACCTACGAACCATGCTGGCGGATACTGTTTTTAAGGCGGTGCAGAAAGCGAAGAGTATGGGATTTCAGCAGCATAGTGGATAGTTAAACCTCTATGGTGACAAAATGAAAAAGCATTAATAGATAAGTAACCAATTGCAAGGCTCTCGCGTAGCCTCCCATCAAGTCATTATAAGAGGTGCTTCATAAGGTTCTGCAGACACAGGACACAAATCAACGCTATTTTCCCCTTTCCACATCTTCTGAAGCGCCTCACGTGTACGTCGCGCAGTTCCCACTCCATGCTTTTCAATCAATTCAAACCACTGCAGTATCTCTGCCTCGATATCCTGTGAAATAACCTCTGAAGCCGCCACGGAAGCAGGCCAAAGCACAGGACCTGCCCAAATACGCTGCTTTTGTTTAACCTTCTCAATTTATTTGAAATGGTGTATCACTATTTCCACATACTGCTGTACGTGGCGGCGGCGGTGTGACAGTCTCGAACAATATAAATTTATTGGTAGACTCTCTATCGAAATACTAACATGGAGAAGGAAAGAAAGAAGCTGGGCCTGCCAGCGCTGCGCTATCTAGTGTGCGAAGGGGGTTCCTGCCCTATCTTCAAACAGGCCAAAGTTTACAAACATCTTGCGTTGTTGGTGAATGCCCGTACTCCGTGACAGGCGGTGCATCCGCTGGACTCTGTGGCAGAAGAAGATAATGATGGCTTGATGGAAGGCCCTCATGTGGTATTGGAGAATTAGCTTGTTGCCGTTGCTTAGTGGCCAGCTATTCACATGACGAATGGCGTCGTTTATGGACCATTCTAGGATGTCTTCTTCTAGCTGCTCCCAGGCTACTGTGAGATTAGTGCTTGTTATATCTTGCTCCTTTTGAGAGAGTAGTCGACAGGCTCGACGTAATAGAGCCAGCAGTTCTGGCGGAACCCAGTGGATTAGTTCACAGGAGGAATTGGCGGGCTCTTCACAGTGCTCGTCAATTGCTAAAGTTGATTCCAGCTCCTCAAGAAAGGCATCTGAACGGCCCTGAAGCCTTGTTTGGCTGTTTTCATTTGGAATCTCAGTGGATGCCACGTTACACATACGCAATGTCCCTTCTGCATAGGACGAAGAAAGAAAAAGATGCGATGCAAGGCACGGACAGTATGAGAGCTCTTTTTGTTTTTGGATGGGTGGTTCATATAAGTGACAATCAGACTCTCACATCCATCTGAATAAATCCCGCATGTCCTCGTGTCTCCAGAAATAACATCAACGGTAACCATAGACAGCATTGCCGCCAAATGTTCTTTGTATTCGGCATTTGTCGATGCAACGTCACGGGTACCGGCTGACTCGCGGAGGTACTTGACTGCCTGGAGACGGTGATTGAAGTGATTGAACGCTATTCTTGCCCAGCAGTTGGCGGCATTGCATTGGTCCTGGCATATGTATCAATTGTGCAGATTGTACGCACTGCACACAAGAACGGCGGAGAGAAGGGCCTTTCGTGTAAATGCTGACGTGCCTGTGATCTCCATTTCGCTACTACACTGGAAAGATCGGGCTAGGTGGAATTACCGCCAGGGTGTGTTTCCGTTCTCTAGTATACTAAATATTGGGAGGGCATGCTGGCAGTAGTGATCCAACAGAAGGCGAACTTGCACGGTCAGAAATGTCAGATTGAAAAGAATACGACTTCCCCCCAGCTCAGTTGTTGCAACCTGGTCTTGTCTAGTGAATTGGCCCTGACCATCTGGAAGCATTGCGTCAATTCCCACCTCTATTGCGAGGTTCTGCTCCACAGACGCTTCTAGTTCTGTCCCTGGCTTCTTGTTCAATCCATTCTCTATGACCAAACCACCCGACCGTTGCGCACCGGTCTGAGTTACCAGGGAACAACCACCCAGCTCACTGGCAGTGACTGGGACATGTTCTTCTTGGGATGACAGCCATTACCATCTCCTATATTCTCCGAAGAAACTGTCCCAAATTCGAATTCCAATTCCAGACATGAAACAGACAGACTGTCGGGAATTGGATCTAACAAACTATGTCTGTTCGAGCCCGGGTTGTCAGAGAAAAAATAATTATCCAGATCCTCCAGTCCTTTGTTTGGCTCACGGTCGATGCGAAAGACGGAAAAAGGGCCGCTGGGATACGTATGAGCTCCAGTTTCACTTTGTTCAACGTCACATAGAGCAGCATCCAACTGTGCATCGTTTAAGTGGTCCATCGTCGCAACTGCTCAACAAAAAACAATATGTTAGCAGCATACCCGAGAAACAAGAAAGGGAGGGAAGGTACTTACCAGGGAGGAGGCGCCGTTGCTGGAATCGACGTCTTGTAGTGTTAATATTGCCCCTCAAGCCCGGCCCACTGTCACCAGGCCCCAGCCACTGTAATCTAGTAGAGTAACCCTCACAGTCCAATCCTCGACGTGTTCATTGACGACAGCTGGGCTTTCTCTCATCACATTTCAACCTGCGCGAGCGACAGGTCCAGCAACCGGTAAATGTTTTTATCCTGGATTGATGCTGCATCGTTGGGGTCCCAATCATTGAACAGCCAATGCACGACCAGGAGCCGTCCTGCGCTAGTTATACGATAGTTAATCGTTATTTTCTATTGATCCTTTGGCATAATCAATGCTGGGGAAGCGGGAAAGAAAAACAGGACTTTTCGCATTGTTATCTAACGCCGCGGTATTATTTGAAAATGCGATAATAGCACCAGATTGTCCGTATGTAGCCCTATGTGATTGATAGTTTCTTAACAGAGTTCTTCCTTTATTACTCTGAAGAGTGCCTAACCCTATATTCCCCGGATGTATACTTTACCCGCTCCGCATCTGGCAGCGCCATAGTTAGTAGAGAGCCATGACGTAAGTGGATGTGGCTTGATGTGGCTTGATATGGCTACCAGGGTCTTTCCTTTTTCGTCAGTCTTATGTTCATAAATAGAACGGTTATCCCAATGAAAACCACGAAGATAGGGTATTGTACATTGTTACTATGTCTACTTTCTGAGAGGTTGGAGCTTACTGCCAGCTTCACAGCCCGGTGCCTTGCATTTGTAGTTTTTTGTATGCATGCCTACGTACACTGATGAGCTAATTGGAAGGAGCCGCGACAACACCCTGTATCCTATGTAGAAGGATAAAGAGTAATAGCGTACTTGATATTCTTTAGGAGCCAAGAGAATATCCAAATTTCCATCGCTCCGAGAAGTAATTGATCCACCCCGTACTATTGCAACATCGAAACGTCATACAGACGAGCTATATGTTCGACCAGCTTTAAAAGTAATTCTAGACACTAATCTCTATACAGCACCGTTATCACATATTCAACCTATATTCTACAGCACAGTACTCCGAAACAAGCAGAACAAGCAAACAGCAAAATGCCACTTCCCCGAAGCCGCATCACATCCCTCACCCACCTCTCTCACCTATGCCCAACCACCACAACCACCCTCACAACCACACCTCGATCGCAAACGCAAGCAACCCGCCCAATTTCCATAAGCGGTGCCTACAACAAACTCTTCAAAAAATGGCGCGGCATGCCCCCCCAGGAACACGCCGTCGACCGCACAAAGCACAACGCCGACACCACAGACCCCGAGACCAAAGCCTCTGGTCTCGGAATGGAAGAGCGAGATCGCAAGGAGGGCATTGCAGATCGGTCGCAGAGCCAGGCGACTACTGAGCGTGGGGGTTCGGGGTATGGGAGGAAGGCGAAGGAGGAGCATCCGAAGGCGCCGGAGCCGGTTATTGGCATGAATGATGAGAGGGCTCAGGTATGATTTCTTTTGTTTCTTTTTGGGAGGGTCTGGGGGTGGGCGGTATGCTGACAGGGCATAGAGGGGTCAATGAATTAAGGGGTTCAGTGGATTGGTCTATTCTATTGGATATGTACGAGTATTTTGCAATGTTTCATTATCAAGTCATCAGTGTACATAGTAGTTACCGCCCGGGTTTGAATGAGAGGACCTATTATTGTTAGCAGAGTTCAACATGGAAAAGAGCAGACAACGTACATCATGCTTTCCTACGGCCACAATCTCATCTTCAGACACCCGGGTACCACCAACACCCTCGACGTACGAAATGGGCACGTCGCCCATGACCTTTCGCGCAACATCACCCACTGTACTGTTTCTATTTGGAGTCAGTAGACAGACACATTCGGTGCAGCTGGTAGATACTCACTTCTTGACCAAAACGCAGTCCCGGAAAACAGCCGTCCCCGCACCAGACGAAAACGTGTGCAAGTTCCTGACCGGGAACACTGGCACCAAGCCCAGGAGTTCTGCTGCCCGCGAAAGACACTGTACAACACCAGTAGACCCGAAGCGGTAGAGGACCATATCTTTCATGTTCTCGACACGGCTAGTAAAGTCAGTAAGAGCATAGGGATGTGAGCGGGTGAACGCACGTCTTTAATTTCTCGTCCATCTCTTTCAGACCTCCACCATCAGGCTCGCCCATGTCGATGAGGTCTTCCCTTGTGTCTAGGAATTCGCTGCCTTCTACATATTTAATGTAGTTTTGCTTTGCTAACCTCCGGAGGAAGACTTCTGATACCGCAGAGCAGAGGACGATCGACTGAGGATCTTGCATCTTGGCGATTTTGCTGATGTTCTGTTTTTGTCAGCAATGCCATCGGCGCAGGATTAAGGAACGCACCTTATCTGAGTCGGGGTGGTCAATCTTGTTCAAGGCCAATACGGTGGGGAATTTCTCGTCGATGAATGCCCTGACGACCGTCTCAATCGTCTCGTCTGACCACTCATCAAGTGGCTCCTTCAACCCAATTTTATCCAGACACCGTATGACAGTTTGTATTGTGCTTCCGTAGCCGGAGAACTGGCCCTGTAGGGTTTCGGGTGCAGTCGCCTCTGTCTGGGTTAACAACCGGGATAAATTAACGGGAAGGTGGTTGGCTAACTGATTGCGACATGTCTTCTCTTGATAGAGCCCCTGGACTTTGTTAGTCTTTGCGACTTTCCCCCGATTTTGTAGCGCATACCATTTCTGCATCAAATTCCCCAACACCCACCGCACGATCTCAGAACGGAGCCAGTCGATATCTGCGGACGGGTCATATCCTCGTGTTGCCTTGCCTGAAAGCCAGTCTGTCAGCCCTGCGAACAATTCCTCCCCCAGACAAACTAACCTTCCGCGTCTGTTGTCCCGCTAACATCCACCACATGGATCAGAGCATCCGCATGACGCAGGTCATCCAAGAACTTATTACCCAAGCCCCGTCCTTCGTGCGCCCCGGGAACAAGACCAGCAACATCTAGGAGCTCAATAGGAACAGACCGCCGTCCCTCGAAGCAACCTCCATAATTCGGTTTGCACCTATCTGAGACATTGAATCGCTGGCATGCGCATTCTATTTGTAGGTAGCCAATGGCGCGCTGGGGGTCAATGGTGGTGAAACTGGTCGTGGATTAGAGATATGCAATGAAGCGAAGAATGCGACGTTCGACTGCGAGGTAGGGCGTGATCGAGGGTTAGACGAGATAGCGACTTACGGGAAGTTCCCTAATTGTGACATTTTGGTAAGCAATTGCGCATACATAAGCCGAGTAAATAGTCAGTACATACCAACTTTAGAACTAGCATCTGTCAAACTGTTAAGCGTCGTTGACTTTCCACTGGAAGGCTGTATATCCCTCTGGTCAGCGGCATGCGATAAGACCGAAGATGGACGGACAGACCTTGCCAACCAACCCAATCAAAGGATCGCGGGGCATTTTGAGGGTCAGGAATCAGGTGCAATGGGCACAAGAAAATATAACACAATTTAGAAAAGCCCTCGAAACTGCACACAGAGACGAGACAGCAGGAAAAAGCGTCTTCTGTGCCGGCGGGGAACGATTTTCTGCCGCTTTGAAAGGGGAGGCGGTGGGTCATTTTTAATGCATTTATGCAGACATCGCGACCTGAACTCCCATGCCAATGCTCGACGAGATGTAAGTGATTGCTCAATTTGGACTACAGATGCTCTATATCTAGTGGAAGCCTCAAGCTACCGTGGCACCCAAGAGTATCTCCGGAGCTGACAGGATGCCAAAAATTATGCCACCGTGACTGAACAGTACTCGTGGCGCGACTAAGGCTCCTTCGATAGGTCGATTGACTATTCGCCTTCCAATTGTCTACGAGCAAAGATAGGAACGAACACTAAGCTCTCTTCGCCATATTTAGGTGGACCCGCAACTGCGCTGGATGCAAAAGTGCCGGTATACCTGCGCCAATCGGCCAGCAACACCTGTTAACAATCCGGCGCGCACTGCAGAGCCATGATTGAGAGCTTCGGCCACAACGATAGCTTGAGTTCTGCCAATATCTGGAGCGCTGAAGGTGCAGTGGATTTACATAACCAACACACTGTGACGGGCCTATGATGTAGAGCCCCCCAATCGATTCTCCCAGCAAGCGATCACGATATTGCTTTCCAGAAACGATTGTTAATATCAATATGTTCATCTAGTGGTATTATTCCCTGTGTCTTGTCCCAGACGTGGTTATTGTGGAGTTGAAAACCAACTGGACCAGGCCTTGGATACTTGGAACTTGGAGACACGCATTTCGTCATTATGGCATTGACGCCCCAGCCATGGTTGAAATGAGCATATAAAAACGCCTCTTCTAACGCCTCCAGACAGCAGCATCATTCTAAATCTACAAATCTACATCTTTCAATCATTTTCTCTTGAACTTTCTAAGAACATCACACAATCACAACCTTCAGAATGACGAGCCACACCAACGTCCAGGACCTCCGGAAGCAGGAGACCCGTACTGCTCAGCAGCACAACGGCACAATCCCCAAGGATTCTGAAGTCTCCGCCTTGAAGGTGAGTTATACCCGCAACTCTGATATGTAAAAAGCATACTAAGATCTCAGTCCATGGTCAACGAAAACACCAACAAGTCCAAGGAAATTGAAAACCACCGGAGCAACCTGCCATTGCCCGAACAACCACCAACCGCTAGCGACTGGCAGTCCGCCGACCAGAGAACTGTCAACGTCGGCTCCGGAAGCCGTGAAGGTCCTCTCTCTGGTGAATACAACAGTGCTCTACGGGACCCTGCGACCGCATCGAGCAGCGTCAGAATCGACGGAGACGAATGGCACCGCAGCACAGCGCCGTCAGGCAATGTTGGACGCCAGGCGACGGAGAATCTGGATGGACTTCCAAAAGATGCTCTTTCTCGGTAGGGGGTTAGTTTAGATATCTAAGATATTGTATTTCTAGCATACTTTTGTGGAGCGATTGGGATAATGCAAGTTTTATGATTCATGATCTAAGATCATTTGCATCCGTACTCCGTAGCAGAGTAATTTCTATTCTAATATTGCCATATGTCCAGTACGATCGTTAGTAAAAATAGTCAAAGCATTTTTGTTGGTATATTCTATTTCATCTACTTAGGTCCTAATAAGATTATCACTTTCATTATCATCGCCGCCGTATACTCCGACCGTCTCAGGCTTAGTATATCACGTGACCATATTTCCAATTATATCGAAGCTGGCTAGAACAAATATGAAGCTTGACCCGAGTAGCTCAATGAATTCCACGGACCCAATAAGATACCCTAGGTATGCCCTTTACCACTACAGGGACACTCCGTATAATGACTGATGAACACAGATGATGTTGCTCGTCTGGCCATGACGTCAACCGACCATGTCTCTGCCCAGTTTGCGATCTCCAGCAACCCCGAAGAACCATGGCACAATAGCACCTTCTGTTTCCGGATATGGCTGGTTGGGTGCATCACACACTGGGAAACACTGTTGACGTACCTGGAAGCGTGCCACCGTCAATCTGACATCACCTGCAACATGCTGCTCCTGTCTTTGCCTATATAGCGTTGCCATCGCTCTCTATTCGCCTCTACATCTTCAATCATTCAGACAATCAATTCAGACTTGCAATAGCAAACCTATATCTACAACTACATAATATACCCAATACTTTACGAACCTCAAATCACAGCAATCATGGATCTCCAAGGACAGCCCATCGGTGCCTCCAGAAGCACTAAGGTGTGTATTTCATCTTTGTGCCGTTCTTGTATTAAAAACTAACGATAATAGGTCACTACCGACCCCCAAGCCTACCAGCAACCCATCAGCGAATCTTCCGGCCCCGTCCCTAACGACTCTCTCGCTGCCGAATCATCCACCCACGGCGGTGCCTTCTCTCAAAACCGCGGTGCCGAACCCCTCGGTGTATCTGGCACCCAATCTACCCTTAACAACACTAACACCTCTGGTGCAACCACACTCCCCTCAGCCGCAGTCGGCACCGCCCGTGAGAATCTCGACAGACAAGAAAAGTACCCCGAAGCTCTCGGCGGCCAGGGCAACTTCCCCGGCACCCACTTGGCCCAAGGCGGCTACACGGGCGGCCCAACAGCCGCAAAGCAGGGTCTGGACATCGGTTCTGGCCAGGGCTCTTCACATAAGGTCGGCGGCGGTGCTGGCGCCAGCGGAAGCGGCTACCAGAGCCAGTACAACGCGGGCCAGGCTCCCTCGTATGTGAGCGATGTAACCGAGCAGCTTGGAAACACGAAGCCGCATGGCAAGAACATCCAGGAGGGTGGTTTTGACAGCGACCCCAAGTACAACGCTAGCTTCAACAACCAGATCGGCAACAAGCAGGATCCTGGTCGGGCTGGTTTGAATGACCTCCAGTATCGGGTGGCTCAGAGTGGCCCCGATGCTGGTGGTGGTCCCAGACAGAAGGGTGTTGACAACCAGCAGCCCTACGACGCGTTGGAGCGGGATCAGCGCGCATAAAAGTGATTTGTTATGACGGGAATGATGAATTATGGTGTTTCAACTTATGAGCATGTTTCTTATTTCACTTTGGGATGCATTATCTGTATAATAGATGACTATTGAGACAAAACGCACATGTCTTAAAAATAAGTATGAATTGAATAGGGCGGTATGGTAAAGCATTCACCATGCAGGAGTCCGTGTTGCTCTGTAAGGTAAATTTGATGACTATGTTCGCCATACACCCATCATCTATTTTTGAAGACAAGAAATTCGTCATGTGCCTGAAATTGTTATGGATAACAGTCCCCATCCAGTATATCGCCCGGTCACAAAAAAGTCCATATAGACGCTGTGTTTTGAAAATAACCATTTGTAGGGATGCCAGGGCGACTTCGCAATACTCGAATCCTGTATAATTTGTCAAGATACAACAAGAATGGATACTGAAGAGCTGGAATTAGATACTGTAGCCGGGAGTGAGGGGTCTAGTAGGTCGAAAAGAAAAGAATGTGCTATTAGTGAAGAAAAGTATAAAGGGAGATAAACATATTGAGTGATTGATGGGATATAGGCCTATTATTGCAGGCTACATTTGCGTGGAGCTCACATGACAAGATCGTCCTTATAAGAGAGCAATGGAAATTGGAAAGTTATGAGTCAATCTATTCTACTACGGCCGTAGTTGATGGGGTAGAAATCCCCTTAGCCGACTTGGGAACCCTTTCAATTACGCCCGGAGTACTGACAAACATCCACGGGAGTGTTCAAGGAGCCGGAGTCCTTCAGGTAATCAGCACCACTGCTCAGAGCCATCACCCTCTGTAATACCCACTGCATCTCAAGCAGATACCAATCGGCAAGCGGCCATTCAACCGCATCATCTTTCTCAAAGCGGATGATAGTGCTAGTGTTGATAAGCTTACTTGTTTGAGAACTGTAGAATACCGGGTAGCTTCTAACGCAGTAATAAACCCCAAATCTGGGATAGAGGGTCTACGGTCTTTTGCCTCATGTTTGAATTGATTCGGCCAGAAGAAGCGCATTTTCAGTGCGTTCCGGTCGTCGGAAAAATAGATTGGTTATAGGGCAATGCACATTTTCCCCTAGAGCCGGTGGGCGTTTGGAGATAAGTGGAGGTTAGCACATGACTGGGGGTTTCTTTCAGGGCTGTTACTGCTCTCTCCCAGCGCTTGGCTGGATCAATTTTCCAGAAATATTGTAGGAATTCCCACAGGGCGCCGTGGAGAATGACAGTCGTATTGGACCAGAAAGTTGATGAATATATGTGTGCGATTTGGTTGCCCACTTCGACTTTGTTAGAATGCAGTTTTCTCCATCTCGTAGAAAGCACTGGATAAGTTAGCTTTATTCCAAATTATATGATGACGGTACTTGTTAAATGTACTATTTCCACTCCATTTTTCAAAGGTTTCCCTTCGTCATCATGCTCGAAGGTCGAAGCAATTCTTTTGACAGCCCTATACTATTCCTATAGCAGACAGCCATTAAAAAGAGATGAAAACCACATACATGTAGCAATCACTTGTGGTGGCAAGGGCCTCAATATTGTGAATGTGAACTTGTCGTGAGTTTGGATTCTCAGCTTGTTGGATGAGGGCTCTCAGCCTCTCGATGTCCGCGAGCCATATGCGGCGAAGAGAGTTGGAGAAAACTGTGCAAGATCTTCATCCTCGTGGATTTGCTGAATTAGTTTGTGACGCCCGGGTTTTGTGTATTCCGATAAAGTACCAGGAATGAGGGTCATACTAGAGAAAAATAGATAAGAAAATAAAAGAAAGACGATGTATTGAGTGACTATCCCCAACAGGCTACATTTGCCTAGGCTTCATGATATCGCATGAGAAAAATTTCCTTTTTCAAGTAAGTATAGTTAAAATACATCCAATTTATTATGCCTTAACGGGACGCCCTTCTGATGTCGATAAGCAACCTCCGCCGACTTTTGAATCACCCCGTATCTTTTTGATTGATATTCTGACCGGATCGAATAATTTCAAGGGATACATCTAAACACAATGTCAGCATCCTCATTCTGCGCTAGAAAGTCCGCTCTATTCACTACCTGGAATTACCTTTCTAGGGTAGAGTTCTCACCTATTCGCGCCGTTGGTCCTCGGACCATGGCTACGACTACTGGAAAAGCAAAGGAGTTTCTGTGCATTCTCCCGGATAAGCCTAATGCGCTTGATATTAGGAAGAAAGTCAGGGCGTAAGTCATGCGGATCGATTTCTTTTGACCTCTGACCCAACTATTGCAGAATCCATTACGAAGAAATTAAACCTCTTGTTGAAGCGGAAAGACTGGTTGCTGGTGGTGAGTTCCCTACTATATACGCTGCAAAAGTATATCGAAGCTTGTTGGTAAAGGTGCCATGCTCGACAAACATCTAGCAGAAGGTGAAGATCCGCCGTTCAAGGGCAGCATGATTGTCTACACCGGTGAAAGTGTAGAGGACGCCTGGGAGGCCATTAATGGCGACATCTATGCAAAAAGTGGTGTCTGGGATCTGAAGAGAGTTCAGATCATTCCTGTAAGTGCTTCCCCGGTATTGGGTGATGGAAGTTCGCTAATGACCTGTTAAGTATGTGTCGGCAATCCGCAAACCCATGCCTTGAGAGATCATTCTTTGATACAACTTGTACATAGTCTAGCTATACAACAGAAGCCAAACCAACCCAGATATTCATTCTGGCTGGGAGTTTCAAGACCTCGAATCACGACATGAGCTCGCGTCTATGACTAGACCTGGCTTTGGGCCGGGTTTGGGCCGAGTTTCAGGCCCATGGCCCGGCCCACAAGGCCCATGGATGGGCCGGGGGTCAGGTCAGCCCACCCATGGGCCAATGGGCCGGCCCATGGGCGGCCCACGAAATGCCCATTTGGCTCCCAAATTGCATAAAACTAATGCATAACTTGCTTACTTAGCTCGATAAAATACCATCGTTTTGTATACCATCTCTTAACTATGCTATTAATACCAAATTTACAAATGCCTTTTGATTGCAGAGATATATATTCATTGTATACAGTACTCATGTATTTCACCTAGCAAGACAATATCTTAAATATTTCCATCATATTACTATTTTCGTATATAAATCTAAGAGTTTAATACGGTCTGATTAAAATCATAATAACTACTTTATATAAGCATACAATATAAAAAAAGTGGCTTGATTGATATATATGAGCTGATCGCAGAGGTGAAAAAAAAAAAAGTTCAGATGGGGTTTTCAGCGGGGGGATGGCCTTACCCCCTGAATTTTGGGCCAATGGGCCGGCCCATGGGCCAGCCCATAGACCCATTGGATATTGTCCAATAAGGAGGCTTTTAGACCAGCTAATCTGAAGTCACATGTTTAGCTTTTAGTGCTGCTTGCATTTAGTTATACCTCATGCAATCTCATAAGTTAGTTGACTTGGTCTTCTATTTGATCATTTTTACATCTTACATACATTTACTGCCCTTCCATCCTAATGTCTCAACCATCTGAAACCTACCCCTTTCCCCTCATTGGGAGTGATGCTATAGATGATTTATCTTATCTCCAGTCTGAGAGTATTGCGCCCGAGCATTCTGCAAGTCAAATAACACCTGAGACCTCTTCTCTCCCTCCTATACCATCTACCTTAAAACGTAGCGAGGATCGCGCTATGACCTGGGTGATATATGAAGAAATGAACAAG
>NW_024467298.1:1054023-1064661 GCF_000600275.1 Aspergillus ruber CBS 135680
AATGAAATGATATTCCTATCTAACCAGTGTAGCCATTGACTAGAATATCGAATCTGGAGAAGAAAAGAGAAGAGGCAAATCTATTTACATGAAGAAGTCCTATATGTTTGTGTGTGGTCTCGCTAAGCAGCTTGTTTGCCTTGGTTGCTTCCATGACATTGTTTGCCGTGTTGATGATGTTTGCTGATGAAGGCGCTGAGCTGAGCCGTTACAATACTGAGATCAGTTATAACCCAGATGCAATCAATGAAACTTGGAAATGATGAACAAGCAAATGCCGATGTTTACATGATCTTCAGAGTGTATAAGCTTGGGAACGACGGTACAAATATGCAGATATATCTTGACCTAGAAACATTGAGGGAAGGGGGCATGCTTCATTTTACATCTGCGTCATACAACATTTCTCTCAGACCATTTATCTGATTCCTATTTGATTACCCATTCACCCCTTCTTGCTTCGTGAACATAAAAGACCGTCATTCAGTTAATTATAAGTGAAATGCAAGCCTTGGAATACGGATATTTTCAGTACAAGACCCATCATTCCCAGTTGAGCTGATCTGTGCTCATTTTTCACGGTCTCGACAAAATGGATTGAGTGGTACTTTGGCTTTGTATAAAGCCAGTAGTAGTGACAGAATAATATCCATGTACAAACTTTATTTGTCGACGCTTGGGTGAATCTCCTTTTCTAGTTTAGTGCTCAATACCTGCTGCCTTTTCGCTCATTGAGCAGAGGTTGAGTCAACGGTAAACATCCCGAGTACGGCAGTTCCAATGATATGTACCATGATAGTGTGACTGCAAGCATGTGTTTCTACAGAGATTCTGGCACACTTGCTTCAAGAATGATATACTGAATCTTAGTCCAAAATGTACCTAGAACTTACGATACCACAACATCCGAAACCTCAAGTTCCGATATACAGGACGCTGTGTTCTGTGTTTTGGCATCAAGGTCAACAGCAACTAGGACAACGGAATAGTATCATCGAGGATCACCAGAGAAAATGTCTGGGCATGTTATGACGAGATGCATAGTTTCAGCTGAGAGCTAAGAAATTGTTCTATTGGCTCGAACTGGAATAGAAAAGTGGACCCTATGCATGGCTCAGCTGAAGTTCGACAGCGGAGAAATAGGCAATTGTATTCATTGCTCGTTCCTTTTGGTCTGACTAAATGACTAGGAGGTGCGTAGGGGTAGTATCTGGCTTTTTACTTTGTATATAATGCCAATTGGATGGGTGCGCAAACTGCAAAATCTTCAACACTTACGTTGCTGCGTATGTCCTTGAACAGATTGCACGCAACATTGTCCGCAGCTCAGCTGGTGGATCCCACTTGCCAGCTGTTAATGGATCCTCCATGTATTGGGCCCAACGCGGGTGCTTTAATCCGGATGGAAGGAGAGAAAAAGAAAAAGTAGGGTGCTCGTGATAAGATGCGAATCCTCTTGCCCAAGTTTCTTCAGCCCGCCACGATCGCGCCATGAGTTCAAACACTATATAGTAGCTGAGCTCGCCGTGCAATTGAGGCCTTCAACTCGCCCTCATCTCATCACTTCACTCACCATGTCTACCATGGAGACCCTTAAAGCCCTCACGGCAGACCAGATCCAGAAGGGAATTGACAACTCCTCAATTTTAACCCAGCCTCTACCATCCATTGACCTGATAGTCGATGAGTCGAAACTCGACTACCGCCCAAATTTTGTCGCCGATGTGCCAACCGACGAGGCCCCCGAAGCCATTCCAGATTCCTCCTCTGAGAGTGACGATGATCAACCACCCACTCCCAACGAGGCCACCAGTCAACTCGCTGACTTTAAGGTTACAGACCTAGATCAGACAGTTATTGGAGGCGCAGTCGTGGAAAATGTCTGCTTGGTCGTGCCTGATGAACATGCGGCATCATTTGCTGGCCTACCTGTTATCCCGATCAAGGGGAGTGCCGGTGTTCAAGCCCAGATGCTAGCTTCGGTGCCAAAGGATAAGGCGGAAGGACGTTCAAATCAGCTTCCGGTTTTGCTTTTGCCGGATGAGAAGCCAACGACGACGGCGGTTGCCGCTGCTGTAGAGAAACAGCCGCAGGCCGACGCTGTTGCCCTGGCTGATATAATCAAGAATACCCCGAAGATCGAAGAGGATGCTGACAGTGTTGGCGGTGACAAGGAAATTGCCAAGACTGAGCTTGATGGTTATGTGTTGTCGGGGGATATCAAGAATTTTTTTGGTATCAAAGGTTTGAAAGCTAAACTGTACAAGTTCAAAGGTAAGTAGAGAAACAGCATGAGTTCAATGCGGCAGTGACTAATAATGATTGTTAAGGCCCGGGGAAGAAAATAAACAAGGAAAGTGAGTCCGGAGTTGAAGAACAGGATGGCGACGCCGAAGCCAACGGGAATGACGACGCCAACGCAAATGACGACGACAAGGTCAAGGGCGACGGCGATGCGGATGACAACGTAGACAGCGAAGATGATTCCGAACCAGCCCGCGAAAAAGTCATCCTCAACCCGGACAGCTACGCCCTAAAAGGAAAGCCCCTGGGAACACTGTTCCCTTTCATCAACGACATCGACCTCCAAAAAATGCCCATCACGAACCTGGCGTTTACCTATTGCGAGGAGAAGCAAAGTGCCTTCTTCCCTCCCGGACTGCGCCTTGAAGCCGACGTTGAGCTCAAGAACAGCATGCAGTGGGCGAGTGATGCGCTGAAGTCCATGTTCGCTGGCCAGGATACCCCGAAGTCTATCCATCTCAGTGCGCATCTCGCAGATAAGAGAGATTGGACTAAGCGGCCTACTATTGAGAAGTTTGTTCTTCAGGGTTACTTTCACGATATGGGGTTGAAGACTTGGGATCTTCTCCAGTTCAAGACTATGGGGATTGAGATTACTGGCACAAAGGCTGGTAGAAGCAAGAACGGTAATAAGGAGGAAGGTAACGATGATGGAAAGGGTGAAGAAGACGAAGGTAAGTTGGAAGGTAAGGATAACACCTCTGCTGAAGACGCTCCCAAAGACACCACCGAAGTGAAATCGAAGAAGCCGAAGTCTGGGGCTGTTGACAAACCCGAACCTGCAACGAATGACAACGAGGTACGCTGTTCCCATCTCATTCTCCAGTCTTTCCACTATGAAATAAAGAGTAGCTAACACCAGTTAGCCTGAGACCACGGACAGTGCTGAGGATGCGACTGAAACTCAAAAGGCAGACGACAAGGAAGAAGATGACGAGAAGAAAAAGCCCAAAGAAAAGCAGTCATGGAACTTTGGTTTTGGCTTCTTTGGTACGCTGATGTTTACCAAAGCTCCTCATGCCAATGCTCCTGTCGAGTTAAACTACCGCATTGGTCGGGACTTTGAGGTCGTCGAAAGTGCAGATGATGCGGATGAAAAGAATGATGATAAGGACGAGAAGGACGAGAACGGTGACAAAGATGACAAAACAGATACAGAGAAGAATGCCAAAGTCGACAAAGACACGACACAGCCTCCCGCCAAAGCCGTCGCCAAGGTTGATGCCAAAACAACTGTTGGAAAAACCTCGAAAAAGCTTCGCAAGCCCGAAAAGCAATGGTCGGATGGCGAGCACAAGAGAATGTGGAATGTGGTTATCTGGTGCGACAAGTGGGACGATATCTACGGTATCGAGAATGTCTCGGTAAGTCGAGATTTCTACATCGAAAACTCTGCTGCTAACCCTTTTGGTACTTTCAGTTGAAAAAAGCCGAGTTCAAGTCATCTTTCGAACAAGGTAAATTCAAGGAGACCGTGCGTCTGGACCTATTGGCAGATTTGGAGCTGGGAGGTGGAACTTTTACGGCTACAGGGGTGATTTCGAAGAGTGAGTGCGACTTCTCTGGGCACATCAAAAGCATTGACCAACTCGTGACCAGATGAGAACTCCTTGGATGCCAAGATTGGCGACCTCAAGTTGAGTGAGATCAAGAAGATTCACGCACAAATTGCCGGCTATGAAGTACCAGAAGACAATAAGGATACAGACACCAAGGCCAAGGAGGAAGAAGAGGAGACCGATGCAAAAGAGGAAGCCAAAGGAAACGAACTCATCTTCAAGAATCTCCATCTCAACCTGTCCAGCAAGAAGTGCAAGGAAGAGAAGACGACAGAAAGATCTTTGCAACTGGACGGTCATGTTACGTTCAACGAACATGCCAGTGCCAGTGCCCTGCTTAAGATTAATCAGGATGGTTTGACAATCAACGGGGATATTCAGGAGTTCAATATTCCCGATACAAGCGTCAAGATCCAAGAGGCAGGTTTGAATATTTATGTCGCCTTTAACCAGAACAAGAAGAAGAAAATCAAGGGCAAGAAGGGTAAAAAGACAACCAAATCCGTCATCGACAAGCCTGGAGCCACTAAGCAAAACAGCAAAGCCGAGCCCGTTAATGAGGAGAAAGCAGTCACCGATGGAGAGAAAGAAGTAACAGATCCAGATGCAGAAGAAAAGAAAGAGGATGATAAACCCACAAAGCCCAAGCGAGAAAGCCAGTTCTCCATCCTCGGGATCGTTAAGATCGAAGAGTTCGTGATCACGGTTGGTCTTCACGTCGAGCAAAAGAAGGACAAGAAGAATCGCGAGTGGCTTGCCATCGGCAGTGTCAAGAGCGTCAAATTGTCCAAGCTTTGGCCCGAGCTGCAGGGGGGTTTCTTGGACTTGGAGCTGGACAATCTGGCACTGATTGGCTCATCAGAGGAGAGAAAAGTAAAGGAAGAGAGTGAAGAAAAGGACAAGGAAAAGAGTGAGGAAAAGAGTGAGGAAAAGAGTGAGGAAAAGAGTGAGGAAAAGAGTGAGGAAAAGAGTGAGGAAAAGAGTGAGGAAGAAAGTGAGGACGAAAAACCAGCAAGCTGGGATGTCCTCGCAAAGGTGGATTCGTTTAACTACCCTATTGCCAAAGGTAAGGCATCGTCTCTAATCTCTAAACGATCGCGGCTTGTTAACAAACTAAGGCGTCCAACTGTGCGCAACCATTCGGAAATTCGATGCACTTGAGAAGCTCAACAACAACCAAAAGCTTGATGGCCTTGTGTTAATAGTGGGCTTCTCTTTCGATGGAAAGCTCGAGGTAAGAATCAACATGCCGAAGTCTATGGAGGTAAGAAAATCACCAAGTCAATCGAAAACGGGGATTCCTGTCCTAATACTTTATCTAGATTCCTCTCCGCGACTACGCGAAACTCGGCGAGTTCGGTGCTGCCATAGCTACAGACAACGGTCTTCCTTACCTGCAGCTCAACGCAACCTTGAAAATGCTGTTCGACGACCAGCCTCCAATCAGGGTCAGAGGTAACATTAAGGGAGCCATCGACCGTGCCGAGGGACAGCTGTACGTCAAATTTGCTCTTCCAATGGGCTTATAGAAAGCTGACTAAATTACCTTAGCTATATGGACTCGAAGGATAGCTGGGTCAACCCATTCAGTTTGAACAAGAACGTGGTCGTGTCGAAACTGGGCATTGGTGCCGGATTCAAGTACGCGACGGTCGTTGTTCACGGACCAGAGTAAGTCACATCACTCATCCCCATCGGAAATAGTTGGACTTTTCTGTTGACACACAACAGTCGTTTGGAGGCAGCAGGAAAGATCCGAGTGGGCAAAGAGTTCGAGGCAGACATGGCTTTAAGTCTAGGCATTGGCAAGGACCAAGTCATTTCTTTTAACATCAGCGAAATCAATATTATGGAGCTTGTGAAGCTCGCTGGGGAAATGGCTGATATTAAGGCCCTAAAAAACATCGAAGGTGCTGATGATATTCTCATCTTCCGTGACTTGGAACTATATCTCTCAACGGGTGCAAATGTCTTTGATGTCTACTATGAACGCGGTATCCATATCAAAGGAAGTGTGGAGTTTCTCAAAAAGAAAGGCGACTTTGAAGGACGTCTCAACGACGACGGTTTCATGATCAAAGCAGGCGTCGATAACTTCAACATCGGTGGCCTTGAACTCCGATCTGCCAGAGACGATGGGAAACGGGCGTCTGTAGACATCTCAATGACGAAGGAGACGCAGAAGATCCTAATTGATGGGATGATCCGTTTTCATTCTTTGCACCTGAAGATGTACATTGACGCCGATGTGCAGGAAAGACGTCTGGATGCCGATGTTTCTATCCAATTCTTGGAGCAACTTTCCTTCAAGATGAAGGCAAAGGCCAGGATCCCCGAGACCAAGACACTGGACGGGCTGCTGGTCAGATTTGAAGCAGAGCTCAGGCCTGACCTCTTCGGTGCAATTTTCGATGGCATTAACAACGGAATTGATGCGATCGGAAAACTTGCAACGCAAACCATCGACGACGCCATCAATGACCTTCAGGGACAAATTAATACGCACGAAGGCGAACTGGCCATTATGAAAAAGGATTTAGACGAGTTGAAGCTGAAGTCGGATGGAGAGGTCCTAAAGCGACAAACGGAGGTCAATAAAAAGAACGACGAACTGACCAAGTTGAGAAACGAACTCGACCAATATACCGAAGCTGTCAAAGATGCCCGGGCTGAAAAGAACCAGATCAATGATGAAATTAAAAAGAAGGAAATAAAAAGAGATAGTGTGAAGCGTCAACTCGATAACAAAGTGCGAGAAATGACAACTGAATATGAGAACAAGGTGGCCGAGCAACGGCAAAAGCAGGCGGACTGGGAGAAAAAGAAGAAGAGTCTTGAAGACCAAAAGGAAGCCTCATGGGGAGATGCTCTGAGAAACAGCGAAAATGCAGAAAGGAGCTGGCGTTGGTGGGAAGGTAGGTGTCTTCTCACGATTCTCGAGTTCCAAACGCTGCTAACGAACAATTGATTTTCAGACCAAGTGCATCAGGCATGGGTCTGGAAGGAACAGGCCTGGACAATTCATGTGAATGCTGGATTTTTTGATAAGCTTCCGACTGTGAGTTTTTTTTTCCAACAGTCTCATCGCCGTGCTTGCATCCTGGCTGACCATGTTGTGCGGGAATTAGTGGCTTAAATTCCAAGAAGCTAATGTCGGCCTGGAGCAAATCAAAGCCCGCCGGGATATTAACAACGAGATTCTCAAACTTGGAAAGGAAATCGCGAGCACTCCTCTCTTTAGGCAAATTGAAAGCGGCATCAATGATGCCGTCAGAGAAATCGACAAGTTCGGTAGAGCACTGGACTCGCTGACAAGGAAAGGTGTTTATGGCTATATTGAAGAAATGTCGAGGGACGAACGAACTGAGCTAGATCGCCAAATCAAACAACTGAATGAGCTCTGGAAGAAGAGCAAGGAGTTAGAAGCTAACCTCCAAGAGGCAATTAATGCACTTAACAGGAACGAGGGTAGAATAACAAGCCACGAGAGGACAGTGCAGTCGCGCATTTTGGAGCTTGAGCAAGAGATCGAGCTCAAGCCTTTCGAAGATGCGTATCGGAACAAGAAGAATGACCATGACAGAGTCGTTGCGCAAGTTCAAGTTATCCAGCAAGCCCTCAAAGATATCAAAAGCGGTATCGATGCACAAACCAAGGCAGCGAAGGAAGTTGTCGAAGCGCTCAAAAAGGCAACGCCCCGGATCACGCTCATTGTCGTCAAGGCCAGCACCGAGGTATTCGCTAAGAATGAGCCGCTTGTTTTCTCGGTTGATGTAGCGTGGATAGGAGAGACAAAGAGGTATGAGGTGACATGGTCGCCGGGTTCAAAACCAGCAGATTTGTACAAGGACATTGCAGACAAGGTGGTCGGCTTCCGTTGAGTTCTTCAGCATTTCGATAATTAGCCCAGCAGCTCTCTTTAGAATGATACTCTTTCATCTTCTCTCGTCTTATATGGTATAATATACATCTCACTCCTTTTTGCAATTCACCATAAGCCCGGAGCGCGTTCCCAACATTTGCTTTCCGAGAATAGTTAGATATTGATATATTGATCCTTGTTGCAATGCCCCGCCTTCTTTATTATTGAAGGCGAGCCTGAAGCACTGGCATCGCAGCATCACCAGTGCGATGGTCTATTGTAACCATATTCCTTTTGCTGTCTGTGTATGCCTTGTAAGCTAGGGCATTGGCTTGGCAATTCTGCTCTCTCAGGCTGTTGGGCGGCTTATTTCCAATGGTTGGGAATTACAAGATTTGTGGCTGTGTTTTACATGTAGTCTCCGTGCGGCATGTGTGTGGTCGTCTTTCAGGAGTATAAGAGAAAGCCAGAATAACACAATTGGACATAAATATTCCAGCTCGATATATCTGGGTTCAAAGGCGTACTCATGCAAACAGATAGTGGTGAGAAAGTTGACATCCATAAAACTTTGAATCGGCCTCAAAAAGGACGAGGCTCACTGCAGCTCAAGGAAACGAGTCGAAACTTCTAATCCTGTGCTTTCCAAAATTGCATGTACTTTATCGAAAATTTACGGCTTTAGGCACTTATCAAACCGGGTTGGAGCGCATAATACACAGATTGAATCTAGTGAACGTGGAAGACCTTCAGCAGAGAATAGATACATTGTCATCAATATGAAATTTATATTTTCGCTACAACATCCCATCTGCCATAAACCCTAAAACTACAGGCAACCACGACTTATTTACTTGAATTATAGACAATTTAATATACGGAAGCTCTCACTTCTATTTACAGCCCTATTTTATTACTCTCTAATATTTATCATGATAATTAGGAGAGACTACCCAAGTGTACTAGGAAAACTGGAACATGCGTATTTTAAGACGGAAACCAAGGGTTTGTCAGCTAGCTACATCTGGGTTCGTATGTTATTCTGCTGGACTGTGCCAGTGCGGCGCTTTCCCAAAATTGATCAGCAGTGTACAGTCACCACGATCAGCTTCACTCGCTCTGGGTTTGGATTGTTGGTGGTGGCAAAGCACCCGCAGGAATCTAGGCTGGGTCAAGTCAAACTAAGACCGTGGGACAAGTCTAAGATGAGTACTGCTTTAGTGGCCATTGGTTCTATGTTGTGTTACACACGTTTCTAAGGGTAATACAACCAAAAATTTTTATGGTAGGCTTAGTTAACCCATTATGATAGTACACGAATCATACCCCCAAAACAATATCCAAATTCAACTCCCACCTCCCCACAAACCCTCTCAATTTCTCTAAACGATTCCCGAGCACCAATTGGAGCCTGGAAATTATCTTTCCAGTAAATCACACTTTTTGCAGGATAGATTCTTTCCGCCTCGCCTGGTTGGATTTCTATTTTCCGCAAATTGGGGAACTCCTCGCGACGAGATAGGAGCTCGTGTAGATTGCTGTTGATGACAGAGTATTGAAGGACATCGTAGTTTGCCAAGACTAAGTACTCCAGACTGCTCGGAAGTATTTCTTGTAAGGAAAGAGAAGGTGTCTTATTCTCCCTGCCATAGTCGAATAAATTGCGAATTCGAATGCGTAGTTCACGCAGATAAATGAATTCTTTCAATGATCCAAACCAGTCGTCTGGATGTGAGTCTTCCTCTTCCTCTCCCTCTTCCCCCATGTCAGTCATTTCATGGTCTCCCCCATCATTCAATCGAAGTACTTGTAAACTGTGTTTCTGCGTAAGAAGCGCCTTGTAAAACAAACACGGCCGAAATCCTATATAAGTCTCGCCCCAAATCTCCTGATTGGAATGTTGATATTCGAATTCTTGGAGATTTGCACAGGACGCGATGAATTCAGTGAACCCCTTCCTTCCATTGCAGTTATTGAATTTGATTCTCTGGATGGGTGATGTCCCTTTGGCTGCTTTCTGAGCTGGATGATCATCCCTCTTGTCATATTCATTCTCAATCACGGTTTCCCCCTGCAAGAACCGTACTTTCGGGAGGTGAAAGAATGGGACAATTTCACATGCTGGATAAAAAGCCTTGTTTCGGTCTTCGTTGGGAATTCGCACTGTTTCGAGATTCTGCAATCCTGGAATTCTGTCGAATGGCTTTTCTCGATACGCTGCGCGACACAACATTCGTTTGACAAAGTCACTATTTCCTGAATGATCGATATCCAAGGTAGTCATATTAGGCATGTACATCAGTAATACAGCAAACCAGGCGTCGGTATTAGTCTTTTTCAGACTGGTTTTCCATTTTTCTGCTTCTTCTAGCGAATGGCTTGCTTTTTTAGCCAGGAAGCGCAGGAGCTCAGGATCATAATCTCCTTCTTCTTCGTCCCATGAATCCCACCATCTTAGAATGAATCTTCGGATATAAGTGCCCAGTCTCGGATTTTCATGGACAGATCTGACCAGAGCAGGAAGCTGGGACGCGTCTATCCGGATATCACTGTAGAGCTGAGGGGTGAAGAGAGAGTACCAGTGGCGACAGACACGGGCGAGTTCGAGATAATTTGGTTTTTTGATGAGCGGGTCGATATGCTGACCGATAAGGAGGAGAGTTTCGTTTGGTAGGTACATTTTTTCTGATTTATTTTGGGTTGATGTCACGTTTTAGGCTTGTTTTCTGGGGCGAATTTTCGGCTTTTTCTATGTTTAGTCTGCTGTATTGGGTTTAGCTGATCGGGTATTTGTGGATAGCTGCCTGTAGAGTGTCACTGTTAGTACCCGGCGGGTCACGTGTCGCTGGGTCCGCCCTCGCTTCGGTCCAAGAGGCTATTTAGGCATGTTAGCCTGCCACCTCCGAATACACA
>NW_024467298.1:1065901-1098190 GCF_000600275.1 Aspergillus ruber CBS 135680
ACGTGTCGCTGGGTCCGCCCTCGCTTCGGTCCAAGAGGCTATTTAGGCATGTTAGCCTGCCACCTCCGAATACACACACACATCCATTCTTAGAGTCACTGGCAGCCCCGTGACCCCGCCCCGCTGATATTTGAGGGCCCCGTTGGGGCGGGCTGCTTTGGGGCATCCTGCCCCAAAGCCCCACCCCACCCCGTTTACAAGGCCTTACGGGAAGGCATGGCTTTTTGGCAATCGCTCCATGTCAGGTTGATGTCGTCGATACGTTAATTGGTATGGAAATACAGAAAACACCGAGAATTTGGGGGGGCATTGCCTGCCAAAACCCACCCCGCCCCGCCCCGAGTGACACTCTAGTCAATTACGTTATGTTATTCTAAACTTAATATAAGTCTAAATTTCTGCTTTAAGCATGTATTGCATACTTGTACGGCTTCCTGTGTAACTCATTACTTACCGAATACCCAAAAAATGCAAGCAAAACTGCATAATTAATGCACTTCTGAGTAGATTACGAGTCTAGGCATGTTTGAAATGTTTCCAAATCCGCAAATTGCGGATTTGGATATGAGATGTCTGTGGATTTTGCGGATGGTGCCGCAGCCTTGACCACTCCTTTCTCCTTTGCACCCCCATTGTCAGCGACAACTGGGGAGAACGACGTTGAAAGTAGTATCAATCGATTCAGCGTGAAATAAAATATAAGGTTCGAGTTTTCCGCAGTGCGGGAACTCGCTCAGAAGGTAGGGTTGGGGGGGTTTCTCGCCACTGAAGAGTTGTTTTTTTTTATACCTAGGTACATACAATATTCGAAGCCGAAGCGCAGCCTTATCGCCACAGTTGGCTCATCCAAGTATCAAAATGGGGTCTTATTGGCCCGTTATATCTATCGCCCGAGGAAGTGAAGCGGGCCACTACTGCGGGATGTCCCATAGGGTCCCTCCGCATTTCCAGAAACATATTCAGATCGGTCAATCGATACGAGAGACTTACTTTTCCTATTAAGCCTTAGTCCGGTGTTGCCGCAGTTGCCACTCAGCGTGTAGTATTGTTATCGTGCAGGGATCATGGGGGAGTGGTATGATTTTGATGAGATGGTGCTATCGCAAATGTATGATCATTAATTTCCCGTGCGTTCAAATGCAATAATGTCGATGCATATTTCTATTTACACACCGTAGTGCTACTTAGTTCGTTGTATTCCCATAATAGCTCCGGCGCAGGGCCTCCACATATACACACAGCGCCTAGGGTTGGGCGGTAATTCGCTGAACCACTACGCTGGGAACACACCGGAAATTCCGGAAGGTGGACACTGGCGTCGACCAGTTCAGATAAGGATGAGGTGATGGCCCGACCCACAGGCATAAAGAGTTAAGCCAATCTCTACTAATTGCAGACAAGGCAGAAACACCGACAGCAAAGGATCATGGGCGTGGCAGTGTAAACATACAGATCGCTAGAACCGTGCCGCAGTGGGTTTTAGCGCCAAAGTATGACATTATCCTACATCCATTCATGCTGTTTCTGTAATGTTGGAGGTGTCGGGCTAATTCTTGCCTGATCTGATCAACATCTACGATATTACTGTCGAGTCCACCCTCCGGGTGATTCCGGACGGATCACAAACTACGCCGTGTTCCCGGCACATGGATTCAGCAAATCAATAGACCGTCCTGAGTGCTGTGCTTGTGAGGCTAATTGTGCCCGCAATTACTGTGTAGAGCTCGGATACGATATTGTTGCAATGACCAGCATAACTAAAGCAGGGCGAGAGACTCCAGCTTCCGGGCTTGCAGACTCTGGGTTCGCAGTTGGGGCGGTGACTGGAACGCCGAAGCTGAGCTATTCCTTCAGTTGTTCCAAGTATAGATAAGGGCTCCCATTATTTTGTGGTATTGCCGCCTGAAGAAGTGGGAAGTTGATCCCAGCTACGCAGATTCTCGGGCCTTACGGAGGGAAAGCCTTTCATCTCAGCCAGCCCCTTCGCAGATTTTGCCCAGGCCTTCCCATTCCTCTATTTCTTTCCCCGATTTCCCTTCTGAGCTACAATCCGAGAAACCCCGCTTCACCCGACCCCGCGTCAGGTATATAATTGCACAGACCTTTTATTGCTAGTTTTTCATTTCGACGGGTGTTCATTTTCCTTTCTCTGTCCTTCCTGTGTATAACTAAGCAGTAGCTTCCGGGGTCTAGCCCTTTGCAGCGATCATATTACTGCAACTACGCCGCAATCTGAACCCTCAGGGTGGCAAGGCTGATTTCAAGCTCTCCCCTCGTAAGGCATTCTTAGCTACCCCCAAGGAGAAACGACATCAAAGGACAAAATACTCAGAACCGCAGGGCCACACCCATGCTTGATCCAACGGCATTCATTGCGACCGAGTCCAAATACAGTCCAAATACAGTTCACAAACATGCCAGACGATCCAAACTCTTATCCAACAAGTCGCGATCAATTCAGCGTCGCTGTTATTTGCGCATCGACACAAGAGGCGGACGCTGTCGAGGCTCTGTTCGATGAGTTTTACGATGAGACCGGTCACGACTACGGAAAGATCCATGGGGATCCCAATGCATACACAAATGGGAGGATTGGGAAACACCACGTTGTCCTCGCTCATATGCCAGGCATGGGAAAGGGGATCGCCTCCAGTGTTGCAGCGAGCTTCAACGCAAGTTATAACAATATCAGGCTGGCGTTGCTGGTTGGGGTTTGTGGTGGGGTTCCGCGTAAAGAGGATGGAGGAGAGATCTTTCTAGGTGATGTACTGGTCAGTGATGGCCTTGTTCAATATGATCTGGGAAAGCGGTTTCCGGATAAATTTTCCCGCAAGGACACCCTTAGTGAAAGTCTGGGGAGGCCGAACCTGGAGATTCGGGCGTTGATGAAAAAGCTAAGGGGGGGCAGAACTAAATGCCGCGTGGAGCAGTTTTTAGCGTCCTATCTTGGTGTGGTCCAGGGCACGTTGGGTGTGCAGAGAGCTGGGTACCCGGGGACTGAAGAAGACTTCCTTTTTCCATCAGACTACCGACACAAGCACCACGAGCCTCAGGCATGCAGCCTCTGCGATGGCTGCCGGGCTAGAGGAGATCCTGTTTGCTATGAAGCCTTGCAGAAGCGCTGTCAGGTACTAAAATGCGACCGCACGATCAGCGGTGTTCGGACGAGGATCCCAAGCAAGGTCGAAAATCCTCCACCAGCTGTTCATGTTGGACCCATTGCATCTGGCGATACAGTACTATTGTCCGGGGACGACCGTGAAGAAATCTTTGCAAAGGAAAAAACAATTGGGTTCGAAATGGAAGGCGCTGGTGTCTGGGACAATATTCCCTGCATTGTCATCAAGGGCGTCAGTGACTACGCCGATAGCCACAAAAGTAAAAGGTGGCAAGGCTATGCCAGTGCAGCCGCGGCGTCTTGTATGAAGGCTTTCCTAGATTACTACGCCGTTCCGGATCGTGGCATGGCGACTACTTCGAGTATGTAGACCGACCGCGTCATTCAGATTGATCATTTACCGAGGATAAACAATATCACACAGGCACGAACCCTTTTCCATGCCCACCTGGAGACCTTGAATTGGCAGTTCCCTCTCTTGAGAAACAGCAGCAGGACTGCCTCAACTCGCTTCAATTCTCTCAAGACACTGCGCGCTTGGAAAATATAGACGAAGCACACGAGAGTACTTGTCAATGGCTTTTCGAGCGTGAGGAGTACCGGCGTTGGTTGAACCCTACGAAGACGAATGACCAGAACAGTTTCCTATGGATCAAGGGAAAGCCTGGAGCGGGAAAGTCAACGCTTATGAAGCTTGCTTTTCTAGAATCGAAACGGACTATGAGCAATGTGATAGTTTTGTCTTTCTTCTTTAATGCCCGGGGCGATATTCTGGAAAGGTCCACGCTAGGACTCTACAGGTCTTTATTGTTCCAATTGCTTACAAGCATCCCCGTGGGAAATCGACAACCATTTTGGGATGTAGCATCTCGAAAGAACAGACAAAACAGTGTCGCCAATTGGACACTCAAAGAGCTCCAGAAAATTTTATATGCAACATTACATGACCTCAAGGAGTCCAATATAGTTTGGTTTATCGATGCTGTGGACGAATGTGACGAGAAAGAAGCAAGGAACATGGTCTACTACCTGGAAGATCTAGGAAAATCGGCCGTTCGTTCTGGAACTTACTTCAAGATCTGCCTCGCAAGCCGTCATTATCCCTTCATCACTCTGGATGGAGCCATTGAACTAGTGGTGGAAGAACAATTCGGCCACCAGACTGACATCATGAAATACATAAACAGCAAATTGAAAGCTAAGTTGAGTAAACAAAGTCAGGAAATCAAGGGGATAGTCTGTGAACGTGCGTCTGGGGTATTTCTATGGGTTGTACTAGTGGTCCCGCAGCTGAATGAAGCATTTGACCATGGTCGCGTTGAGGCTGCACGAAAAAGACTGGACGAGCTCCCTGATGAGCTAGATGATCTCTTCGAAAATATTCTCAAAAAAGATGATAAACATCGGGACGATCTAATACTCTGCTTGCAGTGGACTCTGTTTGCAAAGCGACCGTTGACCAGAGAGGAATTCTGCATTGCAATCTGGTGTGAGAGCTCCCAAATTATCGAATTAGACCCCGACAAACACACCCCCAGGCAGATGGAGCGCTTCATTCTGAGCGCTTCAAAAGGACTGGTCGAGATTACGCGATCAAAAGACCATACTGTCCAATTCATTCATGAGTCGGTACGGGATTTCTTCTTGCTACGACATGGCATGGATCGAATCGGGGCCGGTTTGGGAGAACGGCTCAGTGGTTTAAGTCATGATCGACTCAAGAAGTGCTGCTACAGATACATGACCTCTGACCTGACCAAGGCCTGCGTAGCTGAGGTGGCTGCAGATGACGGAAAACAGTTACTTGCCGATACCAATACGCGTTTTGTGCTCTTGGAATACGCAGTCCATGGCTTATTTTATCATGCCGATGCTGCAGAAGGCTCTGACATCTCCCAAGGATCATTTCTGAAGCTATTCCAAGATCATGAGGGCCCTGATTTTGGTACTTTCATCAGCACTTTCAACGCGTTCGAGCGATACGCTATCCGGCGCCATAATTCTAATGTACGCTTGCTCTATATACTAGCGGAAAGTGATCTATGCCATCTCGTCAGATTGCATCTGAAAATGAATACTGGTTCCAATGTTCTTGCACAAATTGGCCGTTACGGGTCTCCCGTGGACGTGGCCATCGTCAAGGGTAATGAGACTACCCTTCGTGCCCTGCTCCAATGTCCATTGGATACCTCGGACCTACTTCAACCGGAAATAGTATTGCAGATGGAAAGGAGTTTTAGGAATTCCCTGCGGTCTGAAATGAGACATACCGATGCTATACACCTCGCACACAACGCTTTACAGCGAGGACAGCTGAAAATCTTTGAACTTATCTTTGCCACCGGCATGCTGGACCTGAACGCAACGTTCAATAACCACCATACCATTCTTACGCGTGCGGTTTTGGACGATCGAGAAGATCTGGTCAGGTTTCTACTTGGTACGGGGAAAATTGATGTTAATGCTTCAGGCAAAGGTGGAAAGTCTGCTTTTGTCTTAGCTATAGAGCGTAATCATGAGGGAATTTTGGATGCCATAATTCAACATTCATCATTCAATATGAATGCAGAGATTCAAGGACGAGGGGCTCTATCTTTTGCTGCAGAGAAAGGAAATGTGGCAGTCTTGCAACATCTTATTCAGTCAGATATAACTGCACTTGACACAAAAGACAAGGGTGGCCGTACTGCCCTGTCATGGGCAGCAGCAGGGTCGTCAGTCGACGCTGTGGTTCTCCTGCTGAGCATGCAAGTCTTGAACGTCAATACACGAGACGAAAATGGTCGAACACCTCTCTCCTGGGCAGCTAACAGTGGAAGTGAAGATGTGATAGAGCTTCTTGTCGAATTGCCAGAAATTGAGCTGAACTGCCAAGACAATCGAGGCCTGAGTCCCCTTTGCATAGCAGCAATGAATAACAGGCCCATGGCTGTGATACTGCTCCTCGAGACAGGCAAGGCAGAGGTGAATCTGCCGGATGAAAAAGGGAAAACTGCTTTGACCTGGGCTGCTGAGCGTGGGCATGAGAATGTTGTCGATATTCTCCTCGGAGCACCCAAGGTTGATGTACAATACCGGACTTATCTCAAGCGACGCACCCCTCTTTTCATGGCATCCATCAAAGGCAGGTATGAGGTAGTGAAGCTGCTACTTGAGATCTCGCAGATTGAAGTCAATGTCCAGGATATCAATAAGCAGACCCCTCTTTCTGCAGCTGCAATAAGAGGCCACGAATCAGTTGTTAGCCTACTTCTGGCTAGGTCTGATATCGACGTGGAAAAGCAAGATGTCAATGGACAGAGTCCACTCTCCCTTGCCGCCATGAGAGGGGAAGAAAAAGTTGTCAAGTGTCTTGTGATGACCGGAAAGGCCGATATGAATTCGAATGATAAAAATAGGCGGACGCCTTTGTCTTGGGCAATGGGCCCTTGGTTTCCAAAGAGAACAGAGGATCGATGCATGATACACTACATTCCCTTTTCGCAGTGCCATGTCTCCGTGGTAGAACTTCTCCTCCAAGAAAACGGACAAATATATGCCTTTGCGCGTGAAAAGCATCATTGGATGCCCGCATCATGGGCAAAATACATGGGAGTTTGGGCATCAAGAGTGCCAGATATGTATAGTCGAAGCATTCAACGGTTACTGGAAGAAATAGACTCATGGCACGATACCACTGACAAGTTTTACGTCGGAACTTCTGTTGTCGGTACGGAGCGAACTACAATTTTATTGGCTGGAGAGTACTTTGAGTACCAAACTTATCACCGCCAACTTCAGGAACTGGGATACGGCAAATACAAAAACCCTTCGGTGGTCATCTTGGACTGATTTTTATTACGCTTTTGATATCAAGCAGCATGGAGCAGATAATATATTTTCGTTTCAGTTTATATGGCTCAAGGCATAGGTTGTAGTTCAGGCCAGTTTTCTTGTTATCACTTTCCATCTGTGTGAGCGCTTCTGTGAAAGTATTGATATCGGCGATTTAAAATACTGTTCCAAGGCTCTAGATGATATTAAAATATTGGTTTTGCTGCTTCGGACCCTTGCAGGTTTAAAAGCAAAAGGTACACCTCAGCAGCACAATGAACACGACGAGCAATCCATAACCTGAATTTTGATTTCGCTGGCCAGTAGGAAGCTATAGCAAGGTGTAAAAAGAACCAAATAATTGAACTCACGAGTCACGACCTGACAATGGAGCACATCTTGAAGAGTCCCGCGCGACATATGGATCGGTCACCATAATAACAAGGGGATGAACGGCAGCGATCACCGGTTTCTTCCTCATATAAAAATTAACCTTGTACCAAAACAAGACCCATAGTGCCAGAATACATGAGAGAGACTCATTGAAAGCCGATACGGACCTATCTTTTTCTATACTTTCTAACCATATCATGTCATCCCTCGAGCCTTACATAGTAAAATAAAGATGAAAACCGACACTGCCGTCATGCATCACCTTCACAGGATCAGTTCATATTAAGGCCTAGTGAAGACTCAAAGCTACCACACAACTGGAGTATCGAAGTTAGTCCTAATGGATGGACATCAGATCAAATTGGACTCCGTCGGCGCTGGCTTTGAAAGGTCTTCATTCTGACGATGAGCAAAGCCAATATCACTCCAATGAAGATCCAATGGAGGAAGAACTGTGATCAATAATGGATCTTGAAGAAATCCGAATCCTGCAGGCCAACTGCTGTTAGTATTGCATACAAAATGGCACTTTTTAAGACCTCAATATCTCAGCAATAACACATTGATAGGGCCTGAAAATTGGAATATAAGTTATTTCGACGTACACAAGCAGAGGTTAACCCCAAAATCTCATAACATATTCAGTTCTGTTCAATATAGAGACAGCATTAAATACAGCTGTATTGGGAATAGCACTATATTTCAGATGATAAAAGAATTCTAAACGTTCTAGACAAAACAAGGAGGCTTCTACAATGCATCAATATTAGATGTTATGACCTTTAATAGAACACTTATAACTTTATTTGTGGTTTTGAGGTCCTGAGAAGTGCCATTTTGTATGCAATACCCCGGGTGGCCGCTGGTTTGTAGTGGCCGCTCGCTAGTGGGTTACGTTACTATATACTAAAACCACTGCCAGGTCACGAGTCCTGGCAGGTTTAGGATGCTTGTATACCCATGGGTACCCGCATGATTTCCGCGGGTAGCAAGATGATAACCATGGCCGCAAGCGGGCGGCCACGGTTGCGGATACCCCTGGGGACCTGCGGTTATGCCGCAGTCTAGACCCAACCATGGTGGTCAGGTGTGGAATTCCACGTAGCAGAAACTCAGGAAGCTGCCCTAGCAGCCCACCAGCTTGCCTTATGCAGCGGCGCCGACATTGTCGTGTACACAGACAGCAGCTTGACAGAACGGGGAGTTGGAGAAGCAATGGTTTTCACCTTTAGGGCGCCAGAGAGTTCGCATTGGCCCCCCAGTTACTCACACTGTATACGCAGCGGAATTTTGAGGCATATAGATGGCGCTCACCCAAATACGCAACAAATTTGGACCGGAATCCCACCGTTCCCATCAAGCCTATACGGCAATCATCTTTACCGACAACCAAGCGGCGATACAAGCGTGCTCAGCCCAAGGAAGGTCTTCTGGCCAATATATCCTGAGAGAGACCACACACACTGCATCTCAGCTACAGGAACCACGGCTGGAATATACAGCTGTATTGGCTCCCTGGTCATGAAGGCATTTACGGCGATGAGTGTGCTGATGCTCTTGCAAAAGAAGCCGCTAATTCTCCAGCACCCAACAGTGCAGAGGAGCTAACTCTCCGTATGGAAGCAATCAGTGCATGGAAGACTGAATGGGCCACTTCCACCCACGGAAGCTCCTTTCGTTGTTTATCGAAAGAGCCTTCAAAAACATCAATGCGATTATACCAAGGCTTACAGAGAGCCGCGACATCAGTCCTCATTCAAATGCAAACTGAGAAGATTGCGCTGGCCAGTTATCTTGGTTCCTTTAAGGCTATGGAACCAACTGAATGCTCTTGCGGACGTGGCCTCCAAGATACACGCCATGTTCTCCTCCACCGTACAAACCAGGCAGGACTTCGAATACACCATCTTACACAGAGGTCAAGGCGGGAGCTGGGTTACAGAGCCTACCTAACACGGCCAGACTTAGTACCGAAGGCGGTGCGGTTCATGCTTGAGATAGGCCTTCTGGGCCAGATTCAGACTCTGCCAACACTTACCGAGTCACAACAACAGACATGAAGCAACCAGCAGTATAGCGCAGTCCAGGTTATGCGCTTGCAGAAGTAGGGATGGAAATAAATAGTATCCAACAACCCCATAGATCTTCGTGACTATGGGAACAGCAGTACGAAACCAGCAGCACCGGACATACAGCATGCAGAATAAGATATCAGGATATGCATAGAAAGGCGACGATGTACATAGCGATTACCATTACGGCGGCTTACCCGGCCGCCACGCAGGACCTGCCGTCACTCGGCCTACGAGGCTGACAGATGCGTGTATGAACAATAATAACAATATATTTTCGCTACAACACCAGCCATCTACCACAAACCTTGAAATTACAGGGTAACCACAACTTATTTACTTCTTGAATCATAGACATATAACTAAACAAAACATGCGTATTTTAAGATGGAAACCAAGGGTTTGTCAGCTACATAAGTGTCAGTGGGTCTCGAAGTAGTTAAACAAGTGATAATTATGCTAGTACGGCCATCTTGCGGGTACCCATGGGCACCGGAGGGTACCCACGGTTATGCCGCAGTCTAGGCAGTATGCAGTGGAGAACAAAATCCTCAACCCAAGTCCAGTGCCAAAGTGATGAGATGGATTCCATATTCAATCTCGATTTTGTTGCAGACCAGTGTCCAAATTTGCTAAATGTTTTTATTAACGAATGACATGGATAAACAACCGAAATGTGGACTCATTCAGGCAACTAAATCCTTCGTAAGCAGCCACAATGTCTCAACAACATTTATAATCATATCACAGGCAGACAGAACGCGCAATTTAATTTTCTCTATAGTTACAACTCTTCTCACTTTTAGAGAAAGAAGCAGAATATTAAACAACCACAATGTTCCAACCAAACCAACTACACTTCCAATCCCACAACCCAACCAACCCAACCACCATCCTCCTCATCCACGGCGCCTTCTGCTCCGGCTCCTACTGGGACCTCGTCACTCCGCATCTCTCAAAACACTACCACATCCTCATCCCAGACCTCCCCAGCCACGGCAAATCCACTCACATAACCCCCTTTTCCATCGACTCCTCCGTAGAGCATATCGCCAACCTAATCCGCACGCACACTATCACCAAATCAGCGCATATAATCGGCCACAGTCTCGGCGCACACGCTGCCATCAAACTAGCAACCACATATCCTGATCTCGTGAAAGATATCTTCGTCTCCGGCTTCGCTATTTTCCCACCATCAGTGCTGGCGCCGTATATCCCATACATCGCCTGGCCGGTCTTGCGGATTGAGAACCTCCTCCCCCGGCCACTGCTAAATTGGTTAATGGACGGCGCGGACCTCCCGCATCTTAACATGGATATCTGTACAATGAAGTTGTGTCGGGAGATCACTTTGTCATTGACGGGTGCTGAGTGGCCGGGTCCCTGGAAGATGAGGACATTGATTGTCGCGGCTGCGAAGGGGGGTATTATTCCCTCTGCTGATAGTTGCGAGTATGCGAAGAGGCTGGCGGAGATTGGGAGGGAGGGGAATCAGGATACCATTGCAGTTGTGCATTGGGGGATGAGGCATCCATGGAATCGACAGGCGCCGGGGTTGTTTGCGGAGACAGCAATGGCGTGGTTTGAGGGGGGGAAGTTGGATGGAGGGTTTGTGGAGATTGAGTGAGATGGGTATTGATGTATATGACCAAATACAGGAAACCAGATGCTTAATGGCAATTAAAATTAGGGATTCCCTATACCGACACCACCCCGGATCTACCGTGAAAAGGAATAGACGTCGGACCGATTAGGCAAGCTCCGCCGGTCTGATTATATTGACCAGCGTATACGCACATTCAGATAGACAAGCGCTCATCCTATCATTTATGGTGTCTATAGATATCAATGTCACACTTTAGTGTAATTCAAGTTCCTCGCCTATAGCCTCGTGCAGTCCGAATAATCGACTCCCAACTTTCCCGACACGGACTCTAACCGCTCCATTGGTTTATCTGTTTCAAAGAAGAATAGCGTCAAAAAATTTCTCTAGGAAGATATGAGATAAAAAAAAAAATATGAAAAGAAAGATAAGTTAGAGGGGGAGGCCGCTTTTTGGTCGCGCGACCCAGGGTGATTTAGGTGTGTGCATAATAGATGGCGTGAGCTATCACCCAACATCATGTAATACCTCGCAAATTCAATCCTTTGAAAACCTCATGGTTCACTATATGCTATGCAGGCACCAGTAATTGGCTATCATGCTTTACTTCAAACACTGAGTCACTTGGTATATGCACATAGCCACAATCTGCTCTTTCCATCTGGAAACTTATGCACAGTACAGGGGAATGGAAACATTAGTGGCAATTAGAGCAGGGGAAATGTAGCAGGGAAGGTAGCCTTGAGTCCATTAATCATGGTTTGTCATAGCTCTAGGGCTCGGTATGGACAATAGACTTGATTAAATAAATAAATAACATGCACAGTATACTAAAGATCACTATGGTACGCTCTGTCACGGGCTCGGAATAGTAGATAATAATGAATCAATGTTCCTATCTAGACTATTGCAACCATCGACGAGAACATCGAATCTGGAGAAGAAAAGAGAAGAGGAAATCTATCTAGGTAATGAAGGGGTTTTATAGAGGTTGTTGGCGACATGGCTGAGTAGCAGCATTTGCGATGTATCATTCATTGCTGCAGTGTTGAGCCGTCATATATGAGTCGTCACAGACTAAGATACTGACATTCTTTCCCTTGGTAGGGACATGGGCTTAGGCGGCTCGCGCTGATAGCAGTTCGTCTTTTGTTGCCGCATTGCTGCGCTTCGTGTCCAGCACAAGGCTGAGCTTTTGTGGTTGATAGTTGTTTCTGTTCTGTCCTCTATGCCATTGCAGACTTCTCATTTCGAAGCATTGTTTGAAAAACCATCAATTTCTGGTACTGTCGCTTGACTTCTTTCCAAGATCGTTTGTCTGTTATTGTTATCCACCTTAAGACCTGCCTTGGCTAGACCCTATCGTAAACATGCCTTGCACGCTGTGATGGCTTGACACCTTGACGTCGTTTATACAGCTTGACGCTGCCCATACGGCTCAACACCACATATAGGACTAATAATGACAGACGATACCGACATGAGTAGATTGCTGTCGTACCGTGGTCATAAAACCCCTTCATCCTCTAGATAGGTTTCCATTTCTTTTCTTTCTCCAGACCCGATATTCTCGTTGATGGCTACAATATTTTAGATAGGAATATCATTTCATCAGTATCTACTATTTCCGAGTCTGTAACAGATACCTCGTTGAAATTCTAGTAACCAGTCGACCCTATGATCATATTCAGAATGACTTCTAGATAATGAAAAATCTCTTCCCTTACATATACCTCAAAGGGGCAGAAGAAAATGATCAGATACACAAGGAGATAAGTGTGACCGTGAGGATCAGGGTGTAAGAGCGGGCTAAATGGCATTATTGCCACCTGATGTGTAGCAACAACTTGAGCAACAACTTAAAATGAAACACTGCATGTATCCTTGGTTACATCTCACCATTGATGACACCTAGGTTACTGAAGAATAGCTTTTGGCCAGCTGACGAACCAATCCAGCGGATACCTCCTTCTTTGAATGTAGTATATGAAAAGATTATTGATCGAGTATCATCTGAACAAGTGCATACAGTGAGGAAACTTATTCAGGATCATTGTTGCAGCACAGCGTCCCTTAACAACACAAAAAAAAAGAAGAAAAAAAGGATATGGCATTGGGCATTGCTATCCACCCTGAATCACGAACTACAGCACAAGCTGAATAAATCTAGCTGCCTTAGACGAGAAAATACGACGGCTATGTGGTCTGTTTGTCTTCACCAATAACTCAAAGATATACCTCATCCATCAGACAGCGAGAGTTTATCATCAGAACGAAAGTTGCTGCTCATCTGAATTCTGCATACTCTTGCATCCAAAAGATACTGAGAGCCCCTTGGCTAAGATCTGTATGCAATTTGTTGATGAATGATTTAGAAGACAGTGAAGGTCCAAAAATGCTCTAATCTTCAAAGTTTTCTGAGATATTCAGCACAATATTGGCCTGAACTATGCAATTCGTTTTATCAACTACATATCGCACTGTGACACTTGGTAAACATATTCTCATAACTCAAGGCCATATTTCAAGATTCATGCATCATTATTCAATTGGCAGCGACTGCTGGTGGTAGTACTAGTTGATGCCGATCGATGATAATATCCCACAATGGAGACAGCTGCCCATGTGGCGACTTATCGTCCTCTTTGATACGCTTGATATCATGGAAAAAGCTGCCTCCCTCTTTCACATCCCCAGGAATCAAGCTGTGTGGAATGGAGACCATGTCGGGGAAGTTGAAAAACGCGACAATCGAGAATTTATCCTGGCCACTGTTGATATCGACATCATGGAAAGTCGGGGGGTATTTGCCCTGTGACCAACGGTACAGGGTGGACCCGCCCATCATGATCGTCCCGTTGACCTCGGAGGGGAAGCGAATGGTTCCATCCAAATCGTAAACTCGCAATCCATCTCCGTTGGTGATAAGCGCGGACAGTAGGTTTCCGTCTGGATGCAATCCAATGCCTCCAGGGGCACCCGCATGAGGAGTGTATTTAATCGCTCGGTATCGGACAGTACAGCGCTGAATCATGTCTTCGCCAATACCGACTGCTTTGCTTGTGGTCACCAGCGCGCTGTCCAGTATCAATTTCAGGTACTCTGCTGAGCGTCGGACTTGCGGATCCTGTAACCCTGCAAGACCAGTCAGGCCGTCTTTGAGGTCACCGTCGAATCGGGCAATCTGCTCTTTGGTGTCCAGGAAAGGGCGGGCAATGCCCTCACAGGCGAACCAGCATGACTTGCGCCAGGCTACTTTCTTGTCTGTGCCCTCATAGGACAGGGAAGGATCGAGGTTGCTCAAATGTTGGTCGAGGTCGTTCATGGACTGCTCGGTTCGGGACTTTTGTTCATCGTTCCATTCGACGATATACTCTTTGCCCTCGTCAAAGGCGGCGCGGATAGTCTGAAGACGGTCTGCAGTCGATGCCCCGAGGGCGTATGAGTCGTCGCCCCGGCGAAGAGACGATATCAATTTAGGGTTTACATCAGCGGGAAGGTTAATGGCCACGAGATTCGGAGAGTTTGAGGCGATCTTCCTGGCAGTTTGCGGGTCATACGCGTCTGCCGAAATAAATGCCGTTTTACTTGGATCTTGAGGACCTAAGGCCGCTCTGAAAACATCTAAGGACTTGTTGCTGGCGTATTCAAAGTCATCGAACAGTGTGTGGGCGACGATGTGTACAAAGCCAAGATTAGGGAATTGTGACCGAATTGACTCAATCAAGGCACAGTAGAGTGAGTCGGGCGTTGGGAACCGGTTTCCTTCGATAATGGCAAAAGGAGTGAATCTAATTCCAACTCGTTCAGCTGGAACAGCAGCCACGACACTCTCAATGGCCTTGGTTACTGCCGATGTTGCAGTAGACAAATCATTGGCCTGGTGAAGTGCTCTATGCAGAGTCGATCCAACCCCTTATTACTCGGTGAGATACTTATCAACGGCAACCAATATGGATTCACTCACCCGCATTGATCTCCACTCCATCGTATCCAGTCTTAATGGCATTCTCTGACAATGAGAATATGTTCTGACTGTCGTCACACACTGCGCATGATCATGGTTATTAGGTGTATAATATTGAGTGACAATAAGTACAGTACATACCTTGAGCAAATACCACACTGCCCAGGCCGTGTAAACGACCCACAGTATACTTTTGCGTAGACTCGGTTGCTTTCAGGAGCGCGTTGGGCGCGAGGACCAAGCCCCCCTCAGGGTCCAGCTCTTCAACTTTTTAATTATCAGCACCTAACAATCAGTGTTCACAATGATTGTATACCTACAGTATGTGTTGAGTTGTGCCTCACTCCAGCCCGTAAGAACTGGGTCAATCACAACACGGTGCTTCAACTTAAACGGGCCAATATTGACAGGACTGAATAACGCCATTTTGGAATGAGATGGAAAATAATGCGACACAATAATGAACTAAAATAAAAGAAAATGCAGGATATTACTGAATAAATATTTCTGCAGCAATTTACGTTCTTTGTATCTGTGGTGGTGAGATTGCAATCGGCGATGAACAGCCGCAGCTGAATTACGGAGTACTTCGGTATATGATGCAGGAACTGCTAGACTTGCATAGGATTGCGCTATCCTTCAGCTCATATGTGGGGACCTATGGATCTATGGGCGGTGTGGTCGTGTGCTGACTTGCCAATAGAAGTAAGTGGTCGTGTGCGGGCCCTTCTGGAGATTCTTTGAGATCCTCCTCACTCTATTATAACATTATAAGTGCATTATTCCTAGAGAAGGGCGAAATAAATTGAGACTTGTTGTTGTTCCTTGTACAAATTAGCCTTGTGTTGGGAAACATCGCAAAATCCCACGACAAATGCAATTTAACACCAGCTGAACCGTGTAGTCAGTGGCTGGCTGAGCAGATCAGCAATCTCCACAGCGAGCTGAAAAGGAAACCCTTTGTGATGGTCAATCCAAATTGTTGAGTTTCCAGGCAGCGCTAGAATGGTCTTGAAAAAGTTCCATGAAAAACAAATCCATGGCCAATGCACTCAGCATCACTTTTAGCACGTACTTGGCCATTCGCCCAGTGTTAAATCCCGAGCGACGCCCCATAGTTTACCCAAGAAGGACCACTAACCAGATCTTCTCTCCTTTACTCAAGATGACCGTACAGAGTAAGTTTTTTCTATGACGATTTGAATGCTTTGAGTGAACGCTTGCTGATTTTTCCTGGCCCTCACTCCTTTCTACCCATACGACTATATCATATTCTACAGATGGACATCCCCGGATGGCACCTATGAGCGGGGCCGAGTCATTGCCCGCCTGGTAACAGAGATGCTCAAGAAACGAAGTCGTCAGGTCTGGCTCGACCAACTCGAAATGCAACGAACAACAACACCGACACAAGTCGTTGGGAAGATTGCGGAAATATTTCTCAAAGTGCCCCAGGTGATTATCCTTGCTGGCCCGGGTGACTGGCTCCGCTTTTCCGATTCCAACGATATCCACCGATGGGAGTGGGAATTAAGTCTTCAGAGTGGTAAGGCTTCCGCTGTAACTACATAGCGCAGAACTGGTGTCTAACCTTATCTAGACAAGAAAATCTGGCTCCTGCAATATGGGTTACCCGAGGGGATGTGTGCATTGTCTGATACAGAGCTATCAAAGAGCTTGCGAGGACACTGCCCTCGGATAGCTGAATTAGCGAGCAAAAAGGATATCCAGGCACGGGTATTAACTATGGATAATATTGATGAAATACTTAGGGAGATTACTGAGGCCTACTAGCGTGAACCAAGTTAGATAGGTGCATGGTAGATGCGGAGAAGGAATAGGGCCCTGAGGCGGTTGGGACTGTGGGGGGTTAATCAGGGTCCAGCCATCGATGGTCAGACCGAGACCAGGGAGCCACCGGAAGTCAGCGTGTATTGCACAGGCTATATAGAGAAGCACCTGCCAGTGTACGCACAATATTCAAGAATATACCTGCATTTGTCAATTGGATGTACATCGTTCAGTTCCTACTTCCACACGATAGCCCTTCACGATCAATAAGTTCAATCAAGTATTGGTTATATTTTCAGTTCAGACTTGTCTTGTTTCTCTATTCATTACCTTGATCGAAGACACCTGTCAACCGGATCCAAATTGGGGAGGGGGGGGGGGGGCGATATACTCAGCAATGCGTTCTTCTTACTTATGTTCAGTTGGCCATTGATTAATATACGGTCTTTTTTTTTTATTTTTATTTTTTTTTCATGGGACATCATTCCAGTTTGGGATTGCACTTTGGTGGAACATAAGTATAGCTAGAACCCTAGGTACGATACGAGGGAAGCCAAGTTGTGACAGTTAGCTGAGGCCGAAATATGTCACACCATCTCCCCAGAGACGAAAGAGTTCAAGCCAATCATCGCTTCCATCTGTCCCCGCTTTCAATATAACATAAGAAGCCTGGAGATGGTAACACACTCGTTACTATATACCCAAAATATGCTCTTACTCCCGAATGCGGGGTACCGCGGCCCCCCCCCCCGGTGGTCTCCACCATACCGACCTTGGAAGGGATTTCTACATCCCCTCGAGACGGGGACACTGTTGGATTGCGCGGACCAGAATGAATCCGGCTCTCGATCACAACAGCACCTGCAGTACATGCTTTCATGACACCGCAACGATGCCTCCGCACTCGCCCTATAGACGGCCACGCCTACGAAAGCCCCGAGGCCGCGGCCTGCGAACGACGAGTGGATGGTAAGCGCTTCCTGCATTCTGACCGTGTCGTGCCTTTGCTGACCGGGTAATTTCAGCATAACGTGTCGAAAACGGCATCTGAAGTGTGATGAGGCCAAACCGATATGTGGACCTTGTGCCAAAAATGATAAAATATGTGTATACACCACTTCGGGCCGTCGCAGCACCAACATCCCGGCCTCTGACGGGGCCGTTAGTGATGCCATCCCTGCGCCAAGTCCACGCCAGACAGCATCTCAAGAGATTAATAATCATCCGTCAAGTGGTGTAATCCCAGATCTCGCGCCCAATGAACCTCTTCAAACCACTGACTTGTCCTGGACTTGCTCCAAACCGGATGCTAACCGTCCCCCGCTAGCACTATTAGACCACTTGTCTGGGGATGCCCTGGCTGCGAACCAAAGTCCGATAGCCCTGCCGCATACCTATCTGTCACCCTCTAATACATCTTTTGCAGCGGTGCGATGGCTCGGATTACTTGCGAGTGATGCTGCCAGGGACAGCCTACAGCTGGCGACTATCCCCAATCTCTACACGAACCAGAATCCTCTGTCTGGTCACTTTAGTGCTAATGGTCTAATACAACGCAGTTCACTGCAATACGCGACCCAGGTGCTAGACAGTCCCCCGGCCAGTAACGCGAGTCATGACCCGACAGACTCCAGTGCCCCAGGGGGTGTTACGCTTGGGGAGAAACAGATCTGGCAGTCACGTGAGCCAATTGAGCTATCAGAGGCTGAGCAGACTCTCTTTGAATATTTTGTGCATCAAGTGAGCCCTTGGGTAGGATAATCTTCCAACGCTTGCAATCTCGACAGCCTAATAATCCCTTCTCGCAGATCGATCTTTTTGACCCCACAAGCCAGTTCTCTACATTTGTTGCGCATCTCGCGGTAAGTTGATATGTGTTTATTGGTCTCTCTCTCTCTTTTTTTTTTTTTTTTTTTTTTTTTTTTTTGTTGAATATTGATTTGACGTTCCTAGATACACAATGCTGGGCTTATGAATGCTATACTCGCTCTTGCATCCCGGCATCTTGCATTGAATACTTGGCTAGATGAAAACAATATTCCAAATAAGGAGGAAGCAGCTCTTCAATATTATTATCAGACTCTTTACTATGTGCAAAGAGCCATGCAATACCCCAGCTACCAGACAGGTCTGGAGCTTCTCGCAACGACGCTGATTATTTCCGCTTACGAAATGCTTGACAATTCCACCAACGACTGGGAACGGCACCTTGAAGGAGTATTCCTAATTCAGAGGTCCCAGACCATCCATGGAGAATCCGGTGGACTGCATTCAGCCGTGTGGTGGGCATGGCTCTGCCAGGACATTTGGGCTGCTTTTCGAGAGAAACGCAAGACTTTTACATTCTGGATACCACAGAAACCACTTTCTGCCCTATCACCGCACGAACTTGCTACGCGCGCAATCTACATTACCGCAAAGGTACTTAGCTACTGTGCTGAAGCCACGACCGAAGAAAACATCCAGCCTCAGATTCATGAGGCAAGTCGTCTTCGCACCATGCTGGACGACTGGCGACAACACCTGACTGTCGAGTTTTCCCCATTGCCGCTCGGTCAGCGTGAACAATCATCTTGTTTCCGACCGATCTGGATCCGCCCTCCTGCATTTGGTATGTATCAGCCATCGGCCTTACACCTCCATAATCTGACACAACTTTGTAGCTGTGGCGGTTCAATTTTTTAGTGTCTCACACATGCTCCTACTTGCCCACGAGCCCAGTGTGGGAGGGCTTGACCAGTACCTCAAGCGACAGAGTGTAATAAGGCAATGTGTGGAAAATATCTGTGGTATTGCGAAAACTTTGAAAGATGCCGCTTCTAGTTTGATGTCATCACAGGCTTTATTTATTGGTGCGTGATATGTTGTGATCTATCTAGACAAGGTGGGCTAATTAAGGCATAGCGGGAATCTTTACGCAAGGGAATCATGCCCGAGAAGCTATCTTGGAACTGTTAGAGTCCTGCCGAGAGCGAACTGGCTGGCCAGTTAAATCTTTGGGAGTTGAGTTACAGCAGCTTTGGGAAAGCATTGAGCCTGCCAAAGTCGCAGCAGCCAAAAGAGTGTCCGTGTAGTATTCTCCTACTAATTTGGTATCTTTGTGCGAGAAATGCTTTTTTAATTGCCTGAAAGGTCTATATTCCAAGCAATACTCCCTTTACTCTTGTTCCAAGTTGAACTCCCCACAGTCGGTGCTTACAGAGGGCAAAAATTTCCCCATTTCTCCCAAGACAAAAGTTCGCGACTCCACCACCAATTAGAATACGACCCAAGAGAGTGCCCCTCGGGGACCAGATATTTATCCCATCCCCACAGCCACTATAGACATTCCCGCTGAGGTCGCATTTGATTCCGTCTGGGATCCCCTGGTCTGCCATAGCAAAGACCCGACAATTTGTGAGACACGGCTCTCCGTGAGATATAGATAAATCAAAGGCGCAACTAGAAAGAATCTCACCATTAGCAATGCCGACCAAATACAGAAATATAGCATGACGGAAAAAGGCATGTACATTGAAGATACTCGCTGGTTATCAATCGTCCCGTCGTCGCCATGAACCCGGTCAGTATCCGTGATATATACAACCTTCTCATCGGGCGAGAAACAGATACCATTCGGCCACTCAGACCTATCTGCCATAGCCTTAATGCATTCATTATTCGGACACCACCAGTATACCTGATTGGGTAAGCACGGCGTCGGCCGATATTCCTGCTCATAGCCGTAAATAGGATCCGCGAACCAGACCGAGCCATCCGCATGCACTACCACGTCTTTGACAGAATTAAACGGCCGGCCAAAGAAGTCCTGTTTCAGAAGTTCCGATTCATACGGGGCTGCCATAGACATGCGGTATAATCCGCTCGGTTCAGTCATAGACCCTTGTGCGCAAAAGAGCATGTGGTGCTTGCCGTAGTTAATGCCTCCATTGGCCATGGGGATTTTGGTGGGAATTTGCTCGCGGGTGACTTGATCTTGGCTCAGATTGACACGGGTGATGTGCACTTTTTGGATTCCATTTGGGTCGATACATCGGTTGCTGGCGATGAAAAGGTCGTTCGTTATAGGATTGTAGATGCCTGCCTCCTTGGCGAAAGGGTAGTCACGGTTCTCTGCTAGGAGATCTAGTTATGGGGTTGGCCCGACAGTTGCGTTGAATCGCTCGTCGTGGGCTTGAAAGGACGTGTTGGTGCTTTTGGACATGTCGTTATGCACCGGCCTGTATGCAGTTTCGTGACGACGCTGGTCCAAGGGAGAAACAAGAAACTGGTATAAGGTCTCTTATACGGCGACAGCAGAATAAAAGGGCCTGTAAGTAATGAGGAAAAACAAATACCAGTACGGCTTTGAATGGTGCCAATGGCTGTGGGGAAACAATTAAGATATCGTGGAGAAGACGCTGGTGGGGTAGGCCCAATGCTCGTCTCGGGGAATCTTCGATCGTCTCTAACCATACCATCTCAATTGCAGCTCACCACTCTTAAATAGGTCGAACAACAACCATTCAAGTCACAATGATTATGAAATTTCTATTTCCTATGTCTCCGTTCAGTGTGATTTCCTTTAATCAACAAAATGTCCTGGAAAGATGTCAACCGCCATAAGTGAATTCTGCACGACGCCGAAGCCGGTCAGTACGGCGTCATCGCTGTTATCGCCTACAACATCGAACAAGTCCTGGGTCTTTTCCGGGCTGCCGAGACAGCCTGCTCCCCCTTAATCATTCAATTTTTCCCCTGGGCAATCAAGGTCACCGAGGGCTTGTTGGTGCGGACGGCCGCGGACGCCGCCCACCGCGCGAGTGTGCCCATTAGTATCCACCTCGACCATGCACAGTCGGAAACTATGATCAAACGGGCAGCTAATATTTCCTTTGATAGTATCATGGTTGACATGTCGCACTTCGAGAAGGAATTCAACTTGAAGAAGACCCGCGAGCTGGTGCAATATTGCAACGAGCGCCAGAAAGCGACTGAAGCAGAGCCGGGGCGTATTGAAGGAGGCGAGGATGGAGTCATGGACACTGCGGGGCTGAAGGCGTGTATGACAACTGTAGAGGAGGTGGATGAGTTTGTTGATACGGGTGTTGATGTGCTGGCTCCGGCGTTCGGGAACATTCATGGTGAATATGGCACCCGCGACGCACAATTGGATTTCGAAAGGTGAGTGTGAGAATCATCTCTTGTCACCCAGATAATCTACTGACAGTAGCATGGCTAGATTCGAGAAGGTTCGCAGCCAGGCAAACGGAAGAGTTAACCTGGCGCTTCGCGGCACGAACGGGTTCACTTCAGAACTCATGATGCGCTGCGTGGCCGCTGGAGTGACCAAGATCAAAGTTAATCGACTTGTGCTGGATGACTACTACGACCATATTCGAGCAAACGTGGATAAGATGCCAAACACTCAGCTTATTGAAGAGGGCATTCAGAAGGTGGCGGATCTGACCATCAAGTGGATGGAGATTTGCGGGTCTACGGGAAAAGCATGATGAGAAATATAAATTATACATAGAGCTAGACTAAATGCCTCAATACTTCGAATGATAATTTGGCAGATACCTTATCAGCACACCAGGACTTGCTATTCTGGCTCGTAGTGCTTCTTCCTGAATCCCGTCAGAGATCTCTAAGGAATTGAAATCGAATAAAAGTCCAACTCTCTATGTCTATTGATACCAATTACAAACAAGGCAATACCGAATCACCCGCAATTATTGCAGTTTACTATACATGCCTCCGTCCGCCAACAACCCCGTGCCGTTCACATACCGACTCATTTCCTCGCACGCTAGAAACACTGCCGGGCCTACCATATCATCCGGGCTACCAATGCGACCAAGGGGAATGCGCTCTTCGAGAGCAGCCTTCTTGTCAGGATTCTTCATGTCATGGTCTGCCAGCTGGGTGGCAATGGTACCGGGCATTAGCGCATTGCATCGGATTTGATCCTTGCCCAGTGCAATTGCCATGGACTGCATCATGGAGAGAATTGCGGCCTTCGTTGGGGTGTAATGTGTCTGGAGACCACCACCGAGGAGAGCACTGACAGAAGAGACTCCAATGATTGAACCACCGTACCCTTGCTTCACCATCTGGCGAGCTGCGGCTTGGCAGGAATAGAAACAACCCTTGACGTTGACATCGATGCTGTGGTTGAGAAGAGATGGCGTGATTCTATATATTATTAGAAATTGGCTCTTTTTCGTTGTGGATAGAACCGGAGTACTGGAGAATAATCATACTTGAGGATTTCCGCTTGCTTAAACACTCCCGCGTTGGCAACAAAAATGTCCAGCTTTCCCCATTGAGACGCTGCTTCCTTGACCAGGTTGGTGCTGGTCTCGGGGGAGGTCACATCACCGGGGATTTCCAAGATCTTGCCTGCATCGGTGACGTTCTCTTCAATTACTTTAACTTCCTCGAGGAGACTGTGGCGAAGAGATTCATCCTGGGCCAGGCCCAAGTGGTTGACGGCGACATTGCATCCTTGAGAGATATATCCCAAAACTATCGCGCGGCCAATTCCAGTGGTACCGCCAGTGATAGCAGCCGTTTTGCCTTTGAGCAGGTTCCAGGCGGGGAGAGCCATGCTAAATCAAGCTATAGCGACAAGAGACGAAATTTGAATACGTGGTGGGATTGAACGGAGAGAGGAAGAGAACCGGGATCGAGTTATTTGTCGAGTGACCGGCCGGGAGAGCTTACCTCGCGACTAACTGAAGAGAAATATCGTCCGTCTCCATTTGACTATCCACAATCATCCCCGCAGTCCCATATAATATGGGAGGGTTTTCCGGTGTCGTCTCGAGGACACGAACATCTTTGCCGTCTCGGGCGATCACCGATTCGAGAGACCGGGGGTGGTGATGATAGATGAGTCTTTTTTTTTTATCATCTGCCTTCTATAAATAAATCATCTCCCCTATTTTCAATTGCTTCCCAAATCAATTATCCGTGTCTGCTTTGCTTGTATCTTGCTTCACATCATCACAATGGCTTCCTCCACCGTCGCCGAAGAATCGACTACGCCCCAGACCCAAGTCACCCTTGGAAACAAGGTTATCGCTAGTATGTAAATTGAATTCTTAAAGGTCTCGGAGAATGATAGCTAATGTAGTACCGGATAGTTACCGGTGCAAATCGTGGTATTGGCTTGGGGATTGCCGAATGCTGTCTCTCCAATGGTGCGGCCAAGGTCTACTCTATTGATATTGGTGAGACTGGAGAGGACTTCACTGCCTTATCTAAACATTATCCCGGTCAGCTCTTTACTGTCAATGCTGACGTGACCAATGAATCCACAATCACTGCTGCAATTGATAAGATAATCGAGGAGGCCGGTGCTTTGCACGGAATGGTGGTTAACGCCGGACGAACCCACCACAAGGCTGCTCTTGACTTTACCAAGGAAGATATTGAGAACCTCTTCAATGTAAACCTCTTTGGGGCTTTTTATAGCGCACGAGCCGCTGCTCGTGCATTTATCAGGCTTGGAATCAAGGGATCCGTGGTTTTTACAGCATCAATGGCATCCTACCGACCCAACAAGGCATGCCCTCATCTTCCCTGTTTTTCTTTTAAAACTATGTTGACCAGTTTATTTCAGCGCGTTCCTTCCACGCCATATGGTGCGTCAAAGGCTGGTATTCGGAATATGACCCACACTCTAGCGATGGAATGGGCACAATACGGGATCCGTGTCAACAGCGTCTCTCCAGGTCTTGTTAATACTGCTATGACATACTGGGTTCCCCAGCAGCCGGACTGGGAGCAGCAACTCAAGTATTATGGTGGTTTTCCTCGGTTGGCTGAAGTGCAGGAACTTGGCGGTGCCTACGTGTATCTCCTGAGCGAGGCTGCCAGCTACACTACCTCAATTGATATTCCGGTTAACGGTGTCATTGGCAGTAAGTACTTTCGGGCCCTCTCTCTTTAATAAATACTGAATGCTAACTCGACAGTCTGCTAATTGATACACGGCGGGAAAAATCTTGACTTGTAAATGTAAATATGATTAGGGTTCTTAAGTTCAGGTATATTCTTGATACTATTTGATTGAGGAATAAATACCTTTATGTACTTTTCCCAAAAATGAACTGCTGCCTTCGTATATATGATTAATAATATGCAGATTTCAAAGCTTCTACTTGAAGTATTTGACACTTCAGCACTCATGATTTTTTCTTCCCTCTGCCGCACTAATTTAGCTTCATTCAGACTTAACCTCGCTCTTTTCCTGTTTACAGTAAACCCTCTGTCCTTGGAGTTCTCATAGGCTCTCCAGCGCTTTCGGATGAGAGTAAAGTGTAATATCCAAAAGACGGAGCCCTACATAGCTCTTAATCTAGCGAGAAACTAGGTTTACTTTAAACAGCATATCTTCTACTTTTATCATCCAAATCCACAAGGCTTCATTGTTACCAGTTTCTGAGCATACCAAAAAAATAATTCTCAATTCCAGAAATCAAAACCCAATGGTAAGGAACCGTCCCTTCGTGCTCAGTGTCAACATCCAAACCCTTCTCGACTTCGGTGACGCTGTTAGCAGGCCGACGAGCAGCACCGATGTTTGGATTCCCTATCCTGAATGTCTGAAAGTTTGCCTCAGCTGCCCAGACCCAGGGCGAATTGGTAGCAAAATAAGATCCATTTCCTCGAGTGTACGCTGGCTAGATTCAGGGTAGAGAGCCCATACTATTTATTCTATCAGCAAAGTCCGGTCAAGGAGGTTCACCGATTGAACTCACTAATTGGAATACTAATGAGGTTGACAGCCCCGAACATATGCAGGGTATTCTCACCAATGGCACCGAAGATATACGGAAGGGCTAGGGTAAGCGATCTGGCATGTATTAGAAACTAAGTGTAAACGGGTGGGGTTGTTTCGAGGAACGCCACCCATTGCCCAAACTCCAGCCAACCACACCACATGCATTTCTTTTTACTCGAACTTTGAGCGAGAAGATCTCCGCTAAGTAAAGCCATGGAACGGTGAGCTATGTATTACCAAAAACAAAGGTATATAAATAGACCATAGAAGTTGCTCCAATATTCCACGATCCCATTTTGTTTGGATGGACCAGTCCACCACGAGCAAGACCTCCCGCGAGAAACATTGCAATTGCTTGCCCTGCGACTTCCCACCAGAGTATCCAGCGGCGGCCGATGCGATCAAGGGTAAAGACACAAAGAAGGGTTGCAAAGGCGTAAAAAATGTTGTTGAGTCCAGAGACCCACATTGTCTTGTGGGAATCAAAACCGGCAATTTTGAAGATTGCTCTGGGCAAGTTAATAGCTGCGTGGACCGGGTGAGAAGTAAAAGGTAACTTACTTGGTGCGTACATCGTAGCGCCGGCAATCCCTGACCAACTTTGTAGAATCTGCAGCCAGATGACCAACTGGACCCGCCGTGCAATGTGCAAATTTTCCCTGCTGATGCCGAAAATCATGTGGAAGTAGGTGATGTTCTCCCCTGGTTCATTTTCAAGCTCGACAATAGCGTCAATCTCCCTCATCTCTAGCATGGCTGCATGTTCGTTCTTGAGCTCGCGAAGACGCTTGAGCACATAGAGCGCTTCCTCCCGACGGCCCACCATGCATAGTCAACGAGGAATTCGGGGAATGCCCAACATCCGGTCACTAGAATGAGCAGCATAGCAATTTGGAAGGCAATAGGAAATCTTCATTGGAACTCGGATGTACCATTGTCAATGTAGCTGAGTCCGGATCCCAACAAGTAAGCGACCACCACACCAAATATGTTCAATGTGAACTCCATGGCAATACACTCGCCGCGAGGCTCGAGTCAGAAAGCTCGGAGCCGTATACCGGAACGGTTGCATTCAGCATTCCAGTGCCGATACCGTTGATTAGACGAGACACAACCATCCAAGATGGGCTCATCGCTGTGCACTGCAGCGCGGCGCCGATTATTCCCCAGACAGCACTAGAACCAAGGGACTTGATTCGTCCATACCGATCACTAACATAACCATCCAGGAAGTATCCAACTAAAGTCCCCATATAGAAGACTGAAACTATACCTCCTTATAAAAGAGTGTTGGTCACAATAACTGAGCCATTCTCCTTGTATTTTAAATCCATCCGGCTCACGTATGCCTCAGAGTCATTGACTCCACCCATCATGCCTTGGTCATAGCCTGCGTGATTCGACAGCACAAGTCAATACAGTAAACATCAAATTTTCTGCGATGAAGCTTGGAGTAGACAGACCGAAAAGAAGATTGCGAGACCAGCAAGACCATTTACAGCTATCAGCAGTGGCTTCATTTCTAACCTGCTTGTAATCTTCCAACTGGCCCGCTCATCATTTGTCATTGCGACCATCACACATACAGAGGAAAAAGTACTTGAGGATAGATCAAAACAAAAAATTATGAACAGATGAATGTGTTTAAGCTTCTATGTAATTTTTTGAAGAGCGCGGGTCATTCCTGGCTATATTATGCCCTAATACCACTGTACGTCATGCCATACTAGCCCCCGACTACATCTAGACATGGCTCACTTGACACCTAATCTAGGGATTAGTTACCCCGGATCCAAAGACGGGAAGTGCAAAGACTAACTCTAGTCCTTCCCTGAGTGGAGTCCGGGGAGCACTCGACTCGGGGCACAAGACGCGAAATGGCGGCAGCTTTTTCGTTAATTGGACCTTTCGCAGAGGGATAGACATCCTGCAGGATATCTTGCTTGTAGTCTAGAACAGCGCTCATATTAGGACAAGAGAAACTGTAATTTGAGACGGAATCACCATTGATTCCAGTGCCATACGAGCTGTGATGTTGGAGGTAATTAAAGAGAAAGTACTGGGAACCAAGGTTGTTATAAGGGCCAAACGATATCGAAGCATTCAAGCTCACGGGTCGGCGATTCAGAGACTGAGGCTCCTCGATGCTACGACCTTACTGCTCACGTTCATTGTCAGTATTCAAACTGTTAAGGAAGGCAATTGATCGATTATGAGATTTTTCGATTCGTGTTTAAAAATCCTCCATAGAAGATTTTGTTTCCGTGTGGTTAAGTATTGCAATCTTGACCAGAACCCGCGTTTTGTCTCAACTATATGATAGTAAATACGGTTGGTATCATAGATTTGTTGCCCTCGTAAGTCGGATGACTTAGTGTGATGACCAATCCAAGATACCAAAATAGAACAGCTAAAACCCGGAAAAATCTTCGTCGCACTTGGGCCCTCGTCTCGTGGCAGCACCGACACGGCGAACTGTCATCTCCGCTTTAGAAGGGATTCAAAAGCCCCATGATTCCTTTTAGCTGGGCGTTTAAACCCTCGCTTTAATGTCATGATCTGGGGAAAGCTTTCATCGGCCTGTTGATTAATCGGCCCTTTACTCCCGCCTCAAAAGAAAAGAAAACCCCGCGCATACGCATCTTGGTGAAACTCCGCAAGCCGTGCATGCAGCACCCAACCCTCCACCATGTACTCTCTTGCAGCTAGTATAGTCCAGACCTCGGCTTTTAGAAGGCCTTTCTTCCTGTTTCGAAAGCCCTCGGTTCGGACTGTGACCACCCGCGCGACCTCATACATACTCAACACAGGCGCGAAAATCCCGACGCTAGGATTTGGCACATTCCAAGATCCTGATTCCCAGGAAGGGGCTGTCAACAGGGCCTTGCGGAAAGGTATGCACCTGGTTGATACAGCTCGGGTCTACAATGTTGAAGAGCAGGTTGGAAGGGGAATCAAGAAGAGTGATGTTCCCCGTAAAGACATTTTGTCAGCACAAAGTTGTGGTGCAATGATTACCATCCTGATAATGTGGAGAGGGCTTTTGATGACTCTCTGAGAGACCTGGACACGCTCTATGTTGACCTTTTGTTATTGCACTATCCTTGCACCTTCAAGCGGGGGTCTGACCGATTTCCTCGGGATGCCGAAGGCAGGATGATTCTGGGCGAAACCACTTATGTCGACACGTGGAGAGCAATGGAAAAATAAACCATAACCAAGATTAAAGCCATTGGAGTATCAAATTTCAGCAAGGGTGAAATCGAGACCTTACTCCAGGAGACTTCCACGGTCAGTACATCCAGGCGATCATGAAACAAGAAACTAATTCATACTTCAGGTCCCGGCTGTTCACCAAATGGAAACCCATCCTATTTGCAGCAGAGGGAATTTAATGAGTAGCTACGGACAAAGCATATTCATGTTGTCCAGTTCAGTCCCCTGGGCAACATGAACGACTACTACCGCCAGACTGGATGGTCCAAGGAGATCGCACAGATGATGCGGGTTATTGATCAACCAATCCTGAAGGAGGTTGGACAGAAATATGGCAAGACCCCTGTGCAGGCAGTTCTTGCATGGGGAATCAACAGCGGCCGCTCGGTCATCCCAAAAAGTGTTGTTGACTGGCAGATTGAAGAGAACTTGGCAGCTGATTTTGAGCTGCAGTCTGAAGACATGGCCTGTATTACAACTCCGGATGCGAAGGATTGCTTCAATAATCCCAGCTTCGATTATGAGTGGCGTTTGTACAATGACTTGGAGGGCATTGACGACACTATGAGAGGGAGGACTCACTAAATAATGTATATTTTTCATGTTTTTTTTTTTTTTTTTTTTTTTTGTCACATTGCTGAAGCATATGACAGAAAACACACCAAGTCCACTCTAATGCTACTCAATCGAGGCAGCATAACCACACTGCCTGTTTTCTCTTAACTAGGAATGATTCTCATTGAGACGGTGAGCTTTTTCGACCTTCAGCTACAAATGTACTATGATCCTCACGAGAGTATGTCGACAACAAATGCTGCTGCTCTTGCGGAGCAGATTACCGCAATCCTAGCCGAAGAACCTGTCATCATCCTCTTCATCTTCGGTCGCTTTACACAGACGAACGAAAATGTGGTTTTTGGATATCACCTTCCATGGTATGACTCCCCTGATGAGGGGTGGAATCACAGTCTCCTGATCCAGTTAAGTCCCGTCCTTGATTTTTTTCAAGGTTATAATACCGAGCGGTCAGGTTTTAAACCCGACGAGAACGAAACCCTTATTTTCGGAGGGAAGGGGACCTCCCTCAATTGTCTCTTCTGGGAATGACGTTTATGGTGCGACGTCTTGGAGGGGAGATTGGGAGATAGATGTACAACTGGAGATCGAGATTTGTCCCGAGGTATGATATAGGTTCCTGTTGCCTTTCTGTTAAAAGGATGTGGAATATAATACTTGATAATTGGATACAAGCGGACTGCACATTTTAATCACGGCAAATACTATCCTAACGGATAAGACACTATTTCAATCTCGCCTCAACAACGCCCACCGGCACCCCCTTAGCTCTCCACACCTTAACTAATCTCAGCCCGGAAGTATCAAGAAGCCTCACCCAATCCTTCTCCGTGCGCTCCACACCCCCAAAAGTCATCATGGTATGGTCCATCCACGCAATTGACATCGTCGACCCGACCTCCGGGACGATATACTCCGTAATCAAGACTCGGGATCTATCGCGGTCCATAGACGCAGCGAGGTTCTGGAGAATCTGACGGGATTCAGGCTCGTCGGGCCAATCATGCAGGCACCGCCGGATATAATAGACTAGGGCGCCTTTTTAGTCATTTGGTTAGTATAAAAAAAATTGTATAAGTTAATAGAAGACAAAACAAGAATGGCATGGCATACCTTTAACCGGCTGGGGCTTGAAGAAATCATGCGCCATAGCCTCAATCCCATGCTTTTCTATCTCCTTCCCGTTATCCTCAAGCACACCCGCCTGGTCCTGCAAAATAAACCTCCCCTTAAGCTCGGGTGCGCTCTGTTTAATCTGCTGGAGAATATGGCCGCGACCTCCACCCACATCAACAACACTGGCCCCGTCGTCACTGGCTAGATCACCCAATTCCTCCGCAAAAGGGTAGAGACCAATGGTCACCAGCGCCGAATCCGCTGCTCGCATCGCGTCATTGAAGCGGGTAAGTCGCTTTGGGGACTCAGACAAGTGCGCGAATATGGTTTTGCCTTCGCAATCATGGACAAGGGAGTAAGGATTGTGGCGCACGCCATATTTGTTTTGCCAGGAGTGTTGCTGAAGGAATTCGTGGTTCCGGAGCATGGCGGGACAATATTCGTCCATCCTAGAGAGGTGTTATTAAAGAAATAAATAGTGACGTGGATGAGCTTACATGAGGTTATACACTGCCGCCATTTGGGGAACCAAATAGATTTCCGAAAAGGGAGTGTGGGAATATTCCTCTTCGGCGACTTCACGGAATGGTCCTAATGGAGTGACTGCACGCATGAGTCGTACTGGGACGCGTCAGTAGGAGTACCAGAGTGTATCTCACAGCCTTGCTTTGTCGAACGAATAAATACCTATAATATTCTTGTCCACTCCAGTCTTTGCTGCAATTTCCGCAGCCGAAACGCTTCTCCCTCCAGTCGGAATGGCATGAAAAACGCCAGCCTCAAGTAGCGTTCGGATTGCTCCCATATTGGTCATCTAACACATTCGTCAATACGTAATGATAGGGCATGAAAATGAGTAGAGAAAACACTCACATTCTCGAATTGTCCAAAAAGCATGTCTGCCGGGCCTCGGATGGTGTGCACTAGGCGAGTTGCTTTAACCAGGAGGTCACCTCTTGCCTCATAACTGTCGAGGCCCGGTGATTGCTCATGATATCTCCTGCTAGCAACGATAAGCTGCTCGAGATCCTGCTGAATAGAATCGGTTACAGGTCCGATACTGCCCATTGTGATGGCCGATACAATGAATGATGAGAAAAGACTAGCCAAGATGAAGATAGTGGGAGAGATTTTTATGAAAAAAGATGTCTGAGAAATCGATAAAAAAAATGGTCCAAGAGCACCTTGGGGAAGAGAATGGATGTTACATACTTGTATTCAGAACCCGCGGACCGACACAACGCTCTCTAGACATACAGCATAAACACCCACAGTGGGTCAGACAGCGCGCCGATGGATCACAGAGACTAATTCCCGGTCAGAGCATTTACCAACACAAGCATGAATCACGAATTTAGTTTCCCGGGATGATGAACATGCATTTCCGAAAGTTTACCTCTACTACTTGTATGTCCGTGCACAGTGTCGATCAAAGTGGCGCTCAGCTGAAGAAAGCTCGGTTATTCTGTTTCGAACAGCCCTTGCTTCAGATCTTCAGGACGGGACCACGGTACATGGAGCTGTCAGATTGATACTATCTACAAGAAGTCTTAATTAGAACCCGCGGTCTTTCCTAGTGATGTCTCCAGCTAATGATTGGTTCATTGGCTGTTGTTGATCTTTAGGAGTCTGCATAGGTTGTATACGAGTATAGCCGAAGTAGAGTTGTCAAATTATGCGGATCCCGGACCACCATCCAACAAGCCGGATTTTCTCTCCATGTCTTCCGTATTGTCGGGTTGGTCTGCAGAAGCCAATAATGACCTGGGAAAGTGGTTGCTGCGTCTAGCATCCTGCATGTGCGGCATTACTTGTTAAGCGAATTATGCCCCCCCGAAAAAAAAAAAA
>NW_024467298.1:1098290-1199817 GCF_000600275.1 Aspergillus ruber CBS 135680
AAAAAAGCCAATGCAGCCTGTTTTGCAGCAATGGTTGCCCTATGTAAGCCTCGACTGGTCACAGTGCCTACTCGTATGCCACTTCCTCCATACTCATACGAGTGAAATGGATTTATCAGACCAAGGAGATCAAAGACATTGCGGTTTATAGACTAAGGCATATAAGTAGAGAGCTTTTCTACGCCATATCCATCTCCTACTATTACAGAAACCAAGGCCTCGGCTTTCAGATTCTTTGCAATGGATTCAAGCAAAACCCCAGCGGCACCTCCTCCACCCGGTGTGACGCCCAACTTTACCAATCCATCGGGCTCCGAGTACGAGATTTACTCCGTTAGTATCGCCTTGTGTGGAACGGCGAGTTTTGTCTTGCTTGCCCGCTTATACACTCGGGCCGTTGTTCTGCGTGTCTTTGGTCTGGACGATGGTATGTCTTTACGAGTCCTTATAGTGAACGGATATATTGACATGCGCCCTCAGTTTGTTGTATTTTCGGACAGATTTGCGCATGGATCTTTGCAGCCTTGAGCATTGCCAGTACGCTATCCCCGAACCCATTGCCTACTCGGGAGCTAACGTAATGGATAAGATATCAAAAATGGATACGGTGTACACATCTGGGACCTGCATCTGGATAAGCTCACCCCATTTAAGAAGGTACGTTGTCCCTTTACTTGCCCATCAATCTTGTGAGAGCTTACATTACTAACCTAATAACAATGGATACAGTATGACATTGCAGAAGAAGACGTCTACGCCCTAGGCGTCTGGTTCGTCAAGACCTCCATCCTACTTTTCTACCTCCGACTCAGCCCCGAAAAGCGCTTCCGACAGATGACCTACGCCATTATGATCTTTGTCGCCGTATACAGTCTGCTCAGTATTCTTCTCTTCACCTTGGGATGCAGACCTGTCGCTGCGACGTGGGATGTCTCCCTTATGAGCGAGGCCAAGTGTATCGATCAGATGGCGTTCGTCTACGCCAATGCTGTATTCAATATATTCTCCGATGTTATTACCTTGATCCTGCCGATTAAGCTATGTTGGACTTTGCAGACGAGCCTGAAGCAGAAGTTCCTGCTATTGGTTGTATTGACTATGGGTTCCTTGTATGTTTTCTCCTCCAATTAAGCCCCTTGCAATATTTCTTGCTTTATTAACGCGTTTGAGTTCCTTCAGTGCCTGTGTGGTTGCCATAATCCGAATCGTAACTATGATGCCCTTCATCCACAGCAATGACTTCACGTGGTTCAAGGTAACAATTGCAAAATGGTGGTATGTTCTTCTGCAAACCATACAGGAATAATACGTGTTATTAACAAGCCTCACAAAAGTATGGTTGAAATAAACGTCGGCATAATCTGCGCGTGCCTTCCAGTCCTACGACCCATTATAGTTCAGACCTTCCCACGTCTCTTCAGCAGCTACCAGCAGAGTGGCGATAATTACACTCCAGCTAGCGACGGCAGCTATGGACTGGACTCGTCCAGTAAGAAAAGAAGGGTCATTTCTTGGAACCATCTGACTACGATTGGAGACACACAATTGACGACTACCAACCATGGGGCCGACTGTGATTCGGAAAGTATTCAGGCGATTGTTATGAATAACAAAAATGAACATGAAGCTGGACAACGAGGATTTTGCTGATTTCGCGACATAGAATAGATAGCCTCTCGGACAAGCAACAGTGTATTAGGAGTCTTTCTGTTAATTAATAATACTAATAATAGCACACTAAGAGAACGCATCATAAAGCAAAACACTTTCCTTGTCTTCAATGGGAAGCTTCTCTAACCCGCATCATCAAGGCCCTGTTTACCACGCCCTATATTCATATCTACTAGCTACTTGGTTATGCTATAATAAGATTACAAAGCAGGGGTGACACTGTTTGCCATCAGAGGAAACACTACAGTGAGGAATAGAATTACAGGCGCAAACAAATGAATCTTGGGACACTGGGTTATCTCAACTATAGCTTCATTCTGGATGATACAACAATCTGACTCATGTTTACCATGTCAACCCGCCTGCAAATAGTAGTGCTCTTTTATAAACTTACTTTATAGAGAACATACTTCAATGCAGCCATCGAATAAGATAAACGGATACGGAGTCATTGGAACTAAACATACAACAGTGGAGGTAAATCACATTCAATCAGGCATCGACGATCCTTCGTGAGCATAAAGATTCCTCGGCTCCAGTATCAACACCCCGTACTCACATCATCCATGTCTTCCATTGCACATCTCCCCAATGAGCTGATACTCAATGTCGCGGATTATCTCGATTATTCCTTTGACGTAGCCCATCTCTCCCAAGCATACCGTTATCTATAAAATGTCCTCAACCTGTACCTTTACACGCGCAATGTTCGCCTTTTCAGTGGGAGAGGACTTTGGCGCGCTGTGAAACTATGGAATGTGTCCGCAGTGCTCAAGTTCATTACGCACGGGGCAAGCAAAGACCAGTGGACACAGGACACGCGCGAGAGAAAATAGAGGAAGGAGAGGAGATGGGAACGGAAGAATGGGTGGGTTCTGCTAGATTTTTGCATTCTACTCACTCTGACTCGTCCTTTTCACATGAAATTTACTCTGATCCGGCTCGTTCAGGACCTGCAAGTGATGATGAAGAGGAGTCTTGGGTAACGGAGTCATCGGAGTCAAGGCCACAGTCAGGGTTGGGGTTTTTGCAACGCCCCGTGAACGATAGTGACTCAGATGATTCGCAGGCAGGGAAATCTTGTGCCTTGCCTTTTCCAAAGGACCAAAGAAAGCATTGAAGAAATCGAAGGCAGCATGGCACCCGGAACCGCCTTTAAGTGACTATTTATATATAAAAATAAACCCCAAAGACCCTGGTGTATCTCGCGTCATACAACGGCAACAATCGCATTGTTAATATCCTATTGAACACGGTGGATAACAAAATGCCTGCGCAAAATTCAGTACTACACCGCCCATTGCCGCAACATACCAAGGCAACGTGAAATACGTCTGGCTACTGCTGCAGAAAGGTGTGCTACTCAATTCTCGCAACGGTACCGGGAGAGCGTGTTAGGGATATCCTCTCAGCTGGAAGATTTCGAGATGATGACGGTTCTTCTTACACATGGCCAGACGCGGTACTACGACACTATTGGGGAATCGATTGATTCAAGCAGACATTCTTCTCAGGGGAAGCTCCTAAATGCCTTAAAAGACGGGATTAAGGGCAGCATGCCGAGATTGTTCGGATCCTTTTGGATAAGGGCGTGCTCTCCAGAGCGAGGAAAGAAGGTGCCGATCATGAATTGCTGGATCTCTCTACCAGGAAAGGAAATGATACGATCCTTAGCATGCACAAGGATGATAAAATAAACGAGCATGTGAGCTAAGGAGCGAGAAGCAAACGACGTTTACAGCAATCATATAGTTAACAATATTCATGTTTGTAGTATATATGTATGATGCTGGTGCTGGCTCAATGAATTCCTCAAGCTATCCATAGGCTCAAGCTTCCACATCCTCCCTTTTTCGGGGGTGATGGGGGAGACTAACCTTGCTTATCGACTATAGCACTTGGAAGAGGAGGGGTGGTGGATCCTACCCCAGTATCTAGCCATCTTGTTATGAGCTCAGTAACCGACATGCGTGACTCTATATAGCCCGCAAGGATATTGACATTATGCTATCTTACACATTTGATTGACCCATTGGGAAAGCTGAGCCGGTTATCTCTGAGTTAGTCAAAATACTTAACTAGATTCATCCCATCTTCAATTTCCCGAGACTTCCCCAAACAACCCCAGATCAGTTGACTTTGCGAAACGGTCAACATAGTACAAAGCCCCTTGACATATCTCACGTTCCTCAAGATTTCAAAAGAAGCAAAGGAGAGCGTCCCTCAGCTTTGTTTCCTTCTTTTCTGTATTATCGTTTCTGTCTCAGCCAACATGGCATTCCTCCTCCCGGCAGCCACAAGGCGATGATCTACAATCGACCTGGTAATACGTCAGTGGAGAGCATCAGTCACGACACCAGAGCCCGGGGTCGGGCAAGCCTTGGTTCAATTGTAGGTTGCAGCTATCCTATGTGTATGTAGTGTCTTACTTATATTGTCTTCTGTAGAACTCATACTGGGGTGTGCCATTCGAAATATGGTTTCATGATTAGTGCAATACGCGACCAGAGCATCTGCAATTTCTTTCTTTCTTTTTTTTTTTTTTTTTTTTTTTTTTTTTTTTTTTTTTTTTTTTTTTTTTTTTTTTTTTTTTTTTTTTTTTTTTTTTTTTTTTTTTGGCAAGCTGAGGCTGACTCGAAGTTATCATTCTCTTTGTAGTGGGGTCGATATCCACGGCCTACGGCAGCCGGTCAAATTAGCGGCCATGAGAGTGTCGAACACATCATTCAACTTGGTGCTGGGCTAGACGACAGTGACAAGGGGATCATATGCTAATAGCACGTACAGGGGTCGGCCTAAAATTCATCCACAACATTTGTCGAACCTGCGCTGCTTGCCTGGCAGGCACCGAAAGCAGTTGCTTAAAAATGCGAATCAGCGGATACTACACTGCTGGAACATTTCAAAAATATTGCCTCGCACCAGCCGAGTATTTAATATCAATTCCAAGCAATATCCCCCCTCACCTAGCTGTGCCTTAGCTCTGCGCATGGCTCTCCGCATATAGCTCTCTGAAGAAGACACGTACTTTTCGGGGGAACTGGATAATGGCCTCATATGGCTGTGGTGGGGTTGGCCATTTGGCATGTCAAAATGCTTCGAGATCATTCGGATTACGCGCTTTCGGCATCAATGTTAAGAGAAAGGAGAGTCTTGTCCGTGACAGCGGTGCCAAGAAATATCTAGCTCTAGGGGACTACGACGGCACACACATCGACGGCGACATATCCGCAACAAGCCAAGCCGCGAAGAACATAATGAGGCTTCAGTTTTGCTGCAGCTCCCGTATGCATAGGCAGACTCGACCTTTGCCGAATAGCTCGATATGCTATGATTCAACGTCATGCTTGTGGTAGTGGGCGTGCAAGGAGGCAAGGAACGGCCTGTCACTAATGCCAGTCCGAATTTGTAATAGTTCAGTAACACCAGCGTTTCTTCGGATGACAATGCAGTCGTCACACTATTGTCATGCTCGCCAAGGTAAACAACCATTCCATATTTGGGTCAGGTACGCTTTAGTGTCATGTCCTCCCATTTCCATTCAGAAGAGAATGTATCATAGAAAATTCAAGCGAGTGGGCGAGCAAATGGAGGGGTCAAGAGAGCTGGCCTCGTTGGTGCTACGCAAGGCTATAGGCCGTTACAGAACACTCAAGCAGAAGTTGACCGGGAAGAAGGGCGAGTGATATCTTATGCTATCTTCGATAAAGAGTCCGATCTACCGTTCTTTATAAGCTGGCTAGTTGCGTTCTTAGTGAGGAGAAAATTCTGCACTGTTCAAATCTACGGCATACTTTGTGTTCTGTTTGTTGAATTGGTGTACACGGTCGTTTACTCATGCAGACGACGCAGTGGATACGCTGCCATCTCATTCAGTTGTGGAAACAACTCGCTTCTAGTATCATTAGAGGGCTCCTAACCAATATAAACCACTTTAACCTCGCCCATACACTCTATATAGGAATACACATCATGTGAAGCCTGTAAAATAACACCTTGGGTCTCCAAGAATAAGACCCTGAAGTAGGGCTAGCAATATTCGACCATAGTAAGTGGATGCTTTACGCTGTTCTGCCACACAGGAGATTAGAAGTCAACAAAGCAGGCCGTTTAAATGCAGATCTACCTTGCAACAGATGATACGTCTCGAAAACCACTCTCGAGTTCAGTTCTTTGAGAATTCTTATGAGAGCCCAACATATAACGCGATTCCAAAAACAAAAGCAAACATGCGTTCACTGAGAGGCGATATGCTTATCGAAAATTACACGAACTGTTGTGGAAAACAGAGGACCTGAAGCTCCTCGCCCTGTGCCCTCCCTATTCGCCTCGATTAGCCAAAAGTGCAAGCGAGCATCAGGTCCCAGCTCTAACTGTCCCAAGAGCACACAAATATGGATGCCTCTGAATGCAGAAAAAAAAGGCGGCAATAAACTGGATACCCGTAGCAATGACACTGACGTTTTACCGTCCCTGCAGTCCATCCACATACAGTAGTAATCATCGGTGGATAATATTCTCTATGCAACCATAAAATAAAATAAACGAAATACGGGGTCCGGATCCTCATGAACAGTGCTGAAGCTTGCTATTTCGGCATCTGTCTAGGATCCACATGGGTGGCTACCTGCCATATCCATATTCCATTCCAAATCCCGGCTGAGTTCCGGATTGGTCGAACGAAAAAAAAAAAAAAAAAAAAAAAAAAAAAAAAAGCCAACACATCATTAGTGACTACATGTATAGCTATGCACGGAGTGCCAACGTAGTAGTGTCAACTAGGTAAGTAGAGGATATTGATAGGGTACGGTCCGAGCACTCCGAGGAAATCGCATCTAGTCAGGCATGACTAGATAAATAAGATTTAGTTTCATGTCATTATTCTTGCATGGTATGGAGTACGGTGGTGAGCAATCACTAGATGTTCCAGCGTCGCAGTGTGCCATACTATGTATACCACCGAGCTACTCCGAAACTCCGAACATGATAGAATGAAGTACTCCATCCAGTTTAGAATAGTCACCGCCGGCGTATAGATCATCTCCAACGGAAAACTCCGTACAGAGTAAATAGTAGAACTGGCCCACGGATCCATAACGGTATTTCAAATCTTTAATTCTGCATAAGAATTCCTTCCGGAAGTAATGACTAATGACTCGCCTACGACGTGCGAGTAGGGCCGGTGAATTATGATGAACAGTGCGTCTGAACGTGTCTCACGAAATTCGAAACTTTTTTTTTTTTTTTTTTAAAAAAAAAAAAAAAAGGCTACTATCACCGTAAAGTACGGCAGATACGTACGAAGCGCAGGTGTCGCATCCATCCTGCGTACTCTGTACGTCGAACAGACTAAAAAGGAAAAGTAGTGTGTTCCGGCTGCGTTTGACGGCGATTAACCAACGGTATCGTTTTTATATTTGAAATTGGACCGAGCGACGACCTGTCAAATTCGTAACGATTATCATTGCCTTTAGTTGGAGAACAGAACGCGGTGTGTATGGAGCACGGTGGCTGGTTGAAACCGTAAGATCGGAGTCGCCGGGTGGTTAGTGAAGAGCAATCTAATCCGTACTCCGTGTCCATACCGGCTCAAAGTCACCCGAGATCTTTCGAAACACATGGCAATAGTGTGGCTATCAGAACTGATTGCCCAAGTACCTATGCTAGTTCCTTGTTTGTCTGTTCCTGCGACTATGATTGCAGATTCCGCTGCACTCGGTGGCTCCACAACGGGAAACAAATTAAGATGTCGAACCCACTTCGGTTAGCCTGACGGAGTTATCAAACTTTGTTTCTATAGAGCATGAGTATCCATCTGCCGGTAAAGGGAGCAGAGAGGAAGGCAATGCGGATAAACTCCGTACTCCGTAACCTCACAAGGAGCCGAAATTGCAAACTCAACGAGGAGCAATATGGCATTGGCATTGTCTTTTCCCCGAAAAAGGTCCGTGAGAGCCAAAACCTGGCGCAGGACCCATAATATGTTAGAGATCATAAAGCCAAGAAGTGAAAGGTCGATTGATCAACTGCTGGTGGTGGGGCGAAAAGCAGAATTATCCCAGACAGGAGACGAGAATGCAATTTCACCGCCCGCCCACTTTGACGGATATGGAATCTTGCAGGCAGCCGAAGTATCGCATTCAGTGGGAGGGGAAAGGTTCGTCAAAAAATCTGTTGTTAGATTCTGGAAAACCCGACTACAGTTCCCGGTCCATGCAACAGGAGCCAGGGTTCACCCAATGACATGATATCCGATCGCCGAAGCATTGTCCCAACGGAGAGCCAGGACCAATCAGGGGGGTCTCTCTTATAATTTCCTGGTGATCTGTGAGTTGTAGACATTAGAAATTTAAATTTGGTCTTTAGAAGGCCAAACGGAAAATTATTATCAATCGCGATAGTGGTCAGCTCAGAAAAGCAACCGTAGGGTACTCCGGAATAATCGTACATAATACGGAGTACGTCCAAGGTGATTAACTTTGGTGGTCAAAAGCGTGGCGTTATTTTCTGCGGGGTTTTCTTCTGCATTAAAACAATAGTGTATTGTTAGGTTATTGCTGATTGTTGCGAGCATATTGTCGTATATTGCTCGGTAGGCAAGTCACGGCAGTTTGAGTGCTCAGGTCGCATTCATGTCCATGTCGGGTTAATCTCAGCTCTTCGTCCTGCGTAGTATTCCCTTTCCGGACGCAAGCAGATCCAGGCTTGAACCGACGACAGGGGCTGCATCATGGTGGATAATTCCGCACTGACCAATCGCGGATGCCGTTTCAGACGGAGAGTTGATCCATGACAAAAACCAAGGTTAACTGCATGGTGGGATGTACCGGAACTGTGTGTATGGACTGATAGAAGCCTCCGTATACAAACTCTTACGGCGTAAGTAGCACAGGGGCCACTGGTTCGCCGCAGACATGACCTATCGCCGAGTATTATTATATGTCACCCGATACAATTTGATGGATGCGAGGTGTGATAATTGATTGTGATGGGGTAGATCGACGTTCTCGATGATGCTGGGATGGATCGTTTTGACTGGATCGACTGACAGACCAAGAGCCTATCACATGTTAACGTTTCTTTTTTCGCCATCTCCCCCTGCACCGCCGTTCCAAAATGGGCGGTTCTCTCTTTAGTGTTCGACATATTGTGGGCAGGACCTTTTGGAATACGTGTGTCCCGTATTTTCTCGTGCAGGAGGCAGACCTTGTGACGAGGGCTTCTCATTAGCTGAATGCAGCTGCTCGTCATACTCATCCAACGGGAACTTCCGAGTCATCAAACGAGCTTCTGTCGGTGACATGACAGGTTTGTTTGTGGGAGTTGATGCGTGATTGATATGGATAGATTGAGTATCATCGAGACAGCCTCTCTGAAAGTTCTGATTGTAATAGATCGAAGCTAGAGTGAAGATCTCCCGACTCACCCTTGTGGAATAAGGCCGTCTTGAACTGGTTGTTCTCCTTTTGCGAATATAAATACCACGACCCCGTAGATGTCTCTCAATCAAGCCCATCAATCTGAAGACGTGCGACAGTATTTTGAACCCTCTATGCTCGATCATCCACTCTTTGGCCAATCCAACTGCTTTCAATTATTCCATTCAGCCTCTTCGAGTCAGATTCCGACGTCTTGATTCGTCCCTCTTCATCCTCAAACACCCGTTAATAAACCCACAACCATCATAATGCCGGTAAGTACATGACAATAATACCAATTATCCCGAGCCGTGTTAACGTTGCAACCCAGATGCCCGGTGTCCGTTGCCCGAGCTGCCAAACCGGTGGCAAAGAAATTTGGGTGATCCCAGGGAAGAACTGCCATGTTTGCGGGACGGCATGTTGAAACGACCGTATTAGGTATTTTTTTCGCCGATTTGAGAGCAAGAGGACCTAAAGCTAATACCTGAAAAGTCAGTTTTCAAGCAGCCTCACATTTATCTGAGGACATTGATTACGATCTGGGAATTTCAAAAACGAAGATCACCCGCTTCACGACACGCCATATATACGCATCTCGGCTTCTTCTCGACTGTTTCTTTTCTGTTCTGCAAATGAAAGGCGCACATGGCTCCGGAAAAAGGGAATGGATTGGGAAAAACAGGCTTGCAGGCGCTGGTGGTTCTTTGCACTCCGGAAAGACGAGAGGTCCCTTCCCTCTGGCCGGTCCCGAGGTTGGAACACTTCCTCGATCAGGAAGAACAAGAGGATACAGAAGGTTCCAACAAGGGGCCCCAAGGATGAAGATGATAATGGCGACCGATGAGAAACATCGGTTCTGTAGTAATAGACACTCTAAGAGTGATAGTAATAGTCGAATACGGCAATTAATCGAAGGCCAATCTTGAGGCTCTGTGTAGGTCTTCCTAATCGGGAAGGCACGTGCTCTGCTACTCACCTACCTAAGCCCAACGCGACTCTTGATCTACGTTCTAAACAGATCTCCCACCCCTCCCAGTTCTCCATCAAATCCATCTGTTCTCTACTCTGGATCCTGCCAATATTTTCAAAATTTAGCCTGTGATTGGCTAATAACATATTTACACATTTACTAATCCAACTACGTCATCGTTCTCCACGCAATATCTTGCTGGCAAGCACCCTGTTCTAGGTCTGAAAACAGACGGAGAGGATACAGACAAAAGAAGCAGTATATTCAAACTGATATTCGATTGCCATCAGCACAGAGATCGCAAAATGACCGAGACATACCCCATTGGAACTCGTGACGAGTGCGAGCGTCTAGTTCGTCAATGGGGATTCCAGCATGTCTTTACCTGGTCTGATGGAAGGTAGGTCACCTTTCACTTTCGATATAACAAGACTATACTAATATGAGGGTGGCCAGCAACGCTTACTACTCCCCTCACACCCACGGCGACGTAACGACACACCTTATTCGTCACGGTACGTTCACCGTCAACTATCCAGAAGACAATACCAATGGGGAAGTGAGGAAAGAGATATTTGGACCTGGGGCTAGAATCGACGTACCGGCTGGGAAACTACATGAAGTTTGGATTGGACCGGAGGGGTGTGAGTATGTGATTGGAGAGTGACACCCTGGTGGTATCACGATGAAATGATTGCATTTAGAATATCCAACCATACTGGATATCTCTGGTATTAATTGTCCCTCGTGCTTTTAATTGCTATCTTTAGAACTGCCGCCCTGCAACACCGATCCAAGCCAGTTGGATCTTCTTCGATTTTTGTTTTTTTCTCTTGGTTTTCTCGATTGCTCTAATGAGAAAACCGGAAATCGAGCCGTTTGTTTCCAGCATCCGGGTTTGCCAGCAGATATGCCTTTCTCTCTTCACTCGACATGGCATTCCATTTGGTCTCGTTACTCCTGTAATAATAGTCAGTGCTTGGAATCTTGCTAGCAAGGCTCTCGGAGTTACTAACTTATTACGCCAGACATAATAGTACTTGGAAAAGACAAACAGGAACGCGCTCAATGCAGCAATCGCAATTAGGACCTTGTTACCCCTGCGATATAACGGCTTGTCATCGTCGCGATAGATCTGTCGCCAATTAGCATTTTACTTGTCTCCTGCTGCGAGTGGGGAAGCTTACGTTGTTGGAAATGATACTTGACGCCTGAACAGTCATGTTATACATAGCCGTTGCGACTGTTCGTGTCCGGACAGATCCCGCATTTCTTGATGCGATGGCGACGATGATAGCGTGCACATAGGGCGCACCGATCAGAAGAATCAAGTCCACATATCGACCCCAAGTGCTGGCATCAGCAGGGAGCACCTCGAGGGTGATCAACAACGCCAAACACCACACCTCAGAGACAACACCCAGAAGCATGCGCTGGTTGAATCGCTCCGAAATCCATGTGATAATCAGCAGATTGATGATGAATATGACGTATGCCGGGATGGTGAGCAAGTTCGTTTCGAACGTTCCGAAATTGAGACTCTTGAGCTGCAGGGTAATATAGTTGGTTGCGGGCGTGTTGGGAATGCCCCAAATGAAACCAAGTGCATAAATCGGCCAAAGGTCATAGTCGCAAAGTGCACGCCAAAGCATCTTAGGCGTCAAGGCTTGTCGGTTGTGCATGCTTCCCTTGCTGGGGTCGTCCCGGAGGACACGATTGACCATAATCTTTTCCTCGCGTTCGTTGAACCAGCCATCCTTTCCGCGGATGCCACCCTTTGTCTGTGTTGGTCCTGCAGGCATCCAGAACATGGCGACGATTCCGATGAGACCGGTGAGCAGGCCTTCGAAAGCAAAGAGATATCGCCATCCGCCGGTACCGTCGCTCTGTCGAACATGCAGGAATCCAAAGGCGAGGAATGCACCGACAATGGATGTTCCCTGGTAGGAAACCCAGAAGTAACTCAGTCGGATTGGCAATTCTCTGGACTTATACCAAAAAGAGAGGAACAAGATTGTGTCAGGGATACTGGGAGTCAAGTCAGCAAAGCTACTGGCGTGAGTGATAGCGCAAGTTCACTCACAATCCACCCTCGATCAAACCCAGGAGAGCGCGACAGATGAAATAACCGGTTCGATTCTTAATGAACGCCTGGAAGGCGGCGATAAAACTCCACATGACCATTTGAATTGGAATCCAGCGATCCGGTCCGAACTTCTTGGACAACAATTGCGACGGCAACTCCGCGAAAAGGAAAACGAGGAAGAAGATTGTTTGGCCGGTGTTATAGTCGTTGGTGTTCATGCCCAAGTCCTCGAGCATGTTATCCGACATCGCCTGGACGATGTTTCCTCGATCAAGCTGGAGCGCGAAGAATGTAACGCATGCGAAAGTACAAACTCGGACATCGATCTATTTCCATCAGCATCGGGTGCGCATCATCGAACAAAAGAGGACCATACCTTCCGAATGAGACTTTTCTCTTCGTCTTCTCCCCATTGAAAGTAAGGGTCCCATCGGTGTATCCCTTCGTATGTCGAAATGGGTCTATAGATTTCCGGGTTCTCGGTGGTATCGAATGCGCAGTCGTCAGGAACCTTTCCCTGTCCAAGTCCCAGTCGCTCCTCGTCCGACAAAGACGTCGAGGATGCTGTGACTGTCGCATTGTGAGGGGACTTCGAGTCGTAAGACTCCTGGCCTGTCGCAGGCGTCTTTGCGTCCTCGATGGCCATTTTGAATAAAGCCTTGGCTTTGGCGAAATCTGTTGTGTTACTCGGGAAAACATCAAGGGAACTGCAGCTTATAAGAGCTGCACGACAGACAGCTCGCACGGTCAAGGAAGAAGAAAAACTCCCATCACGCAATATCTAGGCATACCGATGGATCCATCTGTCAAGCGCACTACATACCCAGATGGATAACTGTCACCTCGTGGTTTTTTCCTTTTACTCTATTTTAGAACGCAACAACCCGATTGAGCTTGTTCCAGGCCCGATAAACGACGGTGTTCGTACGCCTAACACTCCTTTCTCCGCGAAATAACCCGGATACTCACCCAAAGAGTACGCAGCCTCGGCCAGATCCAATTGCGGCAGCCAGAATCCAAATCACGCAAACCAGCGGCAACTAGCGTCATAGCAGGCAAGTAGGATTAAGCTCATGGGACAGGGATGGTTTTATCTTTCCCCATCAGGCTCTATTTTAAAGAATATTAATAATCATCATCATCATAATAATGCAGCCTTGTCAAATGGTGTGGCAGCGGAGTCATTCCGTATCGGTTTCATCGTTTGCGGATATGATCACAACATCGCTTGTTGTGGTCATTGGCGCTGCCAACATTAAACACTTTATACAAGCGTGTTTTAGAGACTTTAGATCGTATTCCTTTTCCCCTTATCAAAAGAAGTTTAATTGGGTCTCGTATAATGTACGCCGTATTCTGTTCATATCCCTGTCGCTCGTGGTCGTTGCGCGAATGCTGAATGTTATCACGCCATAGTTCTCCTAGACGTCTGTTGTTTGTACTTTTGACTGAAACATCTCCGACGGCGCCGTATATGAATATAATTACAACTATATCTCTTAAGTCCCTTTTGAATCTCTCTCGAATCTCTTTTGGATTTGAGTGTTATTTCTACAAGTATTCATTCGTGGTATGCTGGAAAAAGGTACCGTAGTCTAATTGAACATATACATTCCACCAAGCACACGATGTAGCAATCTCACCCGCCATACAAACGAACTCGTTTCACACTCCCAATACAGATAGACTCTACGATGATATTCATGCACCATATTCCAACCCTCACACGACATACCCAACACCCTCAAGTGGTAACAGACAACAACAATCTCACCAACACATCCTGAATCGCAACCCACGTCTTGCACTCTACCCGCGAATAACGCCACCGTCACGCAATGTCACGGGAATATAACGAGCATACCCCCTCGGCTAGCTGCTCAATGAATAGTACGAATCTCCCAGAATAGCCATTTGCATAGAAGAAACCCCGCGGCGGCAGTAAGCGATGTACATACTTCTGCATAGTTATGTATGGTATGGACGGATACATCGGATGAGGTCTGGCTCGGCTACGTTTGACACTCTGTTGCACGGGTATGAGTCTGATAGCTGGATTCTGTAGGATGTACAATGCTCTGGATAATACATACCCCGCAGGTATTGCGCAAGCGAGGGTCGTGGATGCGGAATGGCGGGGGTTTAACATTGTCTGGTAGTATATCAGGGCTGATGTCCCCGAGTAGAAGATCCGAATACTCAAATCAGATCGAGCAAGTTGAATCATTAGCACCATCAAAATGGCACCCGCACCTGTTGAAAGCCTTCCTCTTCGTACAACACCCATTTCCCAGCTCAAGCACGACGCGGGCACCAACAAGGAGAACATCATTGGATACAAGTCAGCCTATGTCCATGAAAACGAAATTAAGGGAACGGGCAAGCAGCCTCCTGCATCGTTCGTTAACTACCTCCCCGTCTGGGATAATGAGACGGAGAGGTGAGTTTTCCTGCACCAATATAGACGGATTCATGCTGACAGTGGCAGATACGCTCCTCTTGAACCCTTCGAGCACTATGACCACGGCAAAGACGCGGACCCGTCCTTGCGTGACCTCTTCCCTGAAGGCAAGGCACAGCTCGATGATATCACCCCCGAGATCGGTAGCGAAGTGCATGGCGTACAGCTGAGCCAGCTCACCAAGGAGGCCAAGGACCAGTTGGCTCTCTATGTTGCTCAGCGCAAGATTGTCGGTACGCACCATCACCTTCCCCCACTCATGCCCCCAAGAAAACACAGCTAACAAGCGCCCAGCCTTCCGCGACCAAGACTTCGCCCACCTCCCCATCAACGAAGCCCTCGACTTTGGCGGCTACTTCGGCCGCCACCACATCCACCAAACCTCCGGCGCCCCCAAAGGCTTCCCCGAAATCCACCTCGTCTTCCGCGGTGCCGACGACCGCAACCGCTCCCAGTTCCTCGAAACCCGCACCAACACCGTCACCTGGCACTCCGACGTGACCTTTGAGAAGCAGCCCCCCGGCACAACCTTCCTGTACATCCTGGACGGACCCACGAGTGGTGGTGACACGCTGTTTGCAAATATGGCACTCGCGTATCGGCGGTTGTCGCCAGAGTTCCAGAAGAGGTTGCATGGGCTGAAGGCTGTGCATTCGGGGATTGAGCAGGTGAATGCTAGTCTGTCGAGGGGGGGAATTGCGAGGAGGGATCCGATTACGAGCGAGCATCCGATTGTGCGGACGCATCCGGTTACAGGGGAGAAGGCGCTTTATGTTAATCCTCAATGTGAGTTCCCTCTTCTTTTCAGGGAAAGCAAGACATTGCTAACGAGACAGTCACTCGCTACATCGTCGGCTACAAGAAAGAAGAGTCCGACTTCCTCCTCAAGTTCCTCTACGACCACATCGCTCTTTCGCAGGACTTGCAGTGCCGCGTCCGCTGGAGGCCCGGAACCGTGGTCGTCTGGGATGTAAGCCACCCCTATCCCCTAAATCTGGTCGTGATAAGGATGCTAATGATGATAGAACCGTGTTACTGCTCACTCTGCCTTGTTCGACTGGGAAGATGGTCAGAGACGCCATATTGCCAGAATTACGCCGCAGGCTGAGGCACCGTACGAGACGCCTTTTGAGCAGTAGACTGCCTGCTTTAGTATAATTGATGAGAGCATGTTCATTTAATGAATCAATGCATTGAACGATTTCAATCTGCTAGTAGTTTAAGCAGGATAGTAGTAGAATGCAGTAAATGATCGCCAAATAATAACACGCCATACCTTGATTATCCACTCCGCTCTAACCCAATCAAAAGTATCCCGTACCAATGCGTATCAATTCCATCAACTTTAACTCTTCGCAAACCAAGAATCAACCCTAATCACCGAACGAGAACGTGGACGAACCCCAGATGGTGCACTATGTGTTGGTTGTTGTGACTCCGCGTCAACATTCTCAATGTGATAGAATTGTGCTTCATTGTCGGCTTTTCCGTCGTCTTTTCTCGTTGTTTTTTCGGCGGGTATAGTTGATATGTCTTCGAGATGTTCCCAAGTAATGATATTATCGTCGTCATGGCCGCTGTGGAAGATAGTTGGTTTCGTGGGTGCCATTGTAATTGGGTTTAGCTGGGTCCGTGGGTATTTGAGTGGATTGGTCTGGTGGATAGGTGCATGTTATTTGGGTGTGTTTGTGCATGTTATCACTAGATCGAGAACTTACCACTGCAGTAAGGATATCTTTGATATCGCTTCGCCTTCAATTTGCCTATGAATTCTTATAAACTGTATCTCAAAGAGATGACTGAAACCAAATGAGCGAGCAAAAGTCGAAGTTGTGGTGGCCAGATCCCCGAAAAAGCAATCCTCTTCCCTTGCGTAACCACAGCTTTCCCTCCATTATCACCCAGCCCATCCTACTATATCATAGCATCACACAACATGCCACACAGCACCCCACCAATGCAAAAATATTCAGGTTGTGTGCACAGGCCGTTCAAACCTCTCCAATATCCCAACCCTCCATTCCCGAAACTCCCTTGCAGAAACCGGTAACATCGCATTCCGCTCTCCCAGCGTCTGATAGACAGTCTTATAGATATCTCTCGGTAACTCAAGCTCTTCGAGTGATAGTGATGACGGTTTCCCGTTCTCGGGGCTAAGTAGGTCTTCGCCATTAGAGGTTTCTTGATAGAGTATTTTCATGCCGCGGCGAGCGGTTGTGGTGTTGCTTTGTGTGGTGCTGGTGGTGGAGTAGCGGAGGTCGGGGTTGAAGACCCAAAGCTGGTGGTTTCATCTGTTAGTATTTTGGTCTTTTGGGGCAGTTGAGGCATAGGACAAGGTAAGGGTAGGGACGCACGAGAAGACCATCATTCCCGCCAGCGTGGACGACAAAGCGGCGGGCACTTTCCCGCTCGACGAGTTCGAGGAGTTGTGCTGCTACCACTGTTTCTATGGGGTGTGTTTGCCGGTTTTGTTTCTCTTCCGTTGTGTCTTCTTCAGGCTTGGATGGGGTGTATGCAGATAAGGCTGCTTTTAGGAGGCGCCAACCGTTGGCTATAGGGTCTTCCAAGCCTATTAGGGCGTTGCATTGTGTGCAGGTTATACTCGTTTTCTTAGAGGTCTCATTTTGGATCTAGTACGTGGTAACGAGTCAGCATGCTTGACTAGGTACTTGGAGTTTTTGCAGAGTCGAGATGAATGATGGTTTGTATTGCAGAATACAGCAAGCTAATCTACAGACTACGCTTCATGTACCTCAAATAATCGCGTCAATCCTACCACTCTAGGAAAGTCAATGACCGAAATTGACGGAGAAAGTTGAGGCTCCTGCATGAGGTACGGCAGCCATGGCTACTCGCGGCAGGATAAGGGTGAAATCCATCTCGTGGAGGATAACTGCCCTTGTCTTACCTTAAGCCACCATAGCTCCGGATACCTCATGCTTGAGGTTAGTGTAGGGCAATTGTATCGGAGACCAATCCATGGAATGAAGAGGCCTCCTTCTTGTTGCCCGGTCGTGCGTATACATAGACGAGGGGAAATAGAACAAAGAACATCAGGTAGAGCAGTGAGGATTCCCTTACCTTTAATCCCCTACAATCCTCCTCAGCAACCAGAAACGTCGCCACATCAACAAGTCCCGTCCCTGAACTCGCCACAACCTGGTTGGCAGCTCCATAGCCTTTAACCTGCGAGTTCCGCTCCTCAATCGACACCGTATGATCACCATCGTCATGATCATGAGTGTCTGGCTTATGGCAATGCCAGAAATCCATCATCTCCGCCCAATTTCCACTTGGCAAATCTTTCCACACCCACCCGCTACTAGTATCACCAGATTTGAGTGCGGGCGCACAATCCAAAACAACATTCTCACACCCTCGACACCCTAACCGTGTATATGATCCCATGTCCCCCGCCATCCAGGGCACGTATTCCACGCTCGTGACTTCATCGTCAGGGCGGAGTAACCCACCCCCCATATCATCGGGATCGATCTGCATCCGGAAAGATAGCTCCCTCTCAGCCTTATTACCATTCCCTGACCCTGATCCCGACTCCCCCTTCTCGCGAATACTATTCCCAGTTCCAGTATGTTGCCCCTCCAAAACGCGCCGCGCTGCCTCATTCACGCGCGCGGGGAGCTTGATCGTCTCTGATACATCGTCATGTGGCCCTGGAAGAGAAACTGTCACTGCGCGACGGGACTCGGAGAGGGAGATGATCGGATCGAGGTTCGTGGGGAGAGTGATATAGAGTGTTGTTTGGCGGATGTTGGGGAGGAATTCGGCGTGGAGGGTTATGGAGGCCATATTGTCTTCCACGAAGAAGTCAGAATTCAATGATTGGGTGGTGCTCTTCGTTAGTACATGGTTTTGTTCTGCTCTGAGTTGTTGGCGATGGTGTTGTTTTGGTGTTGTCTTGGTGTGGTGGATACAGCTTTTATAGTCACATGATGCCAAGACATCAGATTGTATGCGTTTTTGCAATCGAAGACCCGGTTTAGACGTATTTAGGGTCAAAAGCCGCCGACATTCTTTTTATTTAATTTACATATGTTGTCTTGCTCTGCTCATGGTCTACGGGTTTATTCTTAGTCTTCGGACCAGGCACACGGAAGTTATATATCCACCGCTGCTCCGCGTCAGGCCAGATTGCGGAGAGGGAATGACCAGAATGACTTGGCAGCATTTCTAATGAGAGTGATAAAGCATGCTTATATCTGCTCTAATACAGAGCACAAAGTCAACACTGAACACATAATAGTTATCCCAATTGCCAGTCCGTGTCCGTGACCACCGACTTCTAACCTCGGCTCGGAAGTGGCAGAATAGCCCGGGCGGTGGCCCCCAGTCGCGCCTCCGAAGAGCAATAGTTGATCTTCCCCGGCTTTCCACCAGCCAGCTGAATTCCCTCGGCCGATTGTTCGTCTTCTCTGGGTCGGTGAGTTTCTGAGTTGCTTTGAGTACACCGTGGTTACTTGCACAACTCCGTTCGTGGCATGAAGACCTGAGTTCCCGTCTTCACTTCATCTGCGCCCCCTCAAACATACCATTAACCGACCGATCACCGACCATGGACTTCGAGCATTACGGTGGACAGAGCGCAGACCAGCCCAAGCGACAACGGCGACGACGACCTAATGCCGCCAGACGGTTGTTGCGCAATAAGGCGCCTATCTCGGCTCGTCTAACACTGGATCCCCAGTTACGTGGGAACGTCGGCATTGTTTCCGACGATCTGGTTAATGATCTATTTCAGTACCGGGAGGTGAAAGGTGAGTTGGGCCTCCCGTATTTGAAGGATTGAGCTGATATTTATTTCGTGCTTAGATGGAGAAGTTCTCTACGTCGCAGTCTCCCCGTATACCCCGAGCTACAATTCCGTGGAGGAGTTGGCCTGGACCATACTTCCGGTTCAAGTACATCCAAGAGAATCGTCCTATACCGCGCCTATTTCGCACTCAACCGTCGTTTTCCCCGATTCCGCAGAGTCGTTACAGCCGTTCCTCCAGGCCCAGAGCAGACTGGACCCTACGCGTCACTCGGTTCAAACACAGCGGGTAATCGAGATTCGGGTGTTGGACGTTGTGCCGCTACAACTAGATACGGTGTACGTGACGGTGGAGCGAAATCTCGTTCGAAACCACGATGACGTGCAGACCAAATTCGGTGGTGGATTCTCGCCCAGCATTCATGGACCCAATGGATTGTGGGCCAAGGCCGCAAAGGGTAGCGAGGTAAAACGATACTCGAAGAAGGCGGCGGCTGAAGCTGAGGAGCGACTCACCGCTGCGGTGCGTGAAGCTCTTGGTGCGCAAAAGGTGGTGCATACTGGCGCTGTGCTGCCGCTCCCGCTGCCACCGCATCCGATCACCTATGCGCCACCACCTCCCGTGCACATTTCGTTCTGCGAGCCGGTGTCGCAAGGTGTTCTGATGCCAGAAACTAAGATTGTTCTTGTACAGGCGCGGGCGCATGGAACCCGATCGCAGAAGAGCATGTCGTCAACTTCAAGCCTCAAGCAGGTCACAGAAGACGAGGCGGATGACACTTCCAATGAACAGTTTTACTCTGCCGCTGAAGAGAAGGGCAACGAGAGTGGAACGGAGGTGGAGAGCACTTCTCCACCAGACGACTCGGAGACAGAGGGCTCTGTTGGCACCGCAAGCGATACGTCAGACGACTCTTTGGAGGATATGATTTCCCTTTCAGCGCCGCAGCTCCCGCAACCGCCGTCGGGAATCGCATCCTCAATGACAGGTGCAACGCCTCGTGCAAGCTCCCGCCGTGGAGATGGTGCGCAAACACCGGGATCAGTTGCGTCTAACTTCACATCGACGACCATGCGTCCTGGCGGCCGTGGTAGTGGCGGCGGCAAGGTCTTCAAGGCAGAAGGACTTCTACGCTCGATCCCGCTTGAGCTACTGCATCCTCGACCTCGCGATGACGATGATGTAGACGCGTTCGTTTTCGTGGATATCAGTGCCCTCGCCAAGATTGGTTGTTTCTCTGGAGACTGGGTCAGAATCGAGGCTTCCGAGGAACCGCAAGCGAACATTTTCGCTTCCATCAAGCTTGGCAGCTTTAACGAGCAAGAAGAGGATTCTGGCGACTGGCGTGCCGTGAGGATATACGGTCTTCCGGGTCTTCCTTCCGCTAAACCGCGGTATTCAATCAACCAGTCGGAGCGTCGTGGAAGCTTCTCCCAACGTCTGCCAGTTCGCTTGACCCCGTCGGTATACGTTCCACCATTGCTCCTCAACAATCTCGATAACCCGAAACACCTCCGGATTTCTCGCATGAACTTCGCTTCCACCAACGGACCATCCAAGCCTGGCCTTCTGCACCAGGTGAAGAGCAGCTCGACAAAGACTCCGCCGTTGGCAAAGGAGGTGACACTGCTTAAAATATCTACTCCGCTATCCATGGACCGTGTTCTTCAGCCAGCCTTGTTTGCGGGACTCAAGCAGTACTTCGAATCTGCACGACGGTTGTTAAAGAGCGGCGATCTTGTTGGCATCAGTGTCGACGAAGGTCTTGGCAAAACTGTCTTTGGAGGTGCCGCTGCGACTGATGGGGTTGCCCAGGATGATGACCTGACTACCCGACTGGGTCAGGTGTCGGGGTCAAACAACCTAGGGAGAAAGGTTGGTGTTGCTTGGTTCCGCGTGGGCCATGTAACAGCCAGTTCGTCGGAAGACGATGAACCTGTCGAAGACCAATGGGGAGGCGTTGCTGTTATCGACACTGCAACTACAAGAATGGTGCAGGCAGGAAGCGACGTGAGCAGAGTCCCAGGAACGATGTACAACGGATGGGAGTATTGGCTTGGAGCCAAGGGGATACCCAAAGCCGTTGGTGAATCTTTGACACCTCATGGCCTCCTTACGGAGTCGCCGCAACTGTTCAATCCTCCTCTGCAGCAACGAATCCGCGATCTCATGTCTGCCGCGACAAGCCCTCGAGCAATCCAGCTTGGTATGAAGCCTGTTGTCATTTTGTTGCAGTCGCAGCAAAGACACATTGGAAAAGCAACCGTGGCGAAGCGAGCTTGTTCGGATATCGGATTGCATACTTTCCCAATTGACGCATATGATATCCTGACTGAAGGCGGAGCCAACGGAGGCGATGTTAAGACAGAAGCCTACCTGAAAGCTCGCGCCGATCGTGCCTTCAACTGCGGACCAAGCTGTACGGCACTCTTAATCCAACATATTGAGGTATTGACGGCCGATCGGATGGTGACAGCGATGTCTGAGATTCTCGCAGATGCTCGGGTGGTTATTGCAACCACTACAGATGTCGAGCAGATCCCCGAAGGTATTCGCAGCATGTTCACGCACGAATTTGAAATGACCGCGCCGGAGGAGAAGGAACGTGAAGGCATTCTGCAGAATGCTGTTGCCGACCGTAGTATCAAACTGTCGCCCGACGCGGACCTGGCTACTGTTGCTATGAAGACTGCCGCGTTGGTCGCTGGTGATCTTGTGGATGTCGTCGAACGAGCTTGCGCCGCACGTGCTGCGCGGTTGGAGAAGTTGGCAGAGGCTGCTGGTACGAGTTCCTCCGGAGCCAAGATCAACGTTCGTGACGTCGTTATTTCCGGCGGTGATGCCGCGCGAGGCGTCACCAAGGCGGACTTTGAAACAGCCGTGGAAGCGGCAAGAAAGAATTTTGCTGATTCTATCGGTGCGCCGAAGATCCCCAACGTCAGCTGGGATGATGTGGGTGGATTAGCTACCGTCAAGGATGCTCTCGTGGAAACCATCCAGCTGCCACTGGAGCGTCCCGAGCTGTTCGCCAAGGGCATGAAGAAGCGCAGCGGTATCCTGTTCTACGGTCCCCCGGGTACTGGTAAAACGCTGCTCGCCAAGGCCATTGCGACCGAGTTCTCTTTGAACTTCTTCTCGGTCAAGGGTCCAGAGTTGCTGAACATGTACATTGGTGAATCTGAGGCAAACGTTCGCCGTGTCTTCCAGCGCGCCCGCGACGCCCGTCCCTGCGTTGTCTTCTTCGACGAACTGGACTCCGTCGCCCCGAAGAGAGGCAACCAAGGCGACAGCGGCGGTGTCATGGACCGTATCGTCTCCCAGCTTCTCGCTGAACTGGACGGCATGAACGGCGGCGAGGAAAACAGTGGTGGCGTCTTTGTCGTCGGCGCAACCAACCGCCCTGATCTACTGGATACTGCCCTCCTTCGTCCTGGTCGTTTCGACAAGATGCTCTACCTGGGTATCTCGGACACGCATGACAAACAGGCGAAGATCCTGGAAGCGCTTACGAGGAAGTTCACTCTTGATCCGGAACTGTCGCTGCAGCGTGTTGCGAACCGGTTGCCGCTGACGTATACCGGTGCTGATCTGTATGCGCTGTGTTCCGATTCTATGCTCAAGGCTGTTACGCGGAAGGCGCTGGCGGTGGATGAGAAGATCCGCTTGCTCCCGGAAGGACCTGTTAGCACGGCGTACTTCTTCGACCATCTGGCGACGCCGGATGATGTTTCTGTGATGGTTACGGAGGAAGACTTTACGGATGCGCAGAGCGAGCTTGTTCCTAGCGTTAGGTACGTTCCCCTTTGCTCCCTTAATAAATGCGATGCTAACAAAAACCAGCGCCAAAGAACTCGAACACTTCGAACGCATCCGCCAAAGCTTCGAATCCGTCGACAAAAAGAAACAAAACCAAAACCAACAAGACCAACCCCAAGCCCAACAAGACCAACCTGCCCAAACCATCGGCGAAGCCCTCGAAGCCCTCCGACTAAGCGGCGAGCAACCAATCCTCGACGGAGTCGATGGACCGACCGTCAACGGCGATAGCCATCTTCCATTGAACATGGACAAAGGCAAAGCACGCCATGGACTGATGCGCAGTGCTAGTGGACATTCTATGGCTAGTAGTAAGGGGAAGGGGAAGGGGAAGGCGAGGAGTAAGGCGGGGTCGGAGGTTGACGGGGAGGTGTCGGATGAGGAGTCTACTGGGGAGGGTAAGGATGAGGATTATGTAGTGAGGACGGATCATTTGCAGTGATTTCTCGCTGTTGAGAATGGGTATGGGTGTGGTAGGGTAATGTATTATGGGCATGAGCGGGTATAGCAGTCGAGCATTGTATAGGTGCTGTATATAATATCTGCTGAGAATACCAGACCTAATAATTGATTCATCATTTATATATAGACCTGAGTGACAGTTAACAACTTTGGTTGACATCTGACATCTGAATTAGGTTATTTCCCGAATCTCTGTTGACTCAAGTCGACATATAGTGGCACCTATGGGATATTGTCCCGTCTTCAAGCATCGAGTATCATTGTATCGCCATAGTATTACCTGCGCTTAGGCACTGTTCCTATACCGTATGCAGCCCTACAGTTAGTCGCGTGAAGTACACATGAAATTAGCGACACCTCAGGCAGCAAGGCTCTATTCTCCGAGCCTCGGTGGCAACTGACTCGCATTATTTCCACGGTTACAGCGTATCTACCCCTTTTTATATCTCAAGAACCAATTCCGATACGAGTACTCTGTACAAACAAGATAACCAAATCCATATCTCACCCGCCAACGCCCAGTCCAACCCAATCAATCCTTTTCACCCGAACCGAACGCTTATCTCTCTCTTCGGACACCCCCCGATCTCACTCCACCGTTTCCATGCCCAAATTCGGCGACTCTTCTCTAACTGGCTTATAGCGCCGAAACCATGGCGTAACTAACCACTTATATCCTCGGAAACCGTCCAGAGAAATGTCTATCAACAGACACTGGCAAAACCCCCGAAACCAATCCAATCCCCGCGAAAACCGTAGAAATTACCCCATATCTGTTAGGTAACAGGCATATGTCTTGTTTATGTTTCCCCGCATATCTGTGGAACCGGGTTGACGAACGGTCAGAGGATATGGGTAGGCGTCTTGCCTAGAACGGACACGGAGAGGACCTGAGGGTAGTGATAGACTGAGAGATTACTCCGGAGTAGACGTCAGTCGGCGGGGAGGGACGGAAAAAGGTCAGGCTGGGCAGGGCAGGGAGGAATGTTAGACAAAAGCGTGGTTTCATCCTTCCTTTTGGGCTCCGGTGTCTTTCTTGTATTTTATCTTCTGGCTTGTCTTGGTTTTTTCCTGGGCTTGTGTGTTGCTTGCTTCTTTATCATTTAGATTTCTTTTTCAATTAGAGGACAAGCACAATGGAGAAAGTGCAAGGTGATGATGCTCAATTGGCTGCTATGGGCCATAGGGCCGAATTGAAGCGCAATTTTTCAATGCTGTACGTTCCCCTGTATAGGGGTTATGGCTTGCAGTGGTCGCTGACTATTCCAGGTCGATGCTGGGTTTGGCCTTTGCTATTCTGAATGTACGGGCATACTTACACGCGCCGAGAGATCAATGGGTAGCTGACAATCGCAGTCATGGACAGCCTTGTCAACGAGTTTATCACTGAGTTTGCCCTCCGGAGGGTGTGTCAGTGTTGTCTGGGGTGAGTTTTCCGTTTCGAATGATTCCGGTGTGACAGCTAACGTTTGCGATGAATAGGTCTTATTACAGCGGGTTTCTGTAATCTGTGTATAGCGACGTCGCTGGCTGAGTTTCTTTCGGCTTATCCTACGTTAGTCAATCGGTTTTTTTTTTTTTTTTTTTTTATTGCTTCCCCCCATGATCGCTTGCTGATATTTGAGTAGCGCTGGTGGTCAGTATCATTGGGTTGCAGGTGAGTTTTCATTCTACTTTTCACTATTACTGAAGCAACGGCAACTAACAACGAACAGTTAGTAAGTATATACCTATCGCCGACGTTTGAATAATACCTAACGAAAATAGTCGCCTGGGAGAGATGGATGCCGATTCTTTCGTGGGTCACTGGCTGGGCCAATGTTTCCGGATGGGTAAGCACGAGCACACTGCCTAGTACTGCGGTTTATGCTGACTTCTTAGGTCGCCCTGACTGCCACCGGTGGGCTGCTGGGCAGTGAACTGGTCATTGGTGTTGTTTCCTTGATGCATCCAGTAGGTTTTCGCCTGACAAAAGGACCAGACGTCGCTGATTTTTCAGACATATGAATCCGAACGGTGGCATCAATTCCTAATTTACATTGCCTACAACGTTATTGCTTTTATTATCAACGCGCTTATGAATAATGCGCTTCCGTTGTTCACCAAGAGTGCATGTGAGTGGCTGTATATGTTGGATGTTGAATATCGTGGTAAAAGGTGCTAATACATTCAGTCATTTGGTCCCTCACCGGGTTTACCGTCATTTGCATTACCGTCCTGGCGTGTTCTTCCCCGGACTATAACTCGGGGAAGTTTGTGTTTGGGGAGTTTATCAACCAGACAGGATGTAAGTTCCCTTTCCCGCTCGTGAAGACGAAGCTGACGTCCTAGGGCCCGATGGTATCGCTTGGTTACTTGGAGTATGTTACTCGCACATCCGTGAAGACACGTTCTAACTGTAGCAGCTTCTTCAAGGTGGACTCGGAGTCACTGGATACGTATGTTTTCTCTCGTCCCTTCACCATGCACAACTAACAAGACTAGGACGGTGTCGCCCACATGATCGAAGGTACCACCATCACCACAGCACGACAAAGAGAACCCTATTGACATGCGCAGAAATCCCCAACCCTTCCGTTGTCGGACCCCGGATCATGATCGGCTGTGTTGTTATCGGTATCGTGACCGGCTCGATCTTCTTGGTTGTTCTCCTCTTCGTTGCTGGGGATATCGACACCATCATCAACTCTTCTGCCGGACCGTTACTGGCGATTTTCAAGCACGCGACGAACAACAACGCCGGTGCTGTTTGCTTGCTTATGTGAGTGGACTCGCCTTCCTGGGTTGGTGTGGATGTGGATGCTAATGTTGTAGTTTCCCTCTCGTGTGCATGCTTTTCACGACTACCAGTATCATGACTACGAGTAGTCGGATGGTCTACGCCTTCGCAAGGTAGCCCCACTGCATAATACCCCTTCGTTTAGTGCTCAATACTAACAAAAAACAGAGACGGCGGCCTCCCCGCATCCCCCTTCTTCTCCAGAGTCCACCCGAAGCTCAAAGTCCCGCTGAACGCACTGTACTTCACCGTCATCCTGGTCATCATCTTCGGCTGCATTTTCCTCGGCTCGTCGAGCGCTTTTAACGCTATTGTCTCTGCTTCTGTCGTTATGCTGGATCTTGCGTACGGTATTCCTATTGCAGTGAACTGTCTACGGGGACGGAATATGCTCCCGGAGAGACAGTTTGTTCTTCCTAATACTATTGGGTGGATTCTTAATATTGTATGTTTCCTTTTCATCTTTATGTTTGATGGAGTGTGCTGACTGTTTAGATTTCTATTGTTTATATCGCCCTTACGACCGTGTTGTTCCTGTTCCCGCCTGACCTTCCTGTTACGGGAAGCAACATGAGTAAGTTTTCTGCCAACTGTCACTGTTATGATTTGACAGAAACTGACGAATCAGACTACTGCGTGGCGGCATTCGGAATTGTCTTTATCATCTCGAGCTTCCAATGGATCGTCGATGGAAGAAAGAACTTTGTCGGTCCGAGAATGGACGTGGATCCTCTCGAGGGAGAAGTAGCCGTCAACGTCGTCGCCCCAAGCACAAACGACCATAAATCAGATAGTGAAAAATAACCACGTCAGATATCAAGAATTGAATAAACGAGTATCATTGAGCAAAAACCAAACTCCATAGAACAATATCTATCCATACCCTTGAACCGAGATGTCTCATCCTCAAGCACCCTCCTCCTTAGCAGCAGCCTTGGCCTCTTCAATATCAATAAAAACATGTCCCAACGGTCCAGCCCTCGGACTCCATCCACTACACTCAATCCTATACTTGCTATCAACCCCCGACACCTCAAACCGATTAACCGGTTTCTTGTCACGATTATCCCAATGCAATTCACAGATCTTGTCCTCACCATGAAACAAGTCCATCCAGCCTTCGCTGCCGCGGCGGCCGCGAGCGCAGACCTCGCCGATGCCGTAAGAGGGGATGGTGAGGGCGTCGATGTCGGTTTCGGTGAGCGGGAGGGTTTTGTCAGTTGGGGAGTGGAAGGATCCTCTGGTTTGGTTAGTGTGAGCGTCAGGTTAGGGTGATGGGAGAGGGAAAAAGGGATGGGAGACGTACTCATATAGAAAGGAGTCCTTGATAGAGATCTCGCCCTTCTCCAGGCGGTCTCTGATATGAATCGAGACCCATTGCGAGGAATCCATCTTGCTTGCTTCCTTGTATAGTGTAGTATATTCTCTTTAAATTGTAGTTACTTGATATCCCATCCAGCTTCCCCGAAGAAGGGGGAAAGGAACACTCTTTATACACCTCCTCCTCATCCGTACTTCTGATGAGGTCATGAGAAAGTGATTCCCTCGGGTATTCTCCCCCATACGAGCAAAGTGACCTCATTTGCAGTCAAATTTCACCATTGACGAATGGAGGTCTTTGTTTGGAGCTGGAGAGGAGAAGTGAACCATGGCTGCAGGCCAATTCAGAATGCGGGGTGGCCTGATGCGGTAGGTGGACGTATGATTATCATGCTTGGTTACGCGTTATTAGGGGTTGTTAGTAGGAGAGGACGGGAGAGATTGGATTGTTCGTATGACTGGTGGTGAGATGCATTTGCTAGGGCGTATGTATGTACTTCTGATGTACTTTGTTGTAGATGAGGAGATGTTTGGTTTGTTTGCAGTATGCGTCATAGATGCCTGAGGAAGGTATCCCAACAATCTCCACGCCGAGGCCGCTCAACGGCTTGAAATGTAGCGATGGAGAAGCATACGTTGATTTCTGTGGTATCTGGGATATAATTAATTGACAGTAGTCTTTAATTGATTCTCCAGCTGTATTAGCACTTGCGTACTACTTCAAAACAAGCCCACACGCATCGGGCACCTCAACGACAACACCACAGTACAAGCAAACGCGATGCTCCAATTCTCCTTCTCCCTCCCTCGCATCTTTCCCCTCTGGGAACGATCGCAATTCAAAATCCCACCACCTAAAATCCACGACCTCGAAAATACACCTGAAAAGCCCGACCGCGCGCTAAAGTACCTGATCAAACTGAATCACGCCAATCATGCCATTTTGTTCCATGAAAGGAAGTTCTATAATCATGTTCCTCACGTGAGTTTTCAACTACCCTAATATGTATTACTGTGGAAGTGGAAAGGAAAGAGAATAGACAGATGGATGTGCTAACGTGACCTACAGTTACTGAGTTCGGCGTGGGTACAAGGTGCTGATGCGGATGAGTTGCATCGGTTGTATGAAGATGAAAGTAAGGCGATGGAGCCGTGGGTTGATTCGCCGGGGGAGATTAGTTTGGATGATTGGAGGGACTTTCTTGGGCGGAGGGAGTATGTTCTTGTCTCTGTTTTGTGCGTGGCTTTGCTGATAATGGATAGGTATCAACGGGCATTCGTAAACTACTTTGAAGACGAACTTGTCCGGCAAGGATATGACTGGAAAGAAGTCGTCCAAGAATACCTTTTCTCCGGAGAAGAACCTTTATTCAACTCCCTCATCACAGACCGTACGTTCCAGTGCCATATCGAGTAGAGAACACAGCTAACAACGCAGTCGGTCACCCCCTAATCCACCTCTCCTACGCCTACGAATTCTCCAGCCGCGAATTAGCTATGGAAGCCCTAGGCCTCGCAGCAACAACCCATAACCCAATCCATAAGTATCTCTCCGACCCCATCTACACCAAAACAGAATCCTCCTACCACACGCCCTCCCTCTTCGACATCTTGTCCCGCGTGCGAACCGACAAACGCTTCCATGGGCTCTTCGGCACACCCGGAAACGAGAACATCGAGAAAATCTTCGCCGCACGTGAAGATGCATTACTCAACCACTGGAATGCGTGGAAAATCGAGGGCGATACTGTCAAACAGTTCCGTGAAACACAGGAACTCGCTACAGCATTACTACTGGGTACGCATGCGGATGGCTCGGAGAAGTATGATTTTTTCTTCCTGCATGTTTTAACCACTAGTCATGCCGTGCGTGTCTTACTTCCGCTCATCCCGGCGAAGTTCCAGCTCCCCCTTGTCCGGCAGTGGTGGCTTATGACGCTATCCGTGTACATCGCCCAACTGCGTCCTGAGATCCATGTCAACAGAATTCAGTGCGTCGAGTTGAAAGGGAAGGACTGGAAATGGGTTGCTGGGATGGCGGTTAAGGGGAAGTCGGATGCTCATTACGCTAAGGTGTTGAGGGTGTTAAGGGAGGCAGCGGAGACTTGGGGGGATGAGGAGGGGTATTATCTCAGGGCGGCAGTTAGGTTTGCGGAGGAGTTTGTTGGGTGGGGTGGGTTTGTTTAGTTGTTGGGTTGTAGTTGTTGAGTTGTAGGGTAAGGTGTGTGTTAAGATGGTTAGAGGCGTACGGTTTCTTTTTTTTTTTTTATGAATGAGCGTCATGTTGGAGTGTTTGAGAACCAATTCGTCTCTATATGGAAGATGGCTATTCTAAGATGCAGTCCACGAGACCATTCACTCAAAAGACATTCACTACAGACAAGTATTATCCCTATGTCTCTTGTGATCATAGAAGTCCTATTCCAGCGTAGTTCATGAACTCTTCCCCGTCATTTATGATTCCGTTCCCAGGGCTGTTAGAAACGACCGGGACCATATGGGACTTATTACCCTATGTCTTAATGATATGCGAACTCGCAGATGGCCAATTTACATACAAATCTCGGCTTTTACTTTATCGGATGGGAACCCTATGAAACAGCCGACCATTTGCGCAATGGCTCCGCTGCGATCATTGACGCCAGAGACAGGTCAATCGAAACCACCAAGCTACTCCAGCAAGCCATTAGCTACCTTGAAGGATACCAATTAATTGCCAGAAAACACTGGCTAGGAATTCTCACAAACTCTCAGACCGTACGCATTCGATCTTTTACATAATATCTGAAAAATACCGTACGTTGTTGCAAGGAGGAAGTCCTCAAAATTATTCGATAATGGATAGGTCTGCGAGCATTTGACCGGGAAACGTCTTTACTGCAGGGTTCGTCGAGCTTGATCGAGGGGTCTCCAAAGACGACGATTCCGACTTTCGATTCAGAGTAGCATAGCCGCTGACAAAGATATATCGCAACGAAGACCTTTATTCGCCGACATAAGGGATTGGAGACCAGGCCCATATTCAGGGAAGTAAAACCTGCTGCAGGATGATGCAAGTTACATGTGGAACCCGTTGGCGCTGCTTAATTGCCTAATGTTTTTCTATATCGCAGTGGCTATTGATAGCGACGCCACTACCGGCTGGGCAGTCAACTTTTTTTCGCCATTTTCCATGGCTCTATCCTGCTATCAGGGCATATGGACCAACTTAAAGATAGGATCCTACCAGAAGATGCCCTCTCGGGAACAAGCATTGGAATTGTGAAGAGCACCGCAAGTTCATCCATTTTTATGGAATGATAGAGCCACTTCTCGATAGCGGCCACCTCTAGAGGAGTCTTTAGAAGTCATAAGAATAACTAGAAGGATCCGATAATGTTGCGTCAAGGCTTGAGCGCCCTAGCAGTTGGGGGGATGATGGCTTAAATCATTACTACCTGACCATACAGGCATAGTGTTATACCCTGCTGGCTCAATATGATGCTATTCTTATCCTTAGGCAACGGCAAGCAGACACCATGGCAATTCACTGAACTGCGATCTTCAGGGAGCTTGCTATATATTACAGGTTGGACGACTAGCATATCAAAAAATTGTTTCTCCTATCTAGACTATGTAGCCTTTCGTCGAATCTGGAGATGAACGAGGCAATAACAACTATCTGATTCGAACAAGATATCTAGGATGCAAAACTCCAAGATCCACAAAATGGCCGAGGAAAACGTGAAGCCAAAAAGCGAGCAGACTTTAGAGACGCGCACAATGCCATCAAAAAGAAATTGAAAGATCACCCCATGCCGCGATGCCGGAAATGAATGGGTTTATACCTACCTAGGCGGAGGAGGAACCGGCTTGGCTATCCCCCAACGCGAGTAGCGCATGGTCGAATGGAAGAAAGCTATACCCGGATCTATGCGGTTAGATGAACATCTTGACTATCTACACAAAGAATACTGGCGCAGCAGAATCGGCTAGTCAGGTATGACCATTCACGGCTGTTATACGCCCCTGCTGTGCGTGCAATACGATGTTGCGAGAGCACCGGGACCAACATGGTCGTTCGTTTGCGTTGGTGCCTGGCCGCGAGAAACGTGCTGCGAGGGGAAGGTGTTGTGGGCGGAACTGTGGTTGTTTAAGAGGCCTCTGTATGATTATCTCGAGCCTACTGGTGCAGGAGATAATGGGAAGAGAGAAATGGAGCTGGGGCGTGTGGGTATTGTACGGTCGAGTGCGGGTATCGCATTGAGTTTTGGGGATGCTATATCCCGCATCCGCGTCTCCCTTTCCCGTCAAATAATTGTTCCAGGGTGGAACTTCCGATATAAATGCCGATATCTCTCAAGACAAGAAATGCACCTGAATATGGCAGCAGTCGATTTACCCCTGGGAAGTGACCTAGCGGTTAGTAGAAGCCTTCAAATCAAGCCATTCGGTTCCATCTTATCCCAACCATTTTCAACTTTTGCTCTTGGCTGCCAATACTCTGTGCGGAGTGCGAAATTTACTAGCCGCCGTAGCCTTCCAGCGAGGAGTGAGAAATGTATAACCTAGCACAATTCGAACCAGTAATCCTCGCACGTTCCTATTCCTCGTTCAAGGCTTGGTTCTACAAGTACAGAATACCGCCCGTGACCGCCACAAAGCCGTATTCGCGACGAAACCTCGGAAATAACACAAGCACGGGCATACAAACAAAGTCAAGGGACCCGAAACTACGAGGGCCAATGCGCAGCGAGAATATTGGTGCTTACTCGGTGTCTGAGTTGTCGATAGCTTCGTTGTAGCAGAGTCTAAACAAGTAAGTAACTATGCCGCTTTAGTATTCTAGAACGTGACCCCACTGTCTTTCGCACGAGGTATGTACGGAGACTATGCTCCGCTGAGATTTTCGGATCTACTTCGGGGATACTCCAGCAGTAGAAGTAAGCTCGTTTAGGCTGTGTTCTAATTGGTTGTTGTTTCCGGTCATTCATGATCAGTTGTTCCTCGGACTGAACCACGGTTCTATCGGCATACCATTACGATCAAGCATTTCTCCCCCATACGAACACGAGTGCCAACAATGAAGATGACAACTTTCAGTGTACCCCTGTAGTAAGTTGAACTAAACTTCTGTGGCATGACATCTGCATATACATAGCTAACTACCCCGGCTGATGAGACAGATCGTCTGGCCGTATTGTATACAACCAATAGTACCGATTTGATGGTGAGGTGATAAATCGCTCAAGCCAAGGCATAATGATGATCTATTTGGACAGCTGTCAATTGTGTACTCGGGTTTATCTTGTCCAACACTGTCTAAGGTGGCTGTGATAACACTGCCACCCGTAACAATACCGCCCGTTACGTCCCAAGGGTTTCCCGGTTGAGGCTCTGCCAGGATTTGGCGTCGGTTATTTTAAGAAGACCAATAATGTACGTGGGCGGTGGTCATGTAAATACAGTTCTTGGCCGTCCTCCGGTAACAGACAGGAACAGCCCATAGCCAATGACAATTACGAATATAGTACCACCATACTCTAACTGGATTAGCGTCTTGGCGCATCAGGCAGACATCCAAGAGGTCTCAGCCTAGAGAAGGATCCGCGCTCCGGACGAACAGCCTCCTTCCTCTTGTCTCCGTCTGACTCTCTCTCTCTCTCTCACATCTCCAACTTCATCCACTACATCCACCACCATTATCATCAACCATCCACACTTTTGCTTTCTTTCTTTCGGCTTCAATATTAGCATATTTGTCTCCAGTTTGGGGGGATTTTTGGGCGCCATCTTCTGGGGATCTGAAGCATTGTCAAGGGGCTCTTCAGCATCTCCACTATCACCACTGATAACGTCCAGTGTTACTTTTTAATCGCCCGAATTTTCCTCTCTTGAACCCGTTTCTCGCTCTTTTTCTTTTCTTGCTTCGTCGCTATCATCATCAGAGCATTATTTCGTCGGCTGTTATATATACTAGCGTCCGCATCCTTCTCAGCATCACGACGCTATCGACCAGTTGACTAAATTCATCGCGACCAGTTTTCGACGGGTGAGTAGCACTGCAGTTATATTTCTTTCCCTTCTCTCCCTACTTCTGCGACTGTTCAGTTGTATTGATCGCTCTGGGCTCATACTAACGATCCAGAGCAGTCAGAACCGTGACTCGCTTGTACGTACGTCATTCATTCGGACGACCTATCTTCATCTACCAGGTGAGTCACAATCGGGAACTCAATCGAGCCTCCGATTCCTTGGGACTGACAGGCCCCGTCAAGTTTACCGCGTCTTTTTCCTTCGTCTCTTCGTTTTCGTTTGCTTCCGCCATGGCCTCGCAGCCTGAGTCGTCCCGGGTTCACCCCCGACGCCGTCAAATGACTACCGTTCCTCCTTCGTTCGCTTCCTCTTCGCGTATGGTCCAGGATGGATCCTCTCGACCCAGCTTGTCTCTGAGAAAGGGCGAAACGTTCCATTCCCCCACCACTCCGCCATCTGGGGATCGTGATCCGGTCGTATCTTTTCGCACCCTGCCTACTCGCTCTCCTACTTGTCCCAAGTCTTTGGAAGCTATCGTTGCGGGAGAGGAACGCATGTCTGATATCCTGAACCGTATTGACCTCAATTCCACCAGCAGCTCCAACGCCATGCCTCGACCCCACGACGACATGCCCGTGCCACGAAGTTTCCTCCAGCGACAAACCTCATCCAATGCCGTCGTGAGAAAGGCCGACAAACATCCCATGATGGACGGTCCACAACGCTTCTCTCAAGCCAAGATCCGTCATGATCACGCTTCTGACAGCGGATTGGGTAGTTCCATTAGTAGCAGCCAAGGCATGATGTCTGACACGGGTAAAGGTATATCTAACACTCCAACCCTTTACATTTGGCAATGCTAACCGTCAATAGTGGCAGCAGGACAGTTGTCGGTCCAGGGCTCTGAATCGAGCGCCCCGAATACTCAGTCAGCCATCACTAGCTCAATCTCTGCCTTGCAATCCAATCCATCGGGAAAGCGCTCGTTGTCTGCCCTTGCTTGCAAGCAGGTCGAAGCTTTGGTGATGATTCCGATTCTCAAGGAAGAGCGCTTGAAGCCGTTCCATCCCCTTGTGGAAAGCATCCCTCAGCTGGTTGAGGATAAAGAAATTGCCTGTCTGCGTGATATTGAAAAGACCCTTCTGTGGTTGGCACCAGTAAGTGATCTTCCTTTGGGCTTTTTTTTTTTTTTTTCACAAATATGGCGTTTAGGGGCATTGCTTATATTTTGATTTTTTTCTTAAAGCAACGTGCGACTTCCGGGGCGTCCTATTTCCGTTTCTGCGAATTTACGATTCAGTGTCTCCATACGTCACTGTATCACATCAACGAATTGGACCAACGACTGCCGTCGGACAGGCCTTACACTAACGGCTACTTCCTCGATCTCATCGAACAGGTCCGCCGACACGCCGCGATGATGCATGAATCTAGGAACAAGAACCGGGCAGCCGGGAAGGGTCGCCTCGCCTTGGAGGGCGGGATTGCCAAGACTGGACGCCCAGCTGAACTCATCGCCTACAAGGAAGGCCAGGCCATCTCCATGAAAACCGGGCAGGCGTACGACGGCTCTACTCTCAAGCGAAACTTGAGCGTCAGCTCGGCTGATGAGGGTGTCGTGCGCTCCATGGCTCGCCGCAAGAAAAACGCCCCTCCGATGGACATCAACCAAAAGTGTTCAAACTGCGAAAAAGTCTTCAAGAGACCATGCGACTTGACGTGTGTAATCTCCCCTCCCCCGTTAGATGCTAATGCTAATCCATACTAGTAAACACGAGAAGACACACTCTCGTCCTTGGAAGTGCACCGACAAGACTTGCAAGTACTACGAGATTGGATGGCCCACCGAAAAGGAGAGGGACCGCCACATCAATGACAAGCACTCCAAGTCACCATCTGTTTATTACTGTCTCTTCAACCCATGCCCCTACCAGTCCAAGCGGGAGAGCAATTGCAAACAACACATGGAGAAAACCCACGGATGGGCTTATGTCCGATCCAAGCACAATGGCAAAGGCCTTCCAAAAACGACCGCTCTGGCAACGCCTCAGTCGTCCAGCATGGCAACCCCGGCCTCTGCATCAGCTACACTCTCGACTCCGGCCACGGGATCCATTCAGTCACCTCACGAATCTGTCACTGGACCGGCCTACTCGAATCCTCAATTTTCATTTGCGAATCCTCCCGCGCAGACTGGAACCGGAGACTTCCAGCTATTCCCCGAAGCCAGTCCATACCGGGCTTCCTCGTCCTCTGCCAGTGTGTACACTGGTGGTGCCAGTGAATTCGATCCGTTCCCGACTGGCACGGCGGGGCTTGACGCATTCCAATCTCAACTTGAAAATGCCGACCCCAATGGTTTGATTCCGCCCAACATGGCGAACATGTCTCTTGATGTAGCAGTCCCCGACTTCGCGGGCGCAGCGATGGGGTTTGTTGAATCTCCGATGACTTCGACCGACAGCAGTAGCCTCGACTTGGAATGGAGCAATATGGGGGCGCAGAACTTCAACAATGAACTTGCCACGACGAATATGCAGATGATGACCTCGCAACCGGTTGGCGGCAATGCCATGCAGTCGTACTCGGAGGACCCATACATGGCAGACCCTCTGGCCTACACCCAGTTTAGCCAGCAGTTCGATGAGGGCTTTGCCGACCTGTGTGAACGAAACTACCAAACCAGCAAGTTTGACAATGATATCCCGTTATTTCAGAACCCCACATACCCCAGCGAGCCTATGAACAACGCCCTTGCGGGGATGGGCGATCCAAACGCGATGTTCCCGACTGGTCAGCCGCAAGAGCAGGCGGGGTACTATCACCAGGCGTGGCCCGCTGAGGTGGACATTAGCATCTACTAAATAGCTAGCAGCGCCTCTCTCTCTTTCTCCCTCTTTTTTTTTTTTTTTAACTTCCATTTTGGACATATGGCGTTTTTGGATGGTCTAGCGTGTGTGTGTTATGTGCGTTGTGTATATTTCCCGGATAGAGGTGGGTGCGTGTGCTACCGGGAAATGACTAGCTGCTATTTTTTTTTTGGATTCGAATATTTCTTTCGTTTGATTTGCTTGTCTCTATTCATTATTTTGTCAACTATTCATTATCTTGGGTCGGTGATGCCGATGTCGTTGGTTAAAATTCCGAGATTGGTGTAATTAGAAGCACACCAATACAACCTCATATCTTCAGTAGTCTATTGTTCTGCCTGGATAACTGCCAAGGCAGACTCACATAAATAGAAGTGACATGGGGGCCACAGGGCTGAGCAGATGTGTCAGAGATACATAGTTTGACTATTGCCGACTATTTATATAGAAGGCTGATCGCATTTAGAGAATGAGCCATGGTTGCGTATATAATAAGACATTCCCGCTGACTGACCACCCCTCTTTTCTCACTGTTACTACTCAGCAACTCCTCTCATAATATTCTGAATGTCTGCCCAATTCTTTCATAACAGCGTGAACTATTAAGTGATATACTGGGTATTCGGGAGTCCCTCAGTGAGGTCACGTATTTGATAGGGTCAACTCAACGTTTCTCGGCGCTGCATAAGATCAAAACGTCATCCGCCGTTGCACCCAACCAACGCTGCTCCGCTAGGCAGACGGATTCCGCCCTCTTTCTTTGTTCTTTACATTCTCTAGACAATATATAAAGCGAGGCTGAGAGTGGTTTAGAGTCGGAATCACCATAACCAACATGCAGAACGAGAAGCGACAGTCGATGCTGCAGCGCAAGCCGGTCGGCGGGCAACCTCAGGCCCCGGCATCACCTTCGCAGACCACACCACCACCCCCAGGGCAGATTCTGACGGGGAGGCAGGAACATTGTTCGCATCTCTTGATTCTACTCTTTTTTTAAGGACTAGCTTGCTAACAGTGTCTGGTGCAGACCTCAAACGCGAACTCATCGCCCACCAAGTCCGCACCGAGATCACCGAACTCAACTCCCCAACTGCCCTGCACCGCTTCGGCGCCCCCTTCAAGTCCGAATACGGCGAAGTCGCCCCCGTCGATTCTGAACTCCCCATTCTCCGTTACATCTTCGTCCACCATGTCCGCAACTTCCCTTTCCTGGACCAAGCCCGCGAGCAAGAATTTTGGCAAGACAAGCTGCAGATCTTCCTCGAGTCCTTTGCGAACAAGCACGTCTCCTCGTCCGAGGACCGGCTCGAAGAGACCAAGAGACGCAAACTGGCGAGGAAATGTGAGAAGCTGGTGGAGTTGATGATGGTGTCGGGGATTCCGACGGCGTCGGGGTATGAGGAGAGGATACAGTTTTCGGAAATGGAGGTTGTGGATCGAGGGGCGAATGAGAATGGAATTCTGGCAAATGTGCCCGACGGACATGCGATTCATGGGTGGGATGTTAATGTTGCCGCTGTGAGAGTTAGGTCTATTAGGAGGACGGTGAGGCATCATCAGCACGCTGTAAGTCACGGCTGTACAAGTGGTATGAGATGGTGGCTAACAGTGTCCAGGAATTCATCATTCGCGTTCACCGTGCAGGGCAGTCAGATTTGTTCGTTGGCAGGCGATACGGCGATTTCGCGAAACTTTATAAACAACTGCAGACTGAGTTCCCTGGGAAACCACTCCCTACACTCCCACGGAAGAACAAGACGTCTTCAACGTCGAGTTGGTGGGGTTCGTCGACACAGGATGACGATGTGTCTTCTATCTCATCGTTCTCTACGCAGGAGGTAGGAGCTGCTCAGGAAGAGAACCGTTCTTCTCGGAATCTTGCGCCAGGAGACCACCACAGCCATCACCGTTCTCTGTCTCGTTCGTCCGGTCGATCCAATCGATCTTCCCTTGGGAGATCGCCCAAGTCGCCTAGAGCATCTGGTGAGGAGGCTAGAGATACGGTGCTGTACAGAGAGGAGCAGCGTGTTTCTCTGCGCGCGTTCCTGCGTACCCTTCTCCAGCACAAGCGGTTGGCTGAGTCGAAGGCGATGCAGGAGTTCTTGACGGGAGAGCCTATTACCTTGACCGAAGGTGATCTAGTCGATATTCAAAGACGCAAGGAAGTTGATTCTGTTAGGATCGAGGAGCAGAAGCGGTTCTACGAGATTGCCAGACAGCGTGCTGCTGAGTTGGATGTTTACATGGAGAACTTCCGTCGGGATATCGTGGAGAGCAACGGTCTGACCAAGCTTTTCTCTGAAATTCGCGAGAAGCAGACGGTGGCCGATCTTAGTCCTCAGTATCAGAAGTTTGCTGAGTGGCTTCGTATCGAGTATGTATTCCTCCAGTTTCGATTGCAGCACATGCTAACTGATTAGGATTGCCGCAACTTTGTATCACCTGTTCTTGGCCGAAGACAACTCTCCTGAGCTGTTTGCGCAGTTCAAGCGCATACACTCGCTTGTTCCGTATACGATCATGAAGAACGTGATTCGTGTCGCTAACCCTGCGGCTGTGATGTCTGGTGTGCTAGATATCTTCCTGGCACAGCCATTTGGATCGCGGTCTCTTCTGCAGCGTATCTTCTCGATGACTTTGAACGACGGTATCAAGTCTTTCCAGAAGTCGATTGATGCGCTGGCTTCCAAGGTTGAGGACCCCATTCTGTGCCAGAAGTTGAAGGCCTTTACCGACGCAGATGAGGACGTCAAGAATGTGATTCGTTCCGAGGCAGCAACTGAAGACCTTGATCTGATCGTGGCAATTCTGCGATCCGAACTGTTCACCCCCGAGCTCGCACCCGAGCAGTTCGAGCGTGTATTCAACGGTTACGTCGCCTGGAACTACGCCGTCGACAACGTCGACCAAGAAATGCGCGAGGGTGCCCACTGGTTCGCCAACATGAAACAACTCCTGAAGCTCTACACCCGCCAACGCGACAAGGCCATGATGCTCAACATCGTCGAAGAGCCTGTCACCCTCCAACTGTTCCGCGATCTCTTCACCATCTTCTACGAACCCCTCGTCCGCGTCTACAAATCCGCCAACGTCTACAGCAGCATCACCGACTTCGCGCACTTCGCCGATGACGCCATCGCCGTCATCGAAAAGTGCCAGAGCCAAGACGCCTCCGCAGACCCCAACCAAACCGTCCAAGCCTTCATCGACCTCTGCGAGCGCCACCAGGACAACTTTTACAAATTCATCCACGAGGTGCATCTACACGATAACGGACTTTTCGGCTCGCTCATGTCGTGGATCGAGGGGATCCTGGAGTTCTTGAGGCACGGTCCGAACGGCGGGAAATTGGATATGAATGCGTTGATCCAAGGTGGTGTTGATGTTGGTCAGGTTGATAAGAATAAGGCGCTCGAGGAGATTAATTCGCTGATCCAGTGGCATGAGGATCGGAAGAGGTGGCATTTGAATAAGACACGGCAAAAGATGGCTGCTGAGGGGACCGGTACTGAGGGATTCCCGAGTGGGAGCTTTAAGACGAGTGATTTTGGTCTTGATGAGGTATGTTTCCCTTTTCCCCTTGCGTCTTCACATCAGAAAACATGGGCTAATTAAAAGCAGGCCGACCTAGAAGACCTCGCCATCTCCGACGCCGGCTCCGAGGACGAAGACCCCGAAGAGGCAGACGAGCGTGAAGATCTAGACCCGATTGCCGCTGAGCGTAGACGACGCGTCAAGAAACAGGATCAGTTGAGACGGACGGCGGGGGAGCCCGTGAAACCTGATGTTCAGGAGGTGTTCAAGTTGAAGGAGTCGTTTGGGGTTATGTTGAGATTGGTTCTCGCTGGGTAGAGAATAAAGGGGAGAACAAGGGGAAAAGAAGGGAAGAGGGAGAAAGGTCGTAAAAATAGGGGAAGAAAAGGAGGAGATTTGATTGACATGCTTGATACCCTGCGGAATTGTTCGTTAGGTTCGTTAGTTAGATGGTTTTATTGCTATTATTTTAGGGAAATGGAATTACGTGCATGCATAGAATGTTTTATGTACTAGGTGATGCCACATACACACGGGTTAGGACTTTTGTCCTCCATATGCCATATCGAGGCTATAAGTATACACCCACTGAACCTATTCATTGATAGTAGACCTCACAAAAACCACAACCCGTAAACGCACGGTTGACTACCATCCCGTATGCACAAAACGAAAAAAAAATAAAAATAAAAAAAAGAAAGGAGAGGGGACTACTGTTCAGACTTGTAGTATGAGTATGGTGGTATGAGTTATGGTAAGATGGCCAGACCCAGACGGTACGATGATCCGATTAGACTCCTATCACAGGCCAGGAGTTCTCATCGTACAGTCTGGCTTTACTCTGATTTTGCGATTAAGCTTGCTTTATTAAAGCAAGCTACCGAGTGTGGTTTAAAAGTGTTGATGCAATGTGTATGCGTTTGCTTGTTGACAACAACTAGCATGTTATGCGCCGTAAGACCAGGGTCGGTCTGGCTTCGATTTGATTGATTTACCGCTCAAGGAGTCTGAACGGATCAAGACAGGATGGGGCTTTCTGTGCTGGTTAAGCGTAGAGTTGGTATTGGATGTAATATGGCGAGATTATCGACTGCTAGTTGCAGCCGCGGGAAGCAAGGCAATTAGCTGCGCTGGTGGGTAAGCGTTCAGTGTGGTTTTGTGACCTGGTCTCGAGGATTGACTCATCAGTGATATACTTGGCTGCTAATGGAGTAATCATACCATGATAGATAGAAACCACAGAAATGAATCCGAGTACTGCATTCTAAAGCCTCCTTCATTCAATCACTGCATACAGAATTCGCAGCATCCGCACTTATCCGTAAAGGGTAATTATAGATGGTCGCGACGTCAATCATCCACTCCACCCCCGCATCCGCATGTTCCCATAGCGACGACATCGGTCAAAATACATCTCCTCAACCGTGACACCACACCACGACAAGTATAGCTATAGAAGCGAGACAATGATATCCCCTCGCAAAGAACCACCCCATGATGCCGGCGGGAATACAGCGACCGCATCCCCCCGCACCTCCACCGCAATTCCCCTAAACGGCCTTTTCATCAACGGTACCTGGCGCTGCAACTGTCCCAACCGTCCACCAGCGATTAAGCTTCAGACGAAGAATAATGGTGTTAATCATGGAAGGTGGTGTACGTTTACTTTTCTTTTACCCTGGTTAGGTATTGCGAAGCGAAGAAGTTAATAGATGAATAGTCTGGACATGCCAACAACCACAACAGAACGCAGGCCAACGATGCAACTTCTTTCTCTGGGCGAACGATGCGGAAGTAAGAGAGAAGACTGTTGTGCTTTCAAATTCGAGATGCGAGACGGAAAATTCCAACTCTGAGGCAGGGATGGATGCACCGACGACGCCATCGAAGAGGTCGAGAATGTCATTCGGGGACAAGGGCGATAATGGGAATGGGCTATTGACGCCGCAGACGGAACACAAGATACGGGATTTCTTCACGCCAGTTTCTGGGACGAAGAGCGCGAGGATGACAATGATGGAGGAGGATGATAATGAGCTGTTCGGGGATGGCGGTGATATCGGTATCAGGAAAGGGATGTCGTTTACGGATCGGTTGAAGCAAGTTCAAAGTGCAAATCCTGAAGAAAGCCCGCGAAAAGCTCCACGAACGGCGACGGATACTTCACCCGGGAAGCAGAAGATATCTGATATTGATAATGACGAACACCTACAAACCCAACGACAAGGCCTATTCGGGACGCCCTCGCGGCCCCGATTCTCCCCAAGCCAAGCACAATCCTTCTCACCGACACAGCCCCTCACCCAACGCTCTCCATCATTTTCATGGACCGCAAACCGCGCTCCGCCCTCGTCTGCTGAATTCTGCACAACACCCACACCTACGAAATACAAGAATGTGCTCGCCTCGTCGCCCTCTTCCTCCCAGACAGCACAGCAACCATCAGACCTCGCGAATCAGGCGATATCCCTCCTCGAATCTCAATACGTGATAATCCCGCGCTCGACGCAAGAAGATCTCGTTGAATTGCTGAATAAATTCGACTTACGGATGAAGGGGATTAGCCGCGGGCGGGACATCTCACGAGAAGCGCTGAAGAAGAAGGATGAGGAAATTATGAGACTGAATGAGAAGGTAAAGAATTTGGAGAGACAGAGAGAGATGGATGGGGCTGTCTTAGGGGGTCGTTGGTTGGATTCATGATGGTAGTGGTAATGATTTTATGTGATATGATCGATACCCGGTTTTTAAGCTTTTCTTTCTTTTGTTGGTGCTTTAGTAGTAGGTAGGATACAGGTGTGTTCATAGTAGGCCTTCATGACCTAAGATGACTATGCACAGCCTGATGCAGACATTGGATAGAATCTCACTGCCTCGCTGTCCCTGATTGTTTCTATCTTTGACAAGTTCCTGCATCACTCGACCAATTGTTAACCATCCTCAGGAAAGTGATGAACACATCTCAACAATCCACTTGGAATACAATGCCCTTCCTCTTATTGAGGCTCAGCAGGCGGAGGCATCAAGTCCAACAACTCAAACGCCAGTTGATCGTCACCGAACCACCTCTTGACTTCATATCAGCCTTGGCTACGTTTGGCAGGTACCGTTACCGTTATATAAGAACCCTGAATTCGCAGGAATTTGAATACATGTGAATGTCCAGAAGCTAATCAAGCACAGACACAGAATACACCATGAACTCTCGACACACCTCCCGCAACAGCCATCCGGCAATCCCTATCCTACGCATTTCCACCATCATATCTTCCATCCTGTGCGTTGTTGTTTTTGCATGGGTATTCAAAGCACACAACAAGGTGTATACGGATGGCGCAGGTGCTTATTTTACCCTGTTTCCATTAATCTTTGTACATCTACTCCTACTCCGAATTCTATATCCAATTCCATTCCGGTTGCTAATCGACGACCAAACAGACCGCATACGCTCTCTTCTGGTCCCTCCTAATCCTCGCAATCCGCGGCTTTTACAGCGTCTTCATCCACCCCGCAATCTACATAACATTCGGCCTGATCGCCTTCGGCACAATTCTGGGATGCTGCGCTGCAAAGCTGCATTTTGTGACGAGCTATGGATCGCAGTATTCGTGTGACCGTAGATATTCGGGGACGTGTAATATATATTCAATGCAGCTGAGGGTGATGGAGTATTTTGGGTGTGTAGTTGGCATTTTGGATTCGTGAGTTTATTTTACCTTGAGAGATAGGAAGGGTGGTGTGTGCTGACTGCATTAGGGTTCTGTACTTTGGGTTGTTTGTTTGGGCATGTTCGGTTTGCTCAAAAAGGGTTCGTGGTGTGCAGAAGGGTTGAGACTGGGGATTGCAGGGTTGGGACACGGGAATGTTTTGTTATGGGTGATGATGATGATGATGATGATGATTTGTAATGGTTAATGTGGGGTCTGGGAATGCGAGTTCACGAGCTCCTGGTTGAGGTGGATGCTTTTAATGGGACGTTGCAAATTAGCATCACTGCGTCAAACAATAATAACTGCTATAATACATTAATCAGCTTCATTTTACCTCCCAAAACCTAAACCCTTATGAACTCCCACGCCGTCCCACTATTCCTCCCCACATCAACCACCAAATTGTTTCTCTTTCCTACTTTCATCGGCAAGAAACCTCCCCAATGCTTCACCAGAAGCAAATACCCACCATCCGGGTGTTCCCGCACGCAGAAATACTCCCAAGCATCATGCCACCTTGCTGTAGCAATAAATTGGTTGCGGTTGTTGTGCCCAATATATGCCCCCGAGATGGAGTTATAAAAGCCCAACCACATCTCGTCATTTTCCACACAGTACCAATGGATTCCTTCACTGTAGCCCTTTGTCCTTTGAGAGGATAATCTCAGATTACCGTTATTGAGCGCGATGACGAGGTTCGTTTTTGGGTCGCGGATTATGAAGGATTGGCCTGGCCAGGGAGGTGTCTTGGCTTTTGGTATTGGTTTGTCTTGAACTAGAACCGCCAATGAATTTGGAATAACTGGTTTTTCTAGCATCTTTGGATATGCTAGTGCATTGTATTGTTCTTGGTCTGTAGTGGGCGATATTATATAGGAGCACAAGGTTTTCCATACTGTTGTTTTCGGTAAAAGGATGAAAAGAAGCAAACAGAATGCCACCAGTCTCATTTTTCCCTTATTTCTTGATGTTGCAGTAAAGTAAAACAAAAATGATGCTTCTGGTACAATTGGCAGTTGGTAGCAGGATAAAAACTTGAGACGCTGATTGAAAGAAAAAGGAATGGCTGAGAAGGATAATCCAGTAAAAATACCTCAAGATGTGAATGTGTATCTGTACCCCGCCGCATTTACGTGTTAGTGCCCTTTTAGGCTACCGCCTCCAAATACAACATACAACATCCATTCTTTCATTGCAAGGGTCTCACGTGATGATTTACTGCGAGATCAGGGAGCGTCGAAGGATGCTCCAGGACATGCACCATAGAACTCCAGCTTGCTCCGGGGCCTCCTGAAGTGCCACTCTGACTACTCCCAGAGTCAACCAGTCCAAACCTATTACATACAGCCATGGATGGAGATCGAGAATAAGGCGGTGATATTGGCTTAAGGATACTGGAAAGATCATTCAGCAATTTCAAACTCAACCCAGCCTGAATAATCCTCAAATTTCAACCCAGATGGATCCTCACCCAAAGCCCAGTTGTCTGGATCTACAGGGAATGAGACATCAAGAAAAGTGATTCCCTTCTGATATGCATGGAGCTGTTTGTCCCTGAGATCACCTTCTAAATCACCCCAGCACCACTATAATGTTCCGATATACTCGTCACTCATGTGCATTTTAAAACGCTCCCCAGTCTTAAGCTCGCCCCCTTCTACTGTGTCAGCGTGGGCAAAGAGCCTAGACATTGAAAGTTCATGTGTCACTTCTGCTCCTCCAGTAGCAGGAATTGTAGCCCACTCCAGGTCACATTCCCTGAGGTTCGCAGGTGATATTGAGGAACGGGGATAGTGAGGTCTGAGCATTCCCTGAGAAATGCGTCTGTTGGGATTTGAGATAGATAGTAGCCCGCCTCCAAATACACCTTGAGATATTGTGTCTTCTTCAAGAGCACATATTGTGTGACTAGTACATATAGTGATGGGCTGATCCTGCGTCGACTCAATGATGCGGAGGTGAATTTTAGTACAGGATCAGTGGAGAGAAAGGTCAGAGGCAGAGAATGTGACGACTATGGTGGCTCTGATGTCTTTAGGATCGCATCTTAATTTGGGCAAGACCATGATGATAGATATGAGGATGGACAGAATGTTGGGAAGCTCAATAAGAATGGCAGGGTAACAAAAGCTTTGATATATGTTCCTGATAAATACCAATGACCGTTATGGGGCGGAGCATGACAACCTTGACAGGACAGGTAACAGCCCTCAGGCCGATTGAGCCTCGTCGAATAAATTGTCGAAGGAAATTCCTTAATAAATCCCTCAGGATTTGCATTCAGCCTTGAACCTCTGGCTATAGCCGGAACTAAAATTAATCGCATGAAGCCTCAAATTAGCGAGCGAGCGATGACACTCCATTGCCGGCCAATGGAGAAGAGGGTGAAGCACGACACATTCTGATGCTTTGGGGGCCAGGGTTGTTGAAGAGGAGATCCATGGCCAAGGAGAAGATAGAGAGATCATTCTTAGAACTGATAAATGAATGAAGTGAAGAAACAACTGCGGGAAGTGATATATGTGGGACACATGACATAGAACAGCACCTAAGGCCTTTGTATTTGACGAATTCGATGCATATCCCATAAACCATCCTGCTACTTATCTCGGTCTAAAACTCAAACCCAGGATCAACCCTGATAAATTCCCACGCTGTTCCCCCTTCTTGTTTGGTGGATGCCAGCAACTTCTTATTATCCTTCCCCCCAGTTGTCATCGAAAAGAAACCGTCGAGATCATCCTTCTTCTCCTTCATTAGGAGTAAATGGCCTCCGCTCGGGTGCTGCCGTGTACAGAAACACTCCCAATCACTATGGCGCTTTGCATTTGCAACAAACTTCCCCTTGCCATCATGCCCAATGTATGTTCCTGAAATGATATTTCTGAAACCGAGCCACATATGACCATTCTCAATGGAGCGCCAGCGGCCTGCACCGCCATAATAGTATCGTTCAGAGAATAGCCCCAAAACATCGTTTCTGAGAGCGATGACGAGCTTGCTTTCAGGGTCACGGATTATGTATTTGTTGCTTTTCCAGGGAGCCGCTCCTGCATAAAATATTGTTTCATTCATATCCAGAGGCGGATGGCTGATTGTTTCGCTCGAGACGCTGGTATGAGTCGGTGTAGGACATTCTTCTTCGTCTGGGCACATTGAGGTTCGGGTTTTTCTGTTTTATGGGCACGCCAGAGCTATGTGCAAAGCGAATAAGGTGTTCAACTCACAGCCTAATCCGTCTTATTTCTCTAGTGTCTATGATGCTTACTAGAGGAGATCGAATCGTGAACTGGACTGTAACAAAAAAGGAGAGTTTGCAAATCGTTGGGGTGTACGAATCACAGCGGCCGTTGGGCAATGTTCCCTGCCGCAGCACCGCCATTCACCAGCTACCCTTGTTTAACATCCATACCAAAATTCCGTGGTAGTGCAACTGCTGTAATTTGAATGACGAATACTATCAGCAATTGCTCAATATTCACGGCCTCCAGTTGCTTCATATGTTATTATATCAAGTCATTTAAACAATAGCTATGCAATATCGCAAGGCTCGTCAACCCTGATAAATTCCCACGCCGTTCCCCCTCTTCGTTCAGCATCAACCACCAACTCCTTATTATCCTTTCCCCCAATCTTCATCGGCAGAAACCCACTCCAATGCTTCACAAGCAGCACATGCCCACCACATGGGTGCTGTCTTGCACAAAAACACTCCCAACCGTTATGTCTCTTTGCCTCAGCAACAAACCCCCCTTTGTTGTTATGCCCAATATAAGCCCCCGAGACGGCATTTTTGAAGCCAAGCCAGAGACAGTCATTCTCAACACAGCGCCAGCGACCTCCACTGCCGCGATGGTAGACGTCAGGGAATAGGCCTAGGGTGCCTTCTTTGAGGGCGATGGCGAGGCCTGTTTTTGGGTCGCGAATTATGTATAGACCACCATTCCAGGGAGAGGCATTGAACAATCCCATGTCAGAGCTGAGACTTGGACAGCCGACTGAGCTTGACTCAGAAGTTGAGTCGTCTGCAACACTGGTGTGTGTTGGGGTGTCGCATTTGTACTTTTCGAAGTCTGTGGGTAAGGTCATTGTATCGAGTTGCTTTGCTTCTTTGTTGGGTGAGCTGTGTGTGCAAGTATATTGGTAACGAATATACTTACGCTGCACCTGGTGATGTTGTAGATATCCGCTTCTACTGGTGAAATCAAATATGGAGGTGCTAGGACGTGGAAAAGGGATTCTGAAGTCGTCGGCGGGGTATCTGTTCCATCATGCATGTACAGGTGTACTTACAGCATCACATGATATGATTCTAATACTATTTTCATCCCTATCTGAGCATGAATTACTATGTCACAAAAGAATCATAAAGTCTGTTTAAAAAACCTTTAAAGGCCCTATCAGATATCGTGTCATTGAACTCTTCTCATGATTACAGTATGACAGTGATATCACCAGCAATACTAATGTGAGAATATCTGTGAGGCTGTACCTTCTCAAAAATGCTTTGACATGAGCCCAGGAAACGCCCAAGATGTCGTCGCCTACCATAGGCAAGGAAGGATTCGATACACCAACCACGATTCTCAGAGGAAGTATTTGAATATGTATCAGTCACCTGACCATATTTGAACGCAACAGTCGGTATCGAAGCATCTCGCTGGAAGGAGGTACTTTTATCATCCGTGATCCGAAGACAAAACTCGTCGTCGCGCTCAAGGAAGGTGTCTTGAGACTGTTGATGGCATATACCAATATGGTGGAGTAAGTCATCGGCACTGCGTTGAGAATAAGTACATGTGGCTTAGGTCTCACAACGTGGTCTCGGGCACATATCTAGGGCACAATAACAATGGACGGTTTATTGCAACGACGAAAAGTCATGAAGAAAAGGAGTGCTTTTTTGTACAGCAGCACCCTGGTTGCAGCTTTTCACTTCTGATGGAGAATCATCCGGGTGGTTTCTTACCGATGAAGATGGGGGAGGGGGCTGGTTGTTGATGATGGGAGAATAGGAACGGTGTGGGAGTTCACTAGGGTTGGTTCTGCGCTTTAAGTCTACTATTACGTTTACCATTTGGAAGATACTCTGAGTACCTGCTGTGGCTATTCTCAATTCCCTATATAACCGACCCGATTCTGATCAATTTGTAATGTATAAAGCCAAATTTAATAAGTGCGGAGAACAGAGAGTCATTTCTTTGGTGACTGGCTGTGCATACAGACGCCTTTCAGTTGCCCAAGGCATCTGTTCTGCTAGCTCCATGAGAACGACCAAGATAGTAGAAAAAGTTGCATTGACTATCGCTGTGTTGAAGGTTGCGGATATTCGGTTCTGTCTGAGGCTATCTGCTCGCTTAGGCTGTTCAACTCGCCAGCTCTCTAACCAACGTGCTGGGACGGACATTAGTGTAATTCTCGAAATTCCGCACCTCCGAGTCCAGAATCAGGGGTTTTTTACGGTTTTGGTGGTCTTTCTCGCGGCTGGGACGACGACAGATGACTTGGGCAGGCTGGTGGCGCAAATAGCGGTAGAAAGTAAGAAGGACTGTCACGTCATTGATTGGCAGAAATTCTCGGTTTCAAGTTGAAGTGTCGTCACTTCGCTGTTGTAATAAATCTTCCTGGGGAGAAAAGCATTGTGGATGATTGACTAGATGTAAGAGGTGAAAAGAGGAAGCTCAACCGTCAAATATGCAGCGAGGTGTCGGCACAGGGAGATAGTGAAAGAGCGATTCACATCTACATTCTCTCCATAATGTGCAGTTTAGATTTTCACAGTTTGCAGCATCCTTTCAATGTCGGGCCAATGGCGGCAATCCTAGTCGCGGGCCCTAAGCCTTGTCCTACTATGTCTCGGAGTCATTGGGGATATGCACATATATGAATTCAAACTTTGTTTGGTCTATACTAGTCTTAAAAAATAATTACAGAGTAGTCACTTAGGTATATCATCCAGATGGTGGTCTCGACCGAACAACCTCGAAGCCCTTCTCCTTCTTCCCCTTCCGGTGCAACCACCGAGATAAAGAAGCGCCAGAGTCTGTCGATCCTGACGGAATATTTTGCCTCGGGCTAGATGATCCCATGGCAATAGTCCTCCCAGCGGCGTGACGATAGTATTGATCAGACTCCCGGACGGAGTAATCAACATCGGATGGTTTACCCATTTCCATGTCCATGTCCATGTCTGCCAGTTCCATACTCGAACCGTCAGACACTCTATCGATCTCTGACGACGATGTAGATGACGATGGCGATGACGGTATAAATTGCATAGTTGTCCTGCTTATGTCGTCCGTTGGGGAACTTGATGTATGGTTGTGACGAGGGGGTCGAAAAGAGTAATGTTTTTCATTATCTCGAGTGATAGCTGAGCCTTCTAAAGAGGATGCTCTGAATGCTGTGTGTGTGATATTGACTGTATTAGATTGATCTAGCCCGGGTTAGCATTTTGAGATGCATTCCATGGTTTGACTTTGACATACCACCCGGGGGAAGTGCTGGTAATTCACCAAAGGTCGTTCTTCGCTTCGAGCGTCGTGATAATTGGTCAAAACCGAATACCTTAGCATCATTAGCATTGGCCCGGTGCAGGGAAAGATATGGTAAGCATACTGGAGTACTATCTGGACGTGCCGCCGAATCGGCTTTTCCCAGCATGGACCTCGTCAGGTCCACGATAGCAGTAGCTAGAAATCCGAGCACCAAAGTTGCAGCATGCAAAAATAAGATCGAATATCCTAAATAGCCCTTTATCCCCTCGCTCAGCCCTGTAGCGGGAAGAAATGCACAGCTCATGAAAATCGTTGTCAACCGGACAGCAGGAAATACTACCAATTTCCAGAGCGAAGTATCCCCTCGATGATGCAATGCGAGAACCATAATCAGGGATATCTCGCAAGCAGCAAGAACAATAATCTGGCCCACTCCGGAGATCTGAAGGCCACCGAGTGCTATTCCTTGGATTAAAGGAAGACCATGCAGCGCATCTGAGAGCCATGACCGGGTCGTTCGTTTGGAAAGACTGCTGTCCGTGAAGAAAATGTCCTGTCGATTTTGCATACTGAGGTAGCGGACGACAAGCCCCAGTGTGACAGCCAGCAAAGCTACCAACATGACTGCAAGCAATGTGCGATACACTGGGAAGAAGGTCGCCATAAGGGGCTGGTAAAGCGAGAAGGTGACTATGGGAAGGAGGTAGTACTGGAGTACTGTGCGAAGGACACTCCATCCAGTATGCTGGATACGAGTCAGGAATTCTGCTCGGAGGTCAAGGCCCCCTGGTGTCTTCCAGAAAGGAAGTATATTTTTCACCCACTTGACGAGCGTAGCTAGTTGGATGACAGCCGCAATTCCCACAAGCATCACGGCCAAATTGATAGTAGAATTGATCCAGAGATCACCCACTGTGGTCGCTCCCAGGGTCTGGGCCATCTCTTCCAGACCGTAAGTCCCATTTATCGTATATATACCGTTACTGGTTCCTGGATAAGTAAACTCATGCCCAATGGGACCATTGGCATAGTAAAGTGACGACCACGCAAGCTGACTGACGATGGGTTTGAAAAAGCCAGGGTAAGATAGAGTCAGGCAACCTGTCATGAAGACAAACTGAATGTACTGTAGACAGCTCCCCATCCCCGGAAAGAAGGCTTCAGCAGGATCGTTGACGCTATTGGCGATTTCGTAGCGGAACATGCTTGATCCCCGACTGTGATAGACCTTGATCCCGGCAGCAATGATGCCTGAAATGAGCATGATGGCCAATGGAAGTAACTTCAAGATATTTGACGCAAGAGGGCCGATATCGGGAGTAATCTTGGCTGCAACGCAAGCCACATCGCTGCCATTATTGAGTTGAAGACGAATAGTTGTCGCGAGAGTGTGTAGTCGGTATGCGCTGTCCAATGCATAGAAAGATTCATACTTTGTGTATGTTCGAGGATCAGATCTATACTATGTTAGTATATGCATATTTCCTATGTAGTAATGGGCATACCTTAAATGTCCAATGGGAGAAAGTGTGGGACAGCTCCCATTCGACTCAATCTGATGTCCGACAGAACGACCTAGCACTTTCACATCCACCAGAACCTTTGCTACTGCCCCATTGAGCTGCTCACATCCATCGGGACCTGGATAATCCCCTGAGAGCTTCAAGAATAATACATCCGACTCATCCAACCCGCCACTCAGGCTTAGAGGCTCAAAGACCGGGTTTATCGGAGACGGCGGAACGTCGGCAAGATCGCAAGCCAGCCTGCGGATAAACGCCGCCTGCACTCCATGCAGTGCCAACAACACCAGGAAAAGAAACCGCATGCTTTGGGGAATCCGAGATGCAATTCATGGAGAAAAAGTACAAGACGTGGTCTGGGCCGTTGAAAAGGTTGAGCTGAGCCTCCATTCTACTCTTGGAATTTTTATGGGGAACCAGCCAAATGGGGAAGCTCTAACTGTATTAGGAAAAAGTTCCTCGGTTGAATTACTCAAGTGGGCACAGCTCCTTGGCTTTATCATATTCAGTTATTCTGGACACAGTACTCCGCGGAGTATTATGGAAGAGCCCGAGATACACTCATGAATGGGCGTTCCTGGGGCACCGAAAATCACCGCGTGGATACCGCCAGTGTGGAGCGGCCGGCGGTGCAGTCGATTGACCACAGTCATGGAAAATGATGTAGCCGACAGCATGCAGATGCAGCTTGACGGTCAACCTGTTTGAAGATTCTAAGTGACGTCAATTCTCTCGGGCGAATATTGATCTAGATCGGGTCGAATCTCCTTGCGTTCAAGCTTTCCAGGCGTGCGAATGGCAGAGCAGGGAAAAATCTCGTGGAAGAAAGTCCTGCACATATCACTAGGATCGGTATTGATCAACAAACACGCAGAGCGATCCAAAATGCACAAGCTCGAGAGGTGAGGGTCTCTGGCTTGTAGCTTACCTGCTGATCATGACGCCACATATAACATGTGGCTCCATATATTGAGTTCAGGCACGCCGGTAATGGATTTAGAGCATTATAAAACTCTTCGATTATCCTCCACTGTACAGTGTGAAGGCTCATACATCCATCCGCTGCACCATGGCGACCGACGCGGAAACACTCTTCGATCATCTCGGAAAGCGCTACGAAGATGCGTATGCCGATAGTCCTAATCTCGTCGAATTTCTCGAGCTAGCAATCAAGGAGGTTCCATCCCAGGCCCGAGTGCTTGATGTTGGATGCGGAACGGGAAAGCCAGTCGCGGACATGCTAGCATCAGCTGGCCATGAGGTCCAAGGAATCGACGTCTCTCAGGAGATGGTGAAAATCGCTAGCTCACAAGTTTCTGGGGATTTCCAAAAGGCGGACATGAGAACATTCACGCCAGATGCTCCATTTGATGCCGTCTTCGTTATTTTTTCTCTCTTTCAGCTCACCCCGGGAGAGACATATTCGATGTGCTATAGATTCTCGGAGTGGCTCAAACCCGGCGGCATCGTGGTTGTGGGGACAATGCCTAGTTCGAGCGTGCTTCCCGGCAAAGGCGTACGCGACCCGACATGGAATTGTGTGCGGCAATTTGGGAGACCTTGGATGGATAAGCACACCAACGAGACATTTTTTTCGGAGCATGGATGGCAGAGGCTTCTTCGACGTGCCGGGTTTGATGTCGAAGCAGAAGCCCATTATGAGTTCACGCCTAAGGACTCTTCCCACAAAACGCCTGAGACTCACCATCTTTTATTGGCACGAAAAGTCGAAAGTCAGCCGCTGTTCGGGCCGTACGGCATTCCGTTCGATAATCACAGCGCATTACCCGCTATTGCACGTTACAAGTTCACCGATCGTCTGGTGAGCGAAGTCCTGGAGAAACAGTTTCGGAATCTGGGGGATGGCGGCGAAAAGATCCTCTCTCTGGGACGTATAACGGCAGATGAAAAGCCCGAAGTCAAATACTCGGACGGACCTATTGATCGCATACCGTTTCCAGCTGGCATGTTCCATGTTGTCCTGGCGTCATGGAAACTCGACTATGCGGACGACCTCGGGAAGGCACTTCAAGAGCTCGTTCGTGTAACAAAGCGAACATCCGGTTCGAAAATCATCATCATCCAAGGAGCACCCGATAATGAAGTGTTGCAGTTCTTAAGATCTGAAAATTCCGACCCACCCCATCAAGGTCTGCAACTGAGATTCGCTTGGGATTATCTAGCAGGGCATGGCTTTAGTGATGTGTCGCTACACCGGATTAATGCGCATTATGAGTTTCCGGAAGAAGATCGCTCTGAGAGATGCAAGGCAGCGACAGAATTCTTGGCTGGAAATCCTTACTGTCAATTAGACAAGGAGGACCTCGTTGAAAGACTTCAGTTGCATTTTCAGGACGATGAGCATAAGATCGGTCATGGAATGGTTATGCTGGTTGCAAATGCAGTCTGAAGTGAAGCGTGTTCGGCTGTCCTCTTTTTTTCGTAAATAGACATCTGCATACGGTTAATGGATGTAATACTAAAGGGCATAAGCTCCTTATAATATCATATTACACTTCATCATTTTTTGGCTTGGCCCAGTACGGAGGAACACCGCATGTTTTCACCTTGGAGTAGTCTCATAGATATAGGATTGAGTGGATGATAGCCATTCACCAGAATTTTTGCACTTTAGAGACTAAGAAAGTCTTTTACTCTTCTTTTCTTTTTTCTCTTCTGCGTACTCTCCTCTTTCTGCATACTAGGCTCTATCAGCGCCAAATCGCGTCTTACAGGACTTTTTATCAACTGATCCAACTGCCAATATAACTCGAACTGTCCACCAATCTGGTGTTGATCAATCCCCAGAACTCTTATGACACCCCTGTTGAATGAGCTTACAAAACAAATAGCAAATGCCTCAATGATCAAGCCGTGCCACTCCCTGCGAGGACTTACCGGCCTCCTTCTGGGATGAGTTCCTGCTGCTTTCTAGGCCTTCAAATCGCAGAAACGGATGAGCTTGAGATTCTAGTAACCGAGAATAGCCAGCTCCCGTGCCTTCATTGGCTGCTTTTTAGGAGCTATGCTCTACCACTGTTATATATGCAGAATAGGTCCAGGGATAATGAGCCGGAAATGAGGAATAAAAGCTTTGCCATTCAGAAGCTTCCCATTAGGGCACCTGAATGTTGATATCTCAAATATATCCTATATTTCCTCGCGTGCCTCTGATTCGCACCTTACGGCGAGAAAATTCTTGGGAAATTAAAGGAGACGGAGCTGTGTCTGTGAGGACCAATGTGTTTATGCTCCATTTTTCCATAGCATATGGACTTAAGGGTACCTTCAGCCAAACATACTTTCAGTGTCAGATGACGTTGGGGAAATGAAAGTTGAATGGCATTGGCTGCCGGCAGTGCGGCACCGTCTGTCTCTATTTAACAACACAGTCTTACTGGTGTTTATGAGCCTGCGTTATTATACGCAATCCCATAGATCTGAGAGAGATCGAATTCGGAGAATTTTGAACTCTCCGTGCAACGGTTCCGTTCGGAAACCATGCCCTTGCCGGGTTTTATTCTTATGAAAATGCCGTTTAAGCTCAGCCAGATTGTTTCTCTGTCGTCTTCGGTTGACGGTATGGGACTCATGTCTGACTTTAGCGATCTTAGCGATGATTACTTTCCTTATTTTGGCAAAAAGAGGGTCGACAAGTGGATAGCAACAGTAATAGCACGTTCCTGGGTTTTGCTACATACAGTTTGACTATCAGCTTTGAAATTGTATCAGAACAAAATGAACTATGACTAGTCTTGCTACAACACCTGCCTCCACTCTATCTTCGTCACTATAAATTAGTATTTACCATATTCCAGACTTCAGCCTATTTTCCCTTTCGCAAAGCATCACCCTCTGCAAGTCTCCCAAAAGCCCTTGAGATTTCCGCGACACTTTGCTTGATATAATCTAGTCCATATGTCAGTATTGCTTTAGACATCATAATGAAAAACAGTACTCACAGCAACCCACAACCATCCAAATAAAATTAAAGAAAAAGTAGTAAAACCAGAAGTAGTACCCCTCCGGCCTACAATAAGACACATCGAGCAAACTCGTCGCATAGTACAAAACGTCTCCGTATACCTGGCCCACGGAGATTATAAGCTGTAGGGCGTATCGAGCAGGGTGCTCCACTGCGATGCAATAGGCAATATAGAAGGCGAGGAAGCCCCAGGCGAACTGTCAAATGGTTAACAGAATCCTATTGATCAATATGAGGTAGAAAGATCATACAGCAGTAATGGCCTCCATACAAACCACAAAAGCATCGGACGTTAAATACCGCGAATCAGATAGCGAATACTCCTTCCACAGCTGACCGAATAGCCCTTGGGAGCTAGCGAGAGTTTCATGGTTGACGACGAAGTATGCTTCGAAGAATAAATGGATGAATCCCGCTAGTGTGACATGTCAGGAACATTCTTAGGGTGAGATGAAAGTGTACATACTCAAACACATCCAAGTAAAAGCAATCTGATCGGGTCGACTAGCTGTTGGTCGAATACGGCGTATAGCAATAAAGGCTATTCCAATCACAGCTGCCCATAGAAAGCCAAACTGCGCAATCAAGGAGAACACCGAGGTCTCATTCCGCACATAGTGAGGCAGGTGAATCGTCTGCGGATAATAAGGGTGCGGGACAGCGATGGATTCATTGCTTAACTGTACTGTTACTGCCATGGTACTAATGGTCTTCTGAAGGATGATTCAAGAGTGAAATTAGCGATTACTATTGCCTTAAGTATCTAGGGATGTGCGAGATCAAATGTTATGGTAACGCCGATGTAGGGTAAGCTCGGGGTCCGCGGAACCCGCGCCCTTTCGGACATGGTCATCCCGAATCGTACCAGCGCATCATCGAAAAGGGGTTTCTCAGCCATTCGGTACAAACCACTCGGAATAACCAGTTATATTCACCATATCGAATCACGCTATATTTAGAGTACATCGCAGCAAATGGTCAAAGTTTCGAGTGTGGCTGGTTCGCAGGCAGCTTCATAAACCAACCCATATACTTCTCAAGGCCAGGAACTATGCCGGTGCCTAGATACTCATCCTTCTCCGCGTTGGTAAAATGTTCCAATGCTTCCTCCGCATGGACTTTAACATCATATCCATAAACATCCACAACTGTCTGGGGATCGCCGTAAATGTTGCTGCTGCGGACATGATATTCTCTTTCAAGGTCCGGAGCCATAGCTGCATCACGGGCCTGCTGCTTAGGGCCATGCGCTAAGCGCCAGATGGCGCCATTAAGAAACGAAACCTGCTGTTTTAGGAAGGCCTTTGGCATCCGCTCGACTTCGTAGAGAGTTATAGCCTTCCGGAGACTCAGCTTTCCTTGAACGACGGCGCCGATGCACTTTGCGAGAAATGCTCCGTCTTCCATAGACGTAGCAGCCCCTTGAGCCATGTGGTTTACCATTGAGTGTGCTGCATCTCCCATCAACACCACATTTTTCTGGGGGGAAGACCATGACTTCAAGGGCCCGGTCACTAACAGGGCCCAGCGAGACTGCCATAAGTAGAGTGTAAGTAACAGATCAGGATCTTTAAAATGAGAGCAGGCTCACCGTTTCATGGATCATATCAACGATACACTTAATTCGAGGGTCGAAATCCTTGTACTCATTCCGCAATTCCTCGGTGGGGACATCTGGCTGCGTAGCATACACCTTCTCCGGACGATGATGTGAGAGAACTAGGTTGAACAGTTCGCCTGCACTGATGGGATATGTAATGATGTAGGCATTACACCCCATCCACACCTCCATTGTTTGCTTTTGAATAAGCTCTTTCGCAATCGAGTCCTGGCGAATACGTTCATACGGTATAACCGCCCGGTATGCGCAGTTTGTGGTTTTGGCATCCGGTCTCACGTCTGGAAATAGTGTGCTTCGCACAATGCTATTCAAGCCATCCGCACCTCTACACAAATCAAACTGATATGTATTCCCTTCTTTGTCTTTACCGTGACCTTACCCCCGGCCTGGTGGTCAAGCGAGACGACGCGGCTATTGGTGTGTATCGCTGCTCCCAGCCGCTTAGCTGTCACCGCAATACCTTCATGCAGATGAGCACGATGAACAAGCCACCATGGTCTCCCCAATGCCTTTTCAACCACAGGTATATCCGTATGTCCGTCAAGGGTGCCATCTTTGCGACGCATGTTGAGTTCTTCGATCTGGACCAAGCTGTCCTCGATCACGTCGGCGACGTCCCATCTCTGAAGGAGGACTGATACGTTTGGCGTCATTTGGATTTCGGCTCCGATCTGCGTTCCATCAGCACGGGATTTATATGTGGCATTTGACGCTGGTATAGCAGGGCTAAATTACTTCGAGCAATTCCCCAGCAGCTTCTAGAACAGTGACAGCCACCCTTGCGCGACGAAGCGCGATGGCAGCTGCCAGCGCGCCTATTCCTGCGCCAACAATTCCAACATAAACGCTTTGATGACCCTGAAGATAATATAAGATTTCAAGCATATGAGAACCTTCGCTCTGACCATATTTGTCATTTCGGGTCTATGCAAGCTTGGAGTAGAGGTAGGGAAAGAAATAATAAGGCTTGAAACGTTCCTAGCCTGAAGATATTGTCGAATTATTTGCTCACCCCATGACAAGTCGCGGGAATGCGTAGGCATTTATCCTTCCATCTACTGCTCAATCGAACTTGGAAGTTCGGGCCGCCGGGCCGTCGGGGAGTTAGGCATTTTGAGCACACATTCATGGATATGAGGACACCATATGACTGATACGACTCTGAAGTGGGTTTATATAGCTCTGATGATAGCTGTATTATGTAGCTTTTATGCTATTGATTGTCGTCTCATCATACAATGGAAATGCCGTTTTCAATATCGACCATCTCCCAACTACTACTCTGAACATGAGCAACCTTAAGTCTATTACATTCCCCTTTGACACTACTATCAGGGATTTGAACAATTACTTCTCATCATGTGGCTGGCCGGAAATCCTACCAAGAAGGTCCCAGTCCTGCCCGATCATAAATTCCCCAAGATCCACAAGCGGTACCAAGTCGGAGCCACCGAGAAAGAGACCCGATGAGTATTCGGTGGCGAAGTGAGGCGCCAATCTATTATCAGAATACGGCTTTTCTGAAACTGTGCAAGTGAAGACTGTTAGCGGCCACCACAATACAAGGGAAATTCAGAGTAAAAACTAACTCAGAGGGTCCAATATCACAGACAGCTGGGATAGATATGCCTGACGCCGCTCAACGACAGGATTACCAGAATCAATTTGGCGCAGTGTTTCAGTCGCCGTGTCTATATAAGGCCGCGAATGGCAGATCATAGTCCAGGCTGATGGGTTGCGGTCACGCTCCTTTGATGCCACGATTAGGGAGCCGAAAATGACTAGTGCTGCGTTGAATGCTTTTATTGAGTCAATATGGGATTTACCGATGTCCAAACCAGACAGGTTGCGACCTACTGTAATAAAGCGAATAGTTCCATGCATCCAGAAATTCACGTCGCCAGCCACTACCGGAAGACATATTGAATACAGTAGAAATAATCGACACGGCCGATTCAACACAACTAGCAACACTGTCAAGTCTCATATGCTGGAGCAGCCGTGTTTCAGATGTCACCATAGTTTCTTGAGTCTGGAATGAATCGAGGAGGCTCTCCAAGCAGCGGCGATGGACCAAAATCCGAAGGTTATTATACCGCACGTAGAGGATAACGTTAAACCTATGATGGATTACGGAGCCTGCATCCATCTTCTCAATATCCTCGCGGCTCACGGGGTTATCCCAGACTCGGAGTCCCGGAGAAGGAAGCTGTTGAAGACGCCATTCATCGAGTCGACGTTGGCCTTCGAGGATCCCCGATATGGCATCTATAGAACTCGTTGAGACTTCGATCCCTAAATTGGCCCCGTAGCATGATTCTAGTACGTTGTAGAGTATGGCATATAGCTTTCTATATATTATCAACGGAGGGCGCCTCTGCTTGTCAATTTAGTCGAAACTCACATTGCAGCTGTGAAAAAAGAGCCATCCAACGTAGGATGGGATTCGGTTTCCGGGGTCAAACTGAGCATCTACAAGTTTTGAGAGGGCATGTCCGACTTTACGTAGGATTCAGGGACACTGCACAGGCGGCAAAAGGTCATGCTTAAAGTGCTAGGATTATGAAGAATCAGCGCAAAATTTGATAATTCGTCAAGAGAGATTCTCATCGGTCAAGTAGCACACATCCAAACCAGGTGCGCTTTCGGATTTCACATTTCAATGAGCGAAATCCCCGGTTTGCATCCGGAGAGTGCAGGCCTAATTGATATGCCGCAGAAATTGCCAACCCATGAGCGGCCCAGGCCTGCACTGAGTTTTGAGTACCTTGAAGGTACTGGCCCAAGATCAGGAGATATTGGACTTCATCAATCGTCAGTTGTTTAGGGTCATGTCAAGAACATGGTCATTGATACATACCAATCTCAAGACTAGCATTTCTTCTAGAGTCTCGATCGCATAGACCATTTGCCCTTTGATAATACACGTTAGATTCCTGTATTCGCTTTTCTGTAGGAATTTCACCCTTGGTCAATAGGCTTGCTGCGATGGCGAGGACGATATTGAGCAGACCGAGCCAGATTCTGCAAACCTTACTAAACTTCTCCCTCTTCATCTGAAAGTAGGTCTCACAGAATGATGGCTCATGGATAAACGGCAGAAGTTGTCCGGTCTTATAAAAGTACTGCTGGATTAGATTCCATGTACGCTCCTCGCTGGGTAAGGCGTAGATGTTGACTGCCGGGCTCGGAATCGAATTTTCAGCACCCGATTCTGCGCCTCTCGATGGAGGTCGTGATTTGGCTACGCTGATCATTCTGCTGTATTCTCTCTGCAGGGGAGATGGACTCAGGGTTGGCTCCCTGTGCGGGCTTGCTTTTGCTATCACTTGCGATATATAACGCATGAAGGCGATATTGGAAGATGGCCCTAGCACAAATAGCGACCATTATTGGATACAGATAGCCAATTTTCGCACCAAAGAAACCACAATCCTCTTCGTCTGTGAACTTCATTGCTCCTATTCCGTTTATCGAGCTTTCGGACACATCAACCTCTCCTAGTTCCGATATGCTCTGATTCCTGGGACCTGGCGGTACTGAGTCGGTCGGTGGGTATTCCACTGAGTCTTCCGGTGTGTTCGGCTCCCTCCTCGGCTCTTGGCTATTTGCGGGTGCCGAGCTAGAGTCTTGAAGCTGCCATAACCCCATAAGTTTATAGTCTATGTACTTCACATTGAAAACTTCCATTGAAGCCGCTGTAGGTATATATCTTCGAGTTTGTTTACGCTGAAGATATCCAACTCGATGGCCGGAAGCTTCTGCGCACCCCTTCTAGTTACTTTCAATATAGACATGTCCCTAATCAGATATTCATTGCCTTCTATCACGAAATAAGCACCTTCCTCCAGGTCGCTGGTCTAAGAGCATACTTAGCATTCGGTTAAGTCTAACTCTGAAGCAGATTCATGCATGTATAACGGGGTAGAAGTAGTAGTGGACGTCTTTCTTGTTCACTCAGCAGTACTCTGTTCATCTGAAAATAGGTACGTACTTAGATTAGAGAACATTCTGCGATTTAAATATGGTGGGTTAATGGTGGTGGTTATTTGGATCTTTCAGCTCCGCCGCTACCAGATATATCCCACATCCCAACAAACCGATTAGAAAAGACTGGCTGTTAATCTAGAAGCTCTTGCAAGTTAGTTGTAAACTTATTGATTTGCCATAATAATCCGGAAAGTAGTTTTCATGTCAGGTCAGGCTGCGTGGGGCGGAGCTTGGGCCATAGTTCTATTCGCATATATCGTAGTATACGACTCCTCCAGTCTCGCGAAGACAAATAATTTCTTGGGCCACGCTCCATGCTTCTCTATTGACTAAGCCGCTTACGCGGCTAACTACTTATGCATTCGTCTCTATAGAGATATAATGGGGTGTTTTACATCATACAGGCTGTATGTAGCCACCCTATCAGGACGGCTACCAATTAACACGCAGTTGAACAGCACAACATGCGTTACGCATAATAAGTACAATATCTTTGAGCGGGGTATGATTTCTATATAAAACTCATATCACTGCTCAGCTATTTATTGCTCCTAAGCATATCTTACACTTCTCGTTCTCTTTGCTACCACTGTTATAACCAACATGCCACCCAAAAGACAAAAGTCAGCCAAGCGATGGTCCCTATATCCAACACTCCATGATGATGTAGCACGATTGCTAGAAGAAGAAGACCTCGCCCTCGAATTTTATAATATCGACACTGATGAAGGTGGCCGTCACATGCATGATAGTAACATCATGGGTCGATTCATATGCCGCAACGGTGCATGCAAATCCTCCGGATGGTCGAGCAAAAAGATCGCCATAACAATACGGATGTATCCCGGACAGAAATACAATGCCCGAGTGTATCATCAACGTTGCAAAAACTGTAACTGTATCAGTCGACCGATTCTGGACGAGTCATATGCGGAAAGGGTCACGTACAGGATTAAGAAATGGAATGGGGTTGAGGTTGAAAGTCCTCGTATATCCGGTGCAAGCAAAGGCCCACACAATAGCCTGCTGTGTGAGGGATGCAAAGCCGGCCATTGTAGTGAGTTAGGGGGCGGCAATTGGATTGTCCAAATGGAAAGGTGAGTTACTCGATTACGTTCCATTTTGTATTCAATTAACCATCATTCAGATTGACTATCTGACTTAAGGCCCTGATTCTCTCTATTTCCATAATTTATCTGCAGTTTTCTGGGTTTTACTGTTTATAATTTCAATTGCTGTGCTTATTTGGTTATTTGCATGGGTTCAAGTATCGAGGAAAGAGAATACTCAAGTCCACTTACGAGCTTTCACGATGTAACGATCTCATTTATGTTATCTACTATTACCCTGAGGCATCAGCATCTCAATTTGTAGCCCGTGGAAGTATCGATCGAACACTTATTTTTCTTTCTTCCACAGATTTATGATAGGAACGAGCATACAAAATCGAGGCTGGGCTAGCTGAGAGCTCTATTGCCAATTACCATAGCACTTAACCCGAAACAATTTGAAATCCTCATTGCTGGTGCTGACTTTGGTAGAATTTGTGGGGCTTGCACACTGGATTACCTTGTCTAGAAAGTGGCGGCGTATCTATCAATCCAAGACTATTCTGACCCAGAAAAGTAGGCGTTGATGGAATAGAATAATTGAAGATGTCACTTCCTGACGAGCCAATGTCCAGGTTCTCGATTTGTGGCGCATCAAGTCCATCTATTTCTGAGAAATCTGGAAATGTATGTAATGCTGGATCGTTATGTTCGAGAATTTGTTCAATAGCTGAGTAATCGATAGAAGCCAAGGGATCTTCGACGATTCCGGGTGCCGTGATCTCTGATGCTTGCAATGCAAATTCGCTTGAATTAGACGGCGCCTGTTGTTCTTCGTTTCTCTGTTTCTCTCGTAATGCCGTTGCTTGCGCCATGAGCCGGGGCAACGGCTGCCACAATGGTTTATCTTGTTCCGCCGCTTGTCTTTGCCATTGGTCAAAGATATCGGATACGCATGACCATGATCGCTCCAATGGCGGGCTATTCGGGGTAGTACAGAGTTGGGCCAGAAGATAGGCGACTGCATACCAGGGAACACAGGTCTGAAACTCCCATTTCCATCGTGCCATGGTATTGTTCGTCTGCAGCAGATGCGAGAGCTCGATTACCTCGACTGCTTTGGAAAGAAGCATGCTCTGTGTATCTAGGGATAGAGAGGCAATGCTTTCTTGTTTGTTCAAGGGCTGGTAAATGACCAGCCATAGTTTGGCGACGGCTATATGCATAATCTTGGTGCAAGCCCAGTGGAGAGGTATATCGGGGTCGCAATGACGGACATATCGCTCGTTGAGGCGACTCTCGAGGTCCCGGACGAGAGACTGGCGTTCTTCGACATTTTTCAGGCCAGGGCAGATATTCCCGGGCGGGTTGTAAGTCAAGCGGCGGGTGGCCAGAGCGACTTCACATTGAAGAAGGAAGTAGGTCATATCCGTGCAGCCAACACGCTCCTGTGGTAGATACTTCATACCTTCAGATATGTCCTCATCATTTATATTCAAGGGAAGCTTAGTGTCGAAAAAGATGTCATGCAGCATTGGATCTGTCCCCAGGTCCTCTGCTGTCTGGACATCCAAAACACAGATATACCACCACAGACGACGGCGCATCTCTATCTCAAATGGTTCCAATCCAAAATTCGATCCATCTCGATGAAGGCCCAGGCCGAAAGCCAAACGGATGGCAGTAGAGGTCATGGTCCATGCAAATTCCGTCTCTCCTACGCTGCGCAAGGCGGCCAAGTAGATAACGATGGCCTGGAGTAATGTCAAACTCTTGGAGCTCATTATGCGGGCTCTTGGACATGCCTGCTCCGTAGCAAACCTGAAATGATCAACAACCACTTCCTTTCTTTCCAGTAGGAGTAATTCGCATTCTTCGGGGCTCATGCTAACAGCCGCTGAGAAACAGAGGGCAAATAAGAGACACTCGGAGATCTCGTCTTGTACTCTGTGGGAGTTGTAAATGACTTTCTGAATAGTTTGAGAATGAATAATCATAAGAAGCGGTGCTACATTCTGCTTGTATGCATTTAGCAACACAGACAGCTGCATCGCACTTGGATGATAATTAACGAGGGATTGGGCTACAGAGTTGTAGCCAAATATGAACGCGTCGTGGTTTTTATTGCTTGGATGAGTCGTATCCGGATCAAGGTAATCATCAACACAGTGAGACGATGGTTCCAGAAGATCATGCAATTCGGCAATCTATGTCCATTAGTAGCAATCCTCTTTCTAAGGATTAACACCGCAGCTGAACATACTTGATCACTCAAACTCGCCCATAGTCGATTACTCACATACCGACAACATCCGTCTTCAACCACCAGCCGTCCAAACTCCTCTTTCCCATCATTCCCACGTAGAACCGTTTTAGGGTCAGTATGTGAATACGGACATTTCTCAGTACCAGACTCTTCTCTAGGACAAGTTTCTCCACTTGCTCCAGAAGTTACGGGATGTCTGAGATACTCGACTGTATCTTCTAACTGTCTTAAACGAGCCATAACATCTTCTCTGGATGCGCATCGTCGGTGATTCCGAACTGGTTCTGGAAATACACAAGAGATTCCAGCTTTGACGCAATTGGAGCATGGGTCTATTTTATTGCAGCGCACTTTTCTGCGGCGACAGGTGGCGCAGCTGAGGGGTTGTAATCGGCCCAGGGGCATTTTTGGTTGCTTCTCTTAATTTAATGCTAAGCAAATTTTCGACTTCTCAGTATGTCGAGTATGACTGAATGAGATTCAAGCAGATAGCGAATACGTTGAGGGGTAATCTTATCAGATCCGAGATCCGACTCCGACTCCGAGATTTAGTCCGAGTCTGGAACATCAACCGACAGCTATGCATTCAGGAACTCTTATAATTGACAATAAATACAATGTAGTTTAATTGTTGACTAAGAACAATATCGCAACAGCTGTACATCACTGCTCTTCTCTCTTTTTTATTCTGTCTCAGTTTCAACAATCAACGCTTCGGACTCGCCGCTCGGACTCCGAGAGCGAAGTCCGACGAATTGTATGAACCAGAATCTGCCAAATACTGAGTCTATAGCACAAATTCAGCAAGAAATGAACATATAAAATCAATACATCTACCTATCGAAGCCATGGATGTAAAGGCAAGCTTTCAAATACCCGTTACCAGTCAGATAATCACTAAATCAAGCCTACGCTCCGATATATCATGGCACCCAAACCACCACAACCCATGGACGTCCTAATCGTCGGCGCTGGCTTTGGCGGAATCGGCCAAGCCTACTCCCTGCGCAATCTAGGGCTCTCTATGAAACTAATCGACTCCCTTCCCGACGTCGGCGGAACATGGCTCACGAATATCTATCCCGGCGCCCTGAGTGATACGGAAAGCTTTGTTTATCGCTTCTCGTGGGATGCGGAAGATTTGCGAACCTATCCTTGGAGTAGGCGGTATCTTCGACAGCCTGAGATCCTGGCGTACTTGAAGCATTTCGTTGAGAGACATGACCTTCGCAAGTATATGCAGTTCGATACGGAGCTATTGTCAGCTCAGTGGGTGGAAGAGTCCGATGTCTGGGAGGTTAGAGTCAGTACAGGAGAGACCTACTGGGCGCGCTACTTTATCCCTGCTATGGGGGTCTTGTCCAAGGCGAATTTCCCTGCCATTCCTGGGTTCGAGTCCTTCAAAGGACGGATTACGCATACATCCCATTGGCCCGCAGACCTGGACGTAACCAACAAACGCATTGGTGTCCTGGGCTGCGGCGCCAGCGGTGTCCAAGTAATCACCAATATTGCATCGCACGTCTCGTCGTTAACTGCATTCATCCGACACCCGCAGTACACCCTACCCAGCAACGATAGACCCATTACCCCAGTATACAGGACCTGGGTGAACGAGCATTACGACCAAATCTGGGCACAGCTCAAAGCCTCCTTTGCCGGCTTTGGCTACGTCGAGTCTAATCGTCCATTTTTCTCCGTGGATCCTGGCCGTCGCGAACAACTCCTTGAAGACCTCTGGAATAACGGCAACGGACTTCGTTTCATGGTCGAGCATTTCTGCGACATAATTACCGACGCGGACGCCAATAATTCGGTATGTGACTTCATCCGCAGGAAGATCCACCAAATCGTGAAGGACTCAGAAAAGGCGCGCAAACTCATTCCCAACGAGCGCTTCGCGAGACGGCCCATCTCCAATGACGGATACTACGAGACCTTCAACCGGGAAAACGTGTCCATCGTGGATCTAAAAGAGACCCCGGTCGAGGAAATCACACCCGATAGTATACGAACCGCAGACGGAACCTGTCACATCCTCGATATAATTGTCCTCGCTACTGGCTTCGATGCCGTCGAAGGCAATCTCCTCCGCGTGAATATCGCTGGTCGCGACGGCAGGTCACTCAAGGATACATGGGCAGAAGGTCCAAAGTCCTACCTTGGTAGCTTCGCAGCTGGATTCCCGAATATGTTCATGGTGAATGGGCCGAAGGGTGTTTTTGGGAATGTGATTCCGGCAATCGAGGCTAGTATTGAGTTTATCACGAATGCTGTCCAGCGTGCTGAGAGTGCCAAGGAGAAGCATGGCTCGAGGGGGGTTGTGGAAGCTACATTTCAGGCGGAGAGTGGGTGGGGCGAGAGGTGTGAGCAGGCTGCGAAGGGGAGTCTTTTCAGTGAGGTGAAGGATTCTTGGTTGAGTGGGGGGAATGTTCCGGAGAAGCCAGTTGGGGTGAGGACGTATCTCGGTGGGTTGGGTAGTTATAGGGCCATGGGGAATAGTGCTACGAAGGATACGTGGGAGGGGTTTGTGCCGCTGTAGAGACAGCTCATTCTTGATTCAATCGATTTGTTTAAGGGACACCTCGCTTGTATAAGAATGTATATTCGCTCATAGATGAAGGCAATTTGTATAAATATATAAACATAGAAAACAATTCACACAATCAGTTATGCAATCCTATTCAACTCGTCTTTGCCATCTTAGCTCTGTCCATAGAGACAGACAAATGAAAACGACTGCCTGCTGGTTCTCTTGAAGAAATTCCACATTGATTCAGAAGACACCACATGGTGACTATTATTGTCAGTTCCTTCTCTGCTTGTCAGTCTTAATACAGTGGCTGTATTCATTCTAATGTACACTACATGCTCTATCGATGGAAATCCGCATTCAGACTTGTGGGTTATGGGCTTCGTATGTAATATATAAAAAGTGTACCGCAAAGACTCGTGGACAATTTGCTTGATATTTTGCAGCATATCATAAATTTTAATCAACATATCATCTCATAAATCTTGTCTGGCTTTGCAGGCTCATCGCTCAGTAGCTCGGTTCCACAATACACATCCAAAGTTCAAGACGTGATGGCACTCGCAAAAAGCTTTCACAAGTGCTTCACAACCCTTATAGCTTAACAGCAACAAGTTTCTCTGGGTCACTCCTATCCGGATTTTTTCTTTTCTTGCGGCTTGCGTCGGCAGGCCATAGTGATATCGGGTCCTGGAAAACGTCTGCATCTCTATAATCATCAGGAAATGTATCGCTGACTCCAGAAAACGGTATCCGAATCCAAATCGCTATCCGCTGGTTCCACCCTTGAAGCAATGGCTTCCAGATTTTCAATCCGCGAAGGTCGGGCTTTTTGAATACCATAATCGCACCTGAGACTGAACGGTAATCAAGCGCGTAGGCAAAGTGTTCATGGCGTAAAGGCCAGACCTGTATTCATTATCTTGTGACCATGTCGTCGGGATCAGAATGAAGAAAGCTAGGGTGCAAGTCAGCGCAGAGCGGGACAGCCCGCTGAACAATATGTCAGGGATGGGGAAAGAATGAGCTGATGAGCTGAATCTCTCTATGGATAATAGGATGAGGCGGTTCCGTATGGTCTGTGTGGTGTATAAATTAAAATAAAAGAGGAGATTAGCAAGCTTGAAAGTGCTGTAGCAGAACCTTTACTGTTCAATATTCACTGTGTATATCCGCCACATGGTCTTTGGAGGTGTGTTTGTACTACGATTCTTCTCTTCGTTGCCCCTAACTGTGCTCTGGTCCAAGCATACGGTCTAAAAACTGAGTACAGGCCATAATACAGTTTAAAGCGTCTTTTGCTACCGGCTTGTCGCGACAGCAGTGTAACGGCTCAGCCCAGCGCCTTCATCAGCAAACATCATCAACACGGCAAACAATACCATGGAAGCAATCAAGACAAACAAGCTGCTTAGCGAGACCACACACAACCATATGGGACTTCTTCACGTAAATAGACTTGCCTCTTATTGTCTTTTCTTCTCCAGTTTTGATATTCTAGTCAATGGCTACACTGGTTTAGGTAGGAATATCAATTTGTTAATATCTTCTAGCTACTGAGCCCGTGACAAGCAGGGCACTTGAAAATACTGCAATATATCCCAAAGTTCTATCTCAGCTTTGCTGCTATAGCTTAGGTTATTATAGACCCATCAAGCTTAATGCTACGAAATATACAGAGGGCTCAAACCATTCTACTGGCAGGTAGTTATAGCTTTTAGGGGCAGCTTTTTCTGATACGCTTTTCTATGGATATATATATATATTTACCTTCGATGGAGCCAAACATGTGTCCGCATCAATATAAATCCATGGGGTAGAAAAAAAAAAAAAAAAAAAAAAGAAAACGAACCAGAATACTCACATGGTTAATAATGCAACCGTATTCATCTCCAGTATTCCGAGCACAAACAATATACCAAAGACAATAGGGTCAAAATCCATATTACTATATTTGGTGATAGAAGGCTAAATGCAACATTTTTCAAGAATTGGACACTTTGGCCGAGTGGACTAAGGCGCGAGACTCGAATATGGATTCTACCATATCTGGATATCTCGTATCTTCGGATGCGCAAGTTCGAATCTTGCAGGTGTCGTTCTTTTTTTTGTTTTGTTTTTTTCTCAACCCCGAGAGGCTGCCGAGCTCAACAAACATTTTACCTCCTTGAAAGGATGGATCTAATCTACGATCTCTACATGAGGGGTCGTTCAACTAAAATTCCTTGCATGTCGACAGCCTATAAGTATGTTATATACCACCGAGGATTTTTTATGTTTCATTTTTATATTAATACTAGAATAAATTTTGCCTCGTCAAAAACCAGATCCTACGATAATTAGAGTGAACGGAGCAAGAAAAACTAAGAAAAAGCCGACATGACCCCGAACCATCTTTAACAAAATAGCTCATATGTTGGGAACCGAGGAAAACCTGCTACGGAATGGACACTTTGGCCGAGTGGTTAAGGCGTGTGACTTGAATATGAATACTTCTGTATTCGAGTCGATATCACATACGTTCGCGTTCGCAGGTTCGAATCCTGCAGGTGTCGTCCGCTTTCCTTTTTGTTTTTTAATTATTCCCCACCCTCTTTTTTGTCTTGGTTGAACAATTTCTTTTTTATTATTTGGATGCTTTCGTCCAATAGCAATGGCTTTTGAATACCTAAGTTCTAATAAAATGACTTTTGTGTTTTATGTATATACACGTAGCCCAAACGCCTGCATAACTCGTACTCGTACCAAGGCACTACCCCGTCCTAAAAGCCACTTCCGCCGGCAACCGGAAACTAGCACAGAACATCTGCTTCTTCGGACTGACCAGCCGCACATTATGAATCTCAAGCTCCGGATACTCGGGCGTAATCGTGTACCCCAGTTTCTCAGAAATGCGCTGACAGATATCAATGTGGTCATCGCATTCGTTCTCCGAGTGTCCTGAGAAACAATAGACGTGGACCATGGGTAGAGGTTGCTGGGTCGTAAAGAGGGACTCATGGCCGGCGTAAACACCCGCAAATGCGTCGAGGAAGTCGATTGCTGTAGCGGGGAGGTTCATTACGTAGTGATTGAAGATGGAGGGACGGGTGTATTCTTCAGGATGGCGTGGGGGTTCTTCGGGTTTTCGTGCGCGTTTCGGTTTTAGACTGACGGTCAAGGGTTCGGATTTGAGGAGTTCCTTGGCGGACCATGGAATAAATTGCCTCCCGTCTTTGTTGAAGGGGAGCACGAATTGGTCGACGTGGTTCATTTTCATTGCTTCTTGCATGGCTTCTGTTCCATGAGGGTTGAGGTCGTTTGCCCAGACAAAGATCTTGCGCTTGCCTGCTGGTATGGCGAAGGGGCCGACGCCTGCCATTACATCGCAGACCATTTCACCGGGGTGGAACTTGTTGACTAACCGGCGGTGCTCGGTTTCAAGGCGGCTGTTGTAGTATACGCGCGCGTAGTCGAAGCAGAATTTGCAGTCTTGCTCATGAACAGTGACGTTTGTGTCGTTGTCGCCGGCGAGGAGCTCGAATGGGAATGTGCGGAATTCGCTGTGGGAGCCAACATCCTCGATTTTGTTGATGACAGTTCGGATTGTTCTGTTTTTGTCCTTGAGGATCTCGGCGATCAGGTGTTTATAGGGGAGGTATTGTTCGCGGAGGTTGAGATGCACTGCATAGCCAGCATTAGCATCCTTTCTTTAGATGCAAAAGGAAACATTGACCCGTGAAAGCAACTTACAGACATGGCCGACCTGAGTGAAGCCCTGGGGAATCTCATCGAGTAGATCCTCCGGCATTATTGAAGCTATGATATCAGCTGCATCATGTTAGCACCCCGTCAAAATCACCACAATCTCAACCATAGAAGCTCACAATAATTCCAATAATCATAGTCCAGCTCCAAATCAAACGGCCTTAATCCCACCGTCCCCTTCTCCACAAGCTCACTAATCTTCGGCGACCACGTCGCAGCATCTACACCATCAGCCCTCACTCTGTCCCACCCAGAAAAGCGTGCGCATACCATCATATCTAACATCCTCCCTCAACAAAATCCCCCTCCTAATCTCCGCATTATCCTTAACCTCACGAATCGAATTCAACCGCGGCAACGCCAACATATCCCTACTTTTCAGCAACTCCTTGCGCACATTCGAAATATCAGAGGCCTTGTAGATCGCCGCCGCAGAGACTGGTATTTTCTTCTGGAAGAATGAGCGGTCCAGGACTCGCATTGCGCGGTTTATGGGTGGGCGAAACATCTCGGGGAGGTCGTTTGAGGGTGGTGGGGGGTGGGAATCGTCGATGTTAGTTTTAGGAGCCATGGGAGGCTAGTAGAATGTGTGCGGTTTGGCAAAAGATATTTGATGAGGATTCAATAGTGAGTCGTTGGATGTGCCTTTGTTGGAGTAATTTTTTGGCCCCGCGATCTTATCAATACACGTGATTTATCACTATCGCATACAGGCTGCGGAAAAAAATGACATGAGAGCAGAAAAAGAATGAGAATGAGAATTACTCTCAAAAAAGCGCTGAAAATATGACACAGACAAAGGGGGCGCATAGAAAATGAAGGAGAGCACAAAAAAAAAAGGAAAAAAGAAACGACACCTGCAAGATTCGAACTTGCGCATCCGAAGATACGAGATATCCAGATATGGTAGAATCCATATTCGAGTCTCGCGCCTTAGTCCACTCGGCCAAAGTGTCGATTGTTGATTGGATGGTTGCTAATGTGTTTTATGAATAGCTCTGCTGTGTGCCATGTGATACAGCAAGACTTTAACAACCACCTTTATCAACTAGACCAATTTTAAAAAGGCAATCATTACAGAACTAGCAGCTCTTTTCTTCATAGTAAATATTAAACTATATATACCTACGAGCGAGTATCGCAGAGACGGCGGTCAAAACCTCACCGCCCGGAATTGCCAACGCGAGTTTTCCAACATCACCAACCTCCCATTAGGAGCTCTCAGTTCATACAATACGACTTGCCGTACCAGAAAATAAATCACCACCTTCGAAATCACTCAATATTCACAATGAGCGTCCAACTCCCCCCAGCGACACACCGCAAGCGCGCCCTGCCCCAAGGCGAACTCGAAGCCGCATCGACCCTTAGACTCGGCGCGGACCAGAACACGCATACCCTCTCGCTATCGGAAGCGCGACTGGTCATCAACAAGGTATTGGAGAATAAGCGACGAGGGGGGAAGAAATATGAGGAGCCGGAGTGAGTCAGGCCAATGTTGGCAGAAGGTGGGTTGGGAGGTTGAAGTTGTCGCTAACGGTTAGCAGGAACCTGACAAAGACAATGCACTATCTGGAAGCGTTCGCGCGATTCAAGGATGAGGAGAATATTAAGGCTGTTGAGCGGTTGTTGAATTCACATACGGAGTTGGAGATGTTTGAGCGGTCCCAGTTGGGTATGTGCCCCTACCGTTGGATCTACGCAGGATGCTAATACATGACAGGGAGTCTGTGCTGCGATAATGCAGAGGAAGCCAAGTCGTTAATCCCAAGTCTGCAGAATAAGATCACCGATGGGGATTTGCAGGAGCTGTTGGATGAGTTGACCAAGCTGCGGAACTTTACGGAGTAGATGGACTTCGTGGGGTTTGTTTGTGTCATTATACAGGGATAGCATGGAGTTTTTGGCGTTTGTGTTGATATCTGAGATATAAGTATGATAAATAGTGCATGAGATAAGACGGCTTGATTGTTTGTAAGGTTGATGCTGGTATATCTGGTATCTATGGTATGCCAGCGTGTTCCGATTGATGACTTTGTTATGCATCGTTGAGATAGTGATTTTGCTTGCGCTATGATCCGCACTGGCGTCTAGAGTTATCGGGATATCCTAGGTCAATACTGGGCATGAACTGTAAACGGCCAAGGAGACATTTCTTAAGCTGTACCCCTCGCGCTCCGTGCTCATCCCATACATCATCATTCTTGGGTACTGGGCACTGGGCACTGGACACGGAATATATTAACCCGGCACAATTATCGCCAAGGGCAGCCGTACAACCCGGCCTGTTGTACTCCGTCATGATACGGGGTGCGGGGATATAAAGTCGTGGCTGTTTATTCACATACATAGTACATATAGTACCAGTAACTCATTATTTTACATCCACGCCCTCTGTACATAGCAAGGTTACCGCCTCCCATCTCAAATATGACTATTGCCACCATAAGCAGTAATAGACACGTGATAGTGAGGCGAAGTACTCCGCACAGTCAATCATGACGGCAGCTCGTCCGTAGATGTACCGATTGGGTAGGAGATCGCACCGTAAAGAGACAAATCGCCACCAACTCGTATGACTCAATTGTATGACTGTGGAAATTGATTTCGTAAGGAAAATGCGACTATAAATTACCTGCATGTGGGCATATAATACTCTGTTCCGTGCTTGTATATGAAGTCCCGAGTTTCGATATCATGTAGTACGGAGTAACTACAAAGCACATGAAGTGTTGATTAGTCAGTCCAGTTCAGGTATGATGTTATGTCGAACACAGCAGAAGGAACCAAGATCATCCCAGTAGTGTTTAAAGTCTAACCCACCAATCAGTGTGTCGGTAATTCTCGACCGACAAGGCTTCTGTGCAGAAGACACCTTACCAAGTCTGGCCTAGTGTCAGGGCAATATGGGGGATCCCCACTTATTGCAGAGCCGATCCCCGTTGTCGGGTTTGATGCTAACCTATTGGGAGAATTAAGAGAATATCATTGGTGGGCTGGATAGGTTTTATCGGAGGATGCTGATTGGCTGGTGTTTGTGAATGGCGAATGACAGGATTGTATGTATTCCTTTGTTCTGCTGTACAAGTACTACTCTGTACTACGAAGCACGTACATCTACCCTGTCCCACTTGTCCTTGTAGTAATGTACACAGTAGTATTCTATCTCACAAGTAAAGAAAGGTCATGCCATTACTACACGCTACGAAAACCATCGGAAGCCAACGTGCCCAACGCCAATCCAGTACGTAATGGAGCCTCCGCCAGCCACACGATCCAATCAGAAGCCACGTACTTATCTGCGCGCCAGAGAAAATGTTACGTTTGGAATATGGAGAGATCCGGAAGCATTTTGAGCCTGTGAGGTGTTTCTGTTATCCAATCGACAACATATTCTTTCTACTAGTTCCAACGTCACAAATTCAACTTCATTCTTTCCATATCTCTCTGTACTTGTACTCTACTACTGTTATACTCCTCTAGAATGACCGAGCGTTCTCTCCGCTATCTGGTTTTCCTGCAGTCCCTGGCCCCGGCTGCTTCTTGACTGATTCCCCGTTTTCCGCTCCGCCAGCGGACTTTTTCCTCCGTCCTCTCCTCTCTTTGATAGCCTCCTACCCCCCTCTTACTACGGAGTACTCGTACTACCAGAGCTTATCTGATCGGCTGTCTGCAGCCACATTGCAAACGCACACACATAGACCGACAGATCCTCCGCTCTCCCAATTGGCCTGTGGCCACCAACCGCGGAGCCCTTCGGAGGATCTTTCATCGCATTCTCTATCTGCTGTCTTGCGATTACCTATCTATCTTATATCAATTCTATCTGTCTATTCATCCCTCTATCTCTCCCTTGTCAGCCAAAATGGCCGCCGTTATCACGCTCCAGTCGTCCTCCGCGGCTGGTCCGGCGGCCCCGTCTTTCCAGCAACCGCAGCAGCCCCAGTCTCAGCCTCATTCTCCGGATTCGCAACCATCGCATCGCCGTCGTCTATCTCGTGCCCAACATCAACACGACGGTCCTCCGTCTACGCCGTTATCCCCGGTCTCCTCGACCCTGACTGCCTCCGCTGCCCGTGCTCCCGGCCGGGATGGACCCAGTTGTGACGCTTGTCTCCGCCGAAAGAGCCGCTGTGCTATGAACGAAATGGTCAACAAGTGCTATTCCTGCGATTTTCACCGGCAGGAGTGCACCTTTAACCTTTCCTCTGGCGCCACTCGTCCCAACACTGCGGAACCCCTGTCAAAGAAACGAAAGCTTGAGGACTCGGTCCCGGAGGATGCAGAGTCTGTCAAGAGGTATGTTCACCGATCTCGGATATATCGATCATATGTTCTTTTATACTAAACGTTGAATCCTTCCGCAGACCATCGACAGTTGCTTCCACAAAACAAGGCCAGGGCCATTATCTAGTCCCCGGTTTCTTTGATCAATCCATCCAGTATATTGGATTGACTACCGAGTTTGAACCCGCCTTGTTGGACCACGTTCCCCTGGACCAGAACAACGAAGGCACGGTATCCAACTTTCGTCTGCGGAAGCTGGGTGACGATACTTACATCCGTGTCCGGAACACGATGCCTGACTCGGTCTCGGTCGACGCCATCGAGAGCCTGGTAGCTCCTTATGGTGCTACCTTGATTGAGAAGTTTTTCGAATATGTCCACCCTACGTTTCCTATTCTCATGGAGGATACGTTCCGCCAAACCTACCGCACCCGAAAGAACCTGTCGCCACTCTTGCTGGCTGCTGTTTATGTCTTGACACTCAAGTTCGTGGACATGCCAGCGTCTCAATCCGTTCGAAGACCCGACGTTGCACGACTGGAAAACACAGCTCTTAAATTACTGACGGAGTCGCTCCCCCGAGCCACGGTGGCCACCATTCAGGCCGGCCTGCTTCTCATGGAGAAATCGACCGTGGCGACCAGAGCGTTGAACGCACAGTTGGTGACGGCTGGGTTTGAATTGGGTCTGCATCAGGACTGCACCCATTGGAGGATGGACACCTGGGAAAAGGGTCTTCGGAAACGTCTGGCCTGGGCGTTGTACATGCAGGACAAGTGGTCTTCCCTTGTTCACGGACGCCCATCGCACATTTTTGCTTGGAACTGGACGGTCAAGGACCTGGTGGAACAGGACTTCATCGACGCGTTCCACGCAGATTCGAACCAGGACGATACTTCTGTTGGGCACGGACCGCTGTATTTTTGTCACATGGTGGCTTTGACCACCATCCTCTCGGACATCCTGGATCGATTCTACACGTTGCAGGCTATTGAGGACTTCAAGGCCTCCGGCGGAAACCGAACTCGCATGATCCTTGAACGAGCCAAGCCTGCACAGATTCGCCTGAAAGAATGGTTTGGACGTCTGCCTCCGCAGCTCAAGATGGATACGAGCGGTGACTTGTTCGACACCATTACGGAGGAAAACGCCCGCAACGGAGCTTTGCACCTGTCGTACTTTGCTACTGAAATTACCCTGCACCGATGCATTATTCGATCCCTGTCTCCCGAAACCGCCGACGCCTACCTGTCTCACATTTGCCGCTCCGCTGCCAAAACGCGTCTCATCTCCGCCATGGACTTTGTCAACCGACTGCGTCCTGCCCATCTCCGATCCTTCTGGCCGTCCGCATCGCGCCACAACTTCACACTCATCGGCTCGTTCGGCATTCTCCTGCGCGTGACTGCCCCTACGAAGGAGGAATCCGAGTTCTACCGCCTCCGACTCTGTGAATATCGCTGGACGTTGAGCGTCAGCAGGAAGAACGCAGAGTTCCTCGACTTCTCCCTTGACAGTCTAGACAACGCCACGAACCTCGACCGATACGTCCCTGACAAACCCGCCATCGACGAATTGATGCACAGCGCCGTCAAGCCAACCATCACCTCTCGTCCGGTCCCTATCATTGCACTCGACGATCCCGATCCGATGCTTGAAGCTGGAGGTACCTCGTCGGTGATATCCGGACTAGCTTCGCCAGCGACATCGGCCAGTGACGAGAGTTTACGAGATACCCCAATTCCGCCATTATAAAGGGAGGCTCCGCTTTACCTCCCTGTCTGCTGCTCGCGGTTTACGAATTTCCTTATATCCACGCCTTCTTATGACTCGCATATAATATGGTCCGTCCGATGTTTATTTTATAGGACCTGATCTTTTGACAACTCTCGATGATACGCAATACGCGAAATGATGATTACCGCATGATTATGTACATACTACTGCTGTTTCGGTGTTGGCTTGGACATAGATTACATTGATTGATTGATTGGTTGGACTGGAGCATAGGATAGAAATTTATTCTTCTTCATATAATTCGAGGAATTTACTAGTCTTGAGTAGCACCTCATGTTTGTACGTACTCCGCGTGTCCTGAGGCATTGGATTCCCAAGTGGGGAAATGATGGATTGGCCTTGCAAAACAACCGCAACGCTGACTGACTGGGCCAACAACTAAACAGCTACACAATGTTACCTCGCAACCGCCTCGGCCCCAAATCACTTGGTGGATGCGTATTCGCCGTTGTTTCTACACCTTCGGAACATCTCCCCGTCTACGCACCAGCCTCACGTGTCTCAACCACCGACATAAACGACCCTTTCTCGTTCTACTTTGCCTTTTATCCCATTACCAACATGGCGCTTTTCCGTCCCAGAGCCAGTACCTCTCAAAACTATGCTGAATAACATTCCACTTCTCAAGTCCCGCATGGCCTCTGCAGACCTCACCAACATGCGCAACGTCCCCATTTGGCACGCAAGAGATACCTCTCTCCGATCCCTGTACCGGATCTATGAGGCCATGGTTGCACGTGAGTACTAACTACGCCATCGGCCCAGAGATAAGAGTAATTTGGTACCAGAACCGGCAATCGTGGGCTATCAAGCGCCTTCCAGACCCGTGCGACGAGGATCCTGTTCGGTACGTCCTTCTTGCTTACATCGCCGAAGAACTCGCCAGGGCGTTTAATTAGCGATTGGGTCTGGGGATGCAGCGGGATAGGAATAAGCATGTTTCCCGGAAAATGTTTCATGAGAACTTCCGCCGCAATTTCATCCATCGTGAAGTTATTGGGTGGCATCTCAGTGGAACATATATCCAACGACTGAAAGCACCTCATCTTCAGTGAGCCCCTTGTTCTGCTCCCTCACATACCTCAGCAATGCAAGAGTGTCATCCATATCCGGCCCCCGCTCGCTATGTTGCATCTCGTTATGAATGCGCCTCAGCTTCCGTTTTAGCGCCCACTCCAACGGGACAGCAAGAAAGCGTAGATGCGCGCCCTCCCACAGGACAATGTTCTGTTCCTCTGCCCTTTCAAACAACTGCACTCTGGACCTGTCAGGAACGAAAATGCCGTTTCCTCATTCACCCAGTTATCGCTAAACTGCAGGTGCTCTGTCGCGTTTATGATAGCAGTGCGCAATGACTCCTTGACGTCGTTGTCGTGTGCCATTCGGGCTCCAGGAGATAGTCAAGGTCTCCTTTTTCTTTCTCTATTTCGTAGGAAATTGATGGCCAGGAAGCCCTTCCTGCGGAAAGTAGATGATGGGTGCGAAGGCGAGAAGCAACTCGCTTTTGCCGATTTCGTCTCCAAGAACTTCGAGGCTTGTAGGACGGGTAGTACTGTCTTAACTGCAATATTCTCTCCCTTCGGTCTAGACTGCTTTCTTGCTTTTCTTGAAATCATCAGCGTTGAAACACTGTTTTACCTCGTCCATTCTATCTTGCTAGACGGGAACTATTTGATGCGCTGTGAAGCCAGAGGCAATTTTCAGAAATCCATGTAACTACCCCGCGGTTTATTACCCGCCAAGTCAAAACGTATGACAATGATATTCCCTCCTATGTAAACAACACCCATACATCTCACCATATATATATATACTCTGTACCTTAAGCCCTGGTTCTGAATTGGTCAAGTTCGGTGGTAACAGTGACGGTCCGTCGGCAAAGAGGTGTGGGGAGTAACTGGGGACCGCTTCCGACGCGCTTCACTTCACGTCAACCACCAATTAATTACCACCCCTATTGTAAAAAAAACATAAATAATATCACTGTGCAACTAATTGATATTTCCACATGAAGCCATAATATTTCTTAGCGAAAATGGACAGTGAGCTCCCACGAACCCGCGCCATCCATCGACGTCCGCCCCGGGCCTCTCGGGCCTGCGAGACTTGTCGGGTTCGGAAGACAAAGGTATGTACCTATTTGGACACCCCCCCCCCCCGCAAGAAAAGCATAATCTGGAGAATATGGAGACTGATTGTTCCAGTGTGACCAAGCTCAACCGTGCTCCTACTGCGCTTGTATGTCTTCCCGAAAATCATTTAAATAATGGTGCGCGCATAGAACCTGAAATGTATTGTTTATGCTTATTTCGAAGACCATTGTCTCGACTGTGTTTACAGAACTGGCGCAAATCAGAGCACAGCGACACCGGAAAAGAGACATAGTCGTATCAACCAGGTCCAAAAGTATGTCACACGTCTCAATTGCAAGTCTGATGTATACTAAACGTTGATCCAGAGGCAGTGGAAGTCGACCATCACCATGGCCGGGAGCAAATCAGAATACTCAACTCATCCAAGAAAGGGAAAGACATTCACGCTCGCCAAATATCTCATTCGAAGACTCGCGCTCACCGCGGATATCTTGTGGAGAGGAGAGTGGTAGTGGGTTGCAACAGAATCATGCAGCTACGCCGATCACGCATGGAACTGACAACCGCGGTGATGATTCTATAGTTGGTTAGTTTCGCTCCATACATAACAGACTGCAAGCTCTAATAATGCATTGTGACAGATGCTCCGCTATGCGACTCTGCATCAAGGGACGGTTTGAGCGGTATTAATCTCCATACGAACGGGACCGAGTTTTATGGGAATTCGTCGAATTTGGCGTTTCTTGGAAATTTGTATGCGCGGGCGCGAAAGCATGCTGGGAATAGAGCTTCGCATGGCCCCGGTGACTTCCAGTCAACGGCTGGTCCATCGCAGCCTCACGTAGAGGATAGGCACAAGGAGGACAGTGCGAAGACTACGGACAGGACACAGCTATCGATTGTTAACCTGTTGTACAATCCGAGCTACCAAAGCCATTCGCCTTTGCAGTCACCAGAGAAAGACAAGGATAAGACCGTACAAACAGACAACTCAGAAGCACCTCCAAACAACATAATCCTAGGTTCGTCAACGTCCCATGACCAGTAACAACCCAACTAACACCATAGAAGGCAGCGGAATAGCCCCTGTAAACCACCTCCCAAATGGGTCCCAGCTTGAAATTGAAAAGATCTTCATCAGCAGCTACTTCTCCAACAAACACTACATTCACCCCATGCTTTGCAAATCGTCATTCCTGCGCCGCTGCGAACGCGAGGCATTCATCCTCTCCAAACGGCATTTGTTTGTTCGTGGATCCTCGAACTTCGCAGGCTTATACTTTGCTGTTGTTGCGTTAGGTGCTATCAACGCTAGTCCTGACGAGACGTCCTTGCTGGACCACTACTATACGTACACGCCGGATCCCAGGAGTTCGGGGATAGGGAGCGCAAGAGGTTGTTCGGCGCTGGATTTTGCGAATTACTATTTTGGGGCTGCGAAAAAGGCTTTAGGGGATGTGTTTGAGAGCTGTTCGTTGGAGAGTGCGCAGGCGCTAATGCTTTTGGTACGCTCTTGTCCCTATTGCGGAGTGTTTTGTGTGCTGACGATGATAGAATGTGTTTTGTCAGAATGCGTTACGGCCACATAGCTGCTTTATGTATAGTGGAATGGCTGTGAGGACGGCGGTGGCTATAGGGTTGGCTTCGGGGATGTCGTCTTTGCCTGCTAATATGCGGAAAGAAGGGAAACGGACGTGGTGGTAAGTGTGGCCCTAAGCACAGTGCAGTTGGATAAGCTAACCATACGCAGGTGCATATATTCGCATGAAATGTACGTCATTTCTACTGATTCAACAGAGCAGACTAACCAAAACAGAGAAATGTGCTGCTCCTCCGGCCGCCTAGATAGCATGAAACATCTTGACTACTACCAAGTTCCTCTTCCAACACTAAAGGTATCCTCCCATCAAAACCAACACGCAACACAACAAACACTGATAAGCAAAGACAACACCAGGCCACACCCAAGACCCCGATGCAGAAGACAACGACGTCGCCATGATCCCCGTAATGGTAGCACTGGCCCAAATTATGACCGAAGCATCACACCACCTGTACCATTCGAACAAACGTAGTATGCACGAGAGATCGTTTATAGCGATGGATCTTGACACCAGATTGTTGAGATGGAAGGATGATTTGCCGGCGTTCTTGAATGTTGATGCTGCATCGCTGAATGACCCGGAGTGGGCTTTCAAGCAGAAGCTGGTTTTGAGGTTGAGTGAGTGCCTTTGAGGTTAATTGATTGATTGTGCAGAGAGTTGCTGATGGAATGGAACAGGGTTTTATAACACGCGGATTCTTATACATCGACCGTTTTTGGTGGCGTCAACGTCGACATCGATCTCTACATCAGAGCAAATCCCCTACCTCAACCACATCCACCTCTGCCTCACAGCCGCCCGATCAAGCATCCAAATGCAGTACGAATCCTTTCTTCATCGAATCTACATCCGAACCTGGTACCCTCCCCATCTTCCCCCACTAGTCCTAATGCTGAGAAACGAATGCAGGTGGTACAATACAACCTACGCTCTCTACAGCTCCATGATCCTTCTACACCTCATTCTAGCAGGCGTACCGGAAATCCCCGAGGAAGAATTGTTAAAAGATGTCGAAAAATCTTTGGATATATTCGAGTCAATGGGGAATGTTGTTGTGGCGAGACGCTGCGCGGAGATGATAAGGGAGGTGTTGGATGTTACGAGGGAGTATTTGAGGAGGAGGCCGGCGGGTCATGCGCAGGTATTGAGACCGCAGTCTCAATATCAACAGCAGATGCAGCCAACGTTACAATCTTCAATTTTGGGAGCTGGGCCACCTACGGCGATGGCGAACGAGTCCCCAGCACTACAGCATCTACATTATACCAACGCTGGCACCAACAGTCTCAACAACTATAACTTCCACTCGCATCCGCAGACTTCAATTGCAGACCTGTCACCCACGTCCCCCGACGAGAACTTCTTTTTCTCGTTATTCGGGCAGGAATTCCAGCCTAATACTAGGGCAGAGATTCTGGCGAATCTCGTCGATCCGATGATTCTGGGGGATTTTGCATTTGGGGGTGGGGTGGAGTAGATGTGTTTGCGGTGTTTTTTTTCTGGATGTAATTAGGTTGTTTGATAGATATTACAAATTGAGGCTAGGATGTCGATTTTTATTTCTATTAAACCAAATTGATACTGGAGTAGCATTATGCAATAATCTATATCGCGCAACGCAAGCTCATCAGGAAAGGTCTTTAGGAATCACATCCTGAGACCGGGCCGTTTCTTTGTCAGTCTCAATTGTAATTTATCCATCTCTTTGCACGCTTCGTGGATTCGGTCACAGAAATTTCCTTCCTGGTCAATTCAACGTCCTCCAGGCTAAAGTCATTGAAATCGAGATCGAGAACAGAGAAGAGTGCTCAACGCAGGATTCGTGCTTGTCTTAGGTCCAGGTCCACGCTAGATCAGACTTACGTATAATTCGACATGGGCTTCGTTACGGAATACTTCCACAATTGTTTTCAATTCTTTTCCGTCTTTGACCATTTATTTTGAATAGGTTCACCACATTGACATCTGGGTGCCGACCATCCATCTTGTCCTCTAATAATTTTTGAACGGGACTCACGGTGAACTCAGGTATTTCTGTCCACAATTGTTATATTTCATTTATAGTCGGTGTTGGAGGCCATGTTTTTTCTACATCTTGTATGGGTCTGTTTCTGTCCTCGCTGGTAGACTGCTACGTTGTATGAAGGCGAAAAAGAGGCGGAAGAGTTGAGAGTTCTATTTAGAAACCCAAATACAGGACCAAGGTAGTCATGATAAGCTAGGGAATGATGATTGGCTATCATAATAGCCAACAATTCCCTTTGCCAAACGAATATATATCAATCTAACCCTCAAGATCAGCCATAGGGCTTACACGTGATGCCAAGATCTCGCCTAGATCCGATCTATTTCTATTATTAGCCATGCCGCCCGACCGACGACCAACGTCCCTCTACTAAATACATACATTCAATTAACAACAACATGGCCCCCCACGAAGGATTAGTTCACCCAAAGGAATACGACATCAAAGACAGCAATGTGGAATTGATCGGTACCGACATTGACCACCGCGTCAAGTACAACTCGGCCGCCAGCGAACCCGCCTGGAATAACGGCAAGATAGGACAGGAACCCGGGCTGTTCATCTGGCGGATCGAGAACTTTGAAGTCGTGCCATGGCCAAAGGAGCGCACGGGTGAATTCTACGAGGGAGACAGTTACATCGTGCTGCACACGTACAAGGTCGGCGATGGCGACAAGCTGGGCCACGATATTTTCTTCTGGCTGGGGAACAAAACCACCCAGGATGAAGCTGGCACCGCCGCTTACAAGACGGTCGAACTAGATGAGTTCCTGCATGGTGCTGCGACGCAGCATCGGGAGGTGCAGCGGCACCCGTCGGAGGAATTCGTGTCGCTGTTCCGTCGCATCTCGATCAAGTCCGGAGGCGTGGCTTCTGGATTCCGCCATGTCGAGGAAGAGGAGCCCAAGGAGGTGCTTACATTGCTTCGCATCTTCAAGCACCCTGGTGCTGGTCGCATTGACTCTATTATCGTTCATGAGGTGGAGCCGACCTGGCAGAGCCTCGACGATGGTGATGTCTTCGTCTTGGACAAGGGCAATAAGATCTGGGTCTGGCAAGGCAAAAGCTGCAGTCCGATGGAAAAGGCTAAGGCGGCTCAGGTCGTCAATGATTTCATCCAAGCCAAACATGTGGACGTTGAAGTCATTTCGCAGCTCGAACCGAGATCGAAAATCATTGTGGACCTGTTAGGAGGAAAGGAAGTAAATCAATTATCGTTCCAGGCGCCACGACCTGTGTCCTTCCCCAAGAGAAAAGGCGATGACAACATCGATGCTCGCCCGCAAAAACTATTCAGGCTTAGCGATTCTTCTGGAACATTATCCTTTGATCTTGTTAAGGATGGAGGACAAATTCACCAATCCGATTTAGATGGAAACGACGTCTTCCTTTATGATTCCGGTAATAGACTCTGGGTCTGGCAAGGCTTGGGGGCCAGTGCGAGAGAGAAGGCCTTGTGGCTCAAGGTTGCCCAGGCTTACCTCCGTCAGCTTCAAGAAAACCAGGAAAACTCGGAGGCCCACCTTATTCCCATTGCAAAGGTTGTGCAAGGTCATGAAAGTCAGGCGTTTGCGAAAGCGCTGGTAGCTTAGGTTTGACGAGAGAGATGATCATGGAATGATATACGGAACGTATGCAAAGCTATTATATAACGGTATTTATTTCTTGCATCTAGCTTCGTTACTTGTGCGCAATGGCATTTGTTTAAACTTATAAGCTCAGTTCTCAATCTTAGCCCTTATCCAACTATGCATACCTGGTTGGCGTATGTAGTATAACACGCATATACATTAAGGGACATGTAAATCAAATGTGGCTCCCAAAACTAAAGATCATGCATTTACTGACTTTTAAATCCAGATTGGAACTATCTTGAATGGCTGGTTTTCTCTTTTGTTGCACTAAAGAATATTTCATGCCCACTCACCCATGACTCGGTCTAACATACCAACAGGTATGGTTAGCAAAATGATTTTAACATCAAGCCATGTTCAGCCTAGCGAGGCCGAGATTATAAATGATTTTTAGTAGTGACCAAGTTCGTAAATTACTATGCGAGCGAATAGATGTTCTATTACTTGAACAAGTTCTCGACATAGATTACTAAAAAGGTAACATCTTGGGGGCATGTAGTAAAGATGATAAGAATCACTAGCGGATCTTCCTATACATCTCCCATAGACACTGATGATGATAGACCATTCGAACTCAGTTCTGAGACAAAGTTGGCTGAACCTGAGGTGTTCTGGAAAAAGTTTGAATTGCCACTAGAGCATATTCTTCTTGTGGAGGCGTTCTTTACTTATCCCACTACAGAATCACTGGGAAATGGTGGGACTGCATCATTTAGCATGTGCCGGCGCTGATTCTCATGTTCACAAAACTGTCTTTGCATGCTAAATGGCAGTCTCTACCAAGAACTCTGAAGCACTAAAGGCATGCTTCTAACATGCTAATATATCGTGCATGTATATTATGTCCCTTAGACCGCTCTTGCATTTCGAGTATACTCCAGGGTGTGGCGACATCCCACTCCGTGACATCAATGTTAGCCATTCCACTACATCTAGAAAATGCATAGGACGTAGGTCTACATGATGGAAAACCCTGGATGTTCGAATAAATGAAAAGAGACTTTTCTCTGGTAAGTGGACTGCGAGCTATGCATCTATTCCCACTGAAACCATCGACTACAAAGGTCTCAAAGAGAGCAATAATAACTATCTACACAGTTCCAAGAACAGGATTTTCGCAACGCGCGTGCACTCTGATTTATTCTACCTAAAGTAGTTACAAACAAACATAAACGCATTCATCAAAAAATCAGAAGTAAATGACTGGACAAATTCAGAACAATCCGGATAGCTCTTCACTCAGTGTACTCACTCATTTTCATCCCCATATTTCTGTCTTCTAGACAGCAGTATAGAGCCCATCTAGACATAGCTGACAGTGACGGAGTTACCAGACGCAGAGGCCTCAGTCAGAACCTGACCGTTCTGGCGAATGTCTATGATGGTAGCACCAGAGGGGCCAACAGTCCTGCCATTGCTGGTGGCTTCGGCGTTTGTGAAGGTGACCGTTCCAAAATCAGCGAAAGAAACAAGAGAGCCATTGGATTCGAAATCCTCAACAATCCATTCAGCGTTGGTCTCACAGAGGTCGCCCTGGGTGCTTCCACTGAATCGGTGGGTGACAGACTGGCCATTGGTGAGGTTCTCAACGGTGGCAGATCCAGTGCTCTCACTGGAAGCCTCAACGGTGACCTTGATAGAGTCCCCCTCGGAGATGGAGATACCGCTGAAGTCATAGGCGTAGTCGGGATACCATTCATACCAGGCGCTGTAGGAGGCCTGGCCGCCTTCGTAGCAGAAGTCAACACCGGTCTGGAGAATGGCAGTCTCGCAAGTGTCGCCGTCAATGCCGACCCAGGCAGAGGCGCAAGACTCTCCCCCGGAGCCGAAGCCACCGGCGCCACTTGGCGCAGAGACACTGGGGACGGTGAACTCGCCAGAAACGGTGGTGTAGCCGGAGCCGATCAGAACGGCACCAGCCCAGTTGGAGCTGTACTGGGCCTGGGTGGTGTTGGAGAGCTTGAGGACCTCCTTGGTGGTGGTGTCGGCGACGAGGGGAGGGTTACTATGACGCTGCTTGTTGGCGCGACGAGCTTCATGGCGAGTTTGACGCTTCTCAGTGAGAGGAGCAGCCAGAGCAGCGCTGGCAAGGAGAGAGCTGGTGAGGATGGAAGTGAACTTCATTTTTGCTAACTGGGAATTTTCAAGAAGGTAAAGAGATACTGTTGACAAAGTCTGTTGAAGAGTGGAAGAATCAGAAGATGCTTGAGAATGTCTGATGCTGGATGATAGAAGAATAAGGTATACAGAGGAATCGTGGCCCTATTTATACATAGAGCTCTGTGACTGATTCTGTACTCAACTCAATTCAGAGACCATGGCCTACACAATGTCCCATCTTCCTTGCTATTCGGAGAACGTGCAAAACTCGGGCAATGATACCATTTCCCTCTTAGTCCGATGGTGTTTAATCTCCAAAGCCGCCATTCCGACTGTCTCGATAACGTAAAGTCGTTCGTCGTCCAAACACTAGCCCCAAAATGGAGGATCTTGCGATTATCAGTGAGGTGCCAGCCTCCATCTCAAGAGATATCATGAAGAGGACCGAGTCTAACGCTCAGAGTAGAAGACGAAGGTCCGACGACTGCGTCTGTGCCAAGACCAACGACAAGACGTGCTTATCTCCCATAAATCTAGGGTATTCTCTTTTGGTCACCATGCCCCTACTCGGACATGTACCAGGCTTACTTAGGGCATAGGGAGAGGTGGCGGCGACTAAGGAGGAACGGCCCGGATGGCCCAGGCACGAAAAGCTTCGGACAAGCCTTGTAAGCAAATGATAAGCACTCGGAGAGTGCCTAGCGCAAGACCAGTAGATTGGGGAGTACGGCGGTGGTCTTCAATTGGCCTTGAGGGGAAGGCAGATCTGAAAGGCTGCCGAGTGGAATGTAACCCTCGGTCGACTGATTGGGACTAATAGTTAGTTAGTCTACTACTACTTTTACTTAGTGTTTTTCTCCTCCTTGGCGGACCCTGACAAGCAAAAGAAATTAAATTATATTAATTCTGCAGGAAGATAATGCAGGAAATGGTAAATGCACCAATCGGTGCCGGTGGACCCCGCTAACCACTATGATTAACACTCACGCCAACGATCCTGCCAATCTCCTACCTTATTAATTACCAGACCAACTATATACTTCCAGAACAGATATTAAGCGAGTAAGGAACTATCTGAGACAAATAAGTAGGAGGCAGTTGAAAGCCGCCGAATTCATTAAATGACCTTCCTATACAGGAGCTGCTCCGGACGGGGACCTCCGCTGTAGGGATCTCAAGTCGAAGTCTCCTGCATTCTTGATAGGTTGACTTTCACCATGCTTTGCTAAAATAACGTGATATGAGAGGAGGGATATTGTGACTGATATGAATGTTGCATGTGTCAGGGAGCAACCGAATCCCGATCATGATAATCCGTACTAGGGTTGATGCATCGGAGATCCAAGGTACGTCGACATGGACTAGCTATACACAGTACATGACCGATAGACAACCATTCCCTTCAGTCAGTCAAGTGACTTAATTTTCAACATCTCAATAGTGACAAGTTATAATAGCCCAACCATTAAAGAGCACAGTGTGATATGACTGGGATAGGTTATACTGTTTGCTAAAGGCATAGATTAATTTATGATACAACACAACATGCAAGCATGGTTTATGCCTCAGTTTTTGCCGATGTCAATGATGTGCTAGCTATCACAACATTCTGGTTTGCATGTGTCTCCGACGACAACCCCACACACTTTCAATAAATGGCGTCCACAGTATCAGCGTCTGCAACTTCCCCGGCCACAGTCTCCCGGTTGTACCCTTTTCCCGTTGATGGCACCTACTTGTTGCGGATCTCCCCGCCGCTTGCCATTAATTCCTTAGAAGGCCGAAAACGAAACAGTGATGATATCGCGATACTCGCGTAAATTGATATCAGCAAAGGCGAAAGTACCATTCTATGAACTAAGTAGGTCGGCACGGAGCTCGCCGGGCTTGACAGAACATCTTTTAACCCGAAGAAAGAAGTGTTTTGAGATAAGGCGTCGGTGCTATCCAGAGTTACCCAGCAATGCTGTGGGAGATTGTGATCGAGGTTTTGGTGTATATGTTTTGTTGGCACTGTACATTAATCACCAGGGTAGGTCTCCCATGCAGACATAAAACATTTATTGACGAGAATGATTGCTTTTCAACCACAAAAGTGCGGAAGACCGGACAGTTGCAACGTGGGTGTTGATTGGTGAAATGTTGGTGTGTTCATTAACAATACTGGATGTGACGCCGTCACGTCGCGTTGTGGCGCTGGGAACACACAGATGGTTGCAATGACTCTACCAGTACACCAAGAGCTTCAAGGGCTTTTTTTTTTTCAGCCGAGGCCGAAAGAACGACTGATGGCGATGGTAGAGGTGAAGTTGTTGTAATCTGATGTATGTTAGACGATCACCATGATCGGCGTTATCTAGATCACGGATTCAACCGCTAGGATTTATTTGATCAACAGCTTCGCTCGTCTTTCATTTACCTGCTCATTCCTACGTATACTGTGATGCTCTCTTTAGTTAATAGTTTGTCACCTTACTCTGGAACAAGCGTTTCTCTTACGACTCTGGCTGCTACTGAAGTAAGTGGATATTTTAAATATATCAATACGCGGCGAGCAGAGGCCCGGAAAAGTTACTATCGAGCCATCCGATAAGCAAAGCGTACCTGTTGGGAAACCTTCCTGGAAGGGCCAACGGATCACCCTGGCCCTGTGGACACTGTGAAGTGCTGGCAGGCTCTAAAATACACAAATCCCAGGACAGCCATGACTACACAACACTGCATGGACCTCAGGGACAGCTAGCCAGCTCCATTGAGGAAAAGAAAGCCCTGATTCGGGAAACAGCCTTCCTCTAAGCGCCAGGGATCAATCAAGAGGCCGAAGCCGAGATATCACCAGGGTCCTGGCATGGTCAGATAAATGAGGAAATAGTTAAACACGCTCTGTTTCACCAGGCGGTCCAGAAGGCCCCAGGAATTGACTGACTAATCTTCCGGGCTCTCTGGCTCTTATGGGAGTGGGACAGCCCCAGAATTGTTGCTCTAACCCGACAATGCTTCCGGCTAGGTCTACATCCACCAGTATGGAAGGTGGCGAAGGGCATTCTGCTTAGGAAACCCAATAAGCCAGACTTTACAGCTGTGAAGGCCTCCGGGGTGATTAGCTTACTGAACTGCCTAAGGAAGGTTGTTGAGAAGATAGCAGCGGATGCAATTGCCCACCACTGTGAGACTATGGGAGTACTACACCCAGGAAGTACGATTTGATACTGTCCCAAACGCACGTTCAAAATCCGCAAACACCAATACAATATTTTCCTTCCAACCCGAGACCGCAGAAGAGCATTCCTTCATATTTAATGACGATTATTAATTCCAAAAGAGGCAAGAACATCACAATACGCGTCAATGCCCACCGGAGGCTAGTTTAATGATGCTGGTGGCTGCTAGTTCGAAGTCTGTTTCAGTATGAAGGTCCAGCCCTGACGTTTCAAGCTATGATAAACCGGATAAGCACGCTGCTCAGACTGGCCTCTAAGTCAAACATAGTGACATACCATCTTCAGTGCAGACTCGCTATTTGTCCCCTGCAACCTCACCACAACCGGAATTCGAAATCTGCCCATGGCGGACGTGGCCTGCAGAATCGACTTGGCGATCATATCACACCGGACAATACCTGTGTCGCTTCAGCCTGCTATCTCAAGCTCCATGATCTGATATATATACCTCCGAAAATGTTAACCCAGATCCCTTGAACATGTGAATCTCTCCCTAGGATCTCAAATGCTTTTAGCAGCGTGCTAGTCGTTGCCTTCCCCCCGATATCCAGAAAATTCGCACTTTTCCCACCATGAATATTGATCAAATCATTAGTTGCCATTGCTAGCCCAGCCCCATTCACAATATTTCCGATATTCCCATCCTGACGGATGTATACAAGGCCATTCTTAGCAGCGTCATGCTCGCACTCTGAGTCTGGCGTTCGCTCCTCAAGCTCCCACATATCTTCCTGTTTGAACTGCGCTGAATTATCGAAATCAAACTTTGCATCCAGACAGATAAACTTCCCTTCAGATGTCAAGGCAAGGGGGTTTAACTCGAGCAGGATGGCATCCTTGGCGTTGAATAGCTCCACCATTTGCCGGATAATATGCTCGATGACTGGCATTTCGGTCCTGGAGAAGAGCAATCTTGAGCGGATATCTGCGATAATCTCGGGTGTTATGCCCTCAGACAAGGAGAACCAGAATCGGTGCAGCTTGTCTGAGTTAGCCTCGACATTCACGCCACCCTCATCTGAGATGAGGATTACGGGGCTGGATTTCTGGCGGTCAAAGGTGACCGAGAAATAGTATTCATGGGCAACGTCGACGGCTTTGTAGATGTAGAGTTTTTTGACGAGCAGACCGGCGGGCGGAGTCTGCTTGGTTTTGAGATAATGACCAAGCATGTTGGTCGCGTTGGTCAAGGCTTCATGTGGTCTGTTGTCCTGTTAGATGATGGGTGTATGTATAATTCAGTCAAGACCTACGTCGAAACTATGCGCACGCCGCCCTTGCCGTCAGTGTCGAATTTCCCTTTTCCACGACCACCGGCAAGAATCTGCGATTTTAGCATTGAAGGTGCCCCTTGATCCATGTTAGAGGATTTTGTATCTGTTATGATTGATTCTGCCGAGAAATTCACCTATCTTTGTTACCACTGCTTTGGCGTCTAGCGGGTTGTCGACGACATATCCATTGGGTACTGGGATGTCATACTGACTCAGGTCAGTGCTGGGTCCAGTGAAACAAGCGAAAAAAAAGTACCTGCTGGAGCAGTTTATGGGAATGATGCTCAAGCAGCGTCAGATTTCGAAATTGCTGTTTCAAGGCCTTAGGGCTCTATGACCAGGTGAGAGAAGACCTTGAACCCCGGCAGAGGTGCCATACATGCCTGGCCAGATGATTGAAAGGGCGTAGAGACAACATTATGAGCATTTGCCTCTCTCTCCTTATGTCGACTATTTCCAGCCTGCCGGTTTACTTGGTAGAAAAAGAATCCTGTTCACTCAGCATTCATACACAAAAAGATGCCCTGAGTTACTAGTTAAAAGGTGTCTCTCTCGGGGTTTGTTGGAAATAATACGGTGGGCCCTTTAAGAGGGGAAACCAGCAATATAAGATATATCGAGAGCCTATGATTGCAGAATGACGCATTTAGGTGCCTTTGCGCCTCAATATTTATACATTTTATGACGGACACGTTCACGCTCTTCGTGGGCGCCAAGGACCTAATTCCCTTGGAACCTCTTTCTTGTCGATCTGCCATCAAAGTCGTAGAAGAATCGGGCCAGTGGCAGTATGAAACTGCTTAGAGGGACAGTGTGACGCTGCTCTATACAGTTCTCATCGGTATCTGTAACGGCTCAGCCCAGCGCCTTCATCAGCAAACATCATCAACACGGCAAACAATGCCATGGAAGCAACCAAGGCAAACAAGCTGCTTAGCGAGGCCACACACAATCATATAGGACTTCTTCACATAAATAGACTTGCCTCTTTTTTTCTTTTCTTCTCCAGATTCGATATTCTAGTCGATGGCTACACCGGTTTAGATAGGAATATCATTTCATTAGTATTTACTGGTCCGAGCTCGTGACAGTATCAATAGACCGTAATCAGCTGTAAAAACCACTGGAAGCGACACCGGGAAATGCTCAAGATGGGCTGGGCAGAACAATAGAACTAATTGAATCAAGGATGGCTCTAAACAGACCTTTTTTGTGGACATCAAGGGCACAATATGTGGTAGTATGTCCAGTTAGTGTCACTGGCTCGGACCAATAGATACTAATGAAATGATATTCCTATCTAAACCAGTGTAGCCATCGACTAGAATATCAAAACTGGAGAAGAGAAGAAAAAAAGAGGCAAGTCTATTTATGTGAAGAAGTCCCATGTGGTTGTGCGTGGTCTCGCTAGGCAGCTTGTTTGGCTTGATTGCTTCCATGGCATTGTTTGCCGTGTTGATGATGTTTGCTGATGAAGGCGCTGGGCTGAGCCGTTACAGTTAGCCAGCATTTATCCAGTGTTTCCAAGTTGGGAATACCTGATTGTCAGCTTATCAGCGTCATCTGCGGGATTTCCCCGCATTCGCATTATCAAGGTTTTGTTTTTTTTATCTGGAGCTGGCTCCTGGAGCTACCTTGATGGGATGTGGCGCCGTTACTGCAATTTACAGCCAATTGACATAGACTATATGGTAACAAGGGAAATGGAGAGGACCAATACCTTCCTGTTCTCTATTGAAAACTTAAAAACTGTACCGTCCTTATTCCAGATAAGAAACCCCTCCAAGCCAAAGTCTGTGACACCATTGAACCATGGACATAACCGCACGAGACATGAGACATGGTCTTGGTTTAGGAAGTCGCCACTCCGATGATATCAAGACGTTCCCAATTTTTTTTGGTGGTGAAGGTGTAGCCCAATTCACCAGCATCCTTTGGATGACTATTGCCCTGTCCTCACAGACAGTTGGCATGGGTTTCAGTGGGAGGCATGCATCTATGCCAGAGGACAACTTCCATGAAACCAATAATGGCAACCTCGAATTCAACATATATCTTCCCAACGTCTCATTTGCAAGGTTAACCATTGTTGCCTGCTTTATCGCGATCTCCTTGTACAATTCCATCGAACTCATTGTCCTATGTTTCATCACGTTTAAGAAGTACAACAGTTGTTATTTCTGGTCCCTTCTCATCGCATCAATAAGCATCATTCTGTTTGCTTTGGGCTATCTCGTCACCATATTTCGCCTTGGGGTGACCTATGCGGGCATTGCGGTAGAGACAGTAGGATGGTATGGTCTCGTGGTCGGCCATTCGATGGTTCTTTGGTCCCGACTTCATCTAATTGTCCATAACCAATGGATAATACAAGGAACCCTTGCCATGGTCATTGTTTGTGCAATTATATTTCTTATCCCTGCCACTGTCTTCGAATTTGGCGTCCATTCCAACGACAGCAAGAAATTCAATACCGGATTCAATGTGTTCGAACGAATACAGTTGGTGGGACTTTCGGTGCAAGAGATCATTTTGTCGGTTATATATTCCTGGGAGGCTATCCGGTTGTTGAAACTACGACCGAGGGGCCATTATCACGGCATTTTGGTCCAGCTTCTGGTTATCAACTTGACCATGGTTTGCATGGACGCGGCTATTATTGGGTCTCAGTACGCTGGATACTTTATCATCCACGTCACTCTCAAAGCAATGGCCTACAGCATCAAGCTGAAAATGGAATACACTATCCTGGGAAGACTAGTTTATTTGTCTTCGACATGACAGCTAGCTACGCGCAGATAGTGCTATGTAATCCAATGAAACTGGTACTCTACGGATGATTTTCGTATGGACACAACTGGGGAAGTACAACGAATCTGATGTTAGACTGACTATATATCCCGAAGATTTCAACCTGCCACCAAACTGTGCATCCGGCAGTGAATAGTGATTTAATCTACTTCATCCTTTACATGTATCTTAAACTTCAAGATTATCGATAGTTGACAGGGGTCTATCTGCCCAATCAAGGCTATCTCGTGCTGGTGATCTGCATAATGAGGTGTCTTTACCCTGTGAATATCACTATTTACACTCATGTACAGCAGGTTCTTGGGTATGAAGTTGGGAACGTGTGAGTTGCTGTTTAGACACGATCCAGCATCACCACCCGACTCTGGTAATCGCCCTCAAATACAAACTGCAAACCCATGCTCATCAGCGTCTGCCCCGTGTACACACTCCCACCGTCCACGCGGTACTCCGCCTTCGCATCCAGTCCCTCCAGCCGCACCCACGGCGACGAGTTATCAATGTTAGCCCGCATCTGGAACGCGAAGAGCACGGCCTTGGTCCCATCGGCCGAGATGAACAGCACGGCCGGCCAGTTGGTTTCCTCCGGCAGCGCGAGGCGCCACATGTCGCCCTCTAACACGATTGGATTGACTTTCTCGGCCAGTTGGATCAAAGCCGGCAGCGCGGCCTTCTCATCCTCGTGCAACTCCTCCGGGTTGAGTTCGAGTCCGAATGACCCGCCCATCATGGCGACATGGCCGCGGAACTCGACGGGTACACTGCGCGAGGACTGCTGGTTGGGCACGGCCGAGATGTGCGCACCCATCGCACTGGGCGGGTAGGCCAGCGATGTCCCCATTTGGATGGCCACTCGCTCCCCTCCATCTGTATCGTCTGAGGTCCAGATCTGCGGGAAATACTGCAAAACACCTGGGTCGAAGCGGCCGCCGCCACTCGCGCATCCCTCCCACAGCACATCTGGGAACCGGCTTGTCAGTGTCTCAAAGACATGGTACAGGCCCAGCATGTAGGCGTGGTCGGTACTGGGAGACGGCATCTCATGTATGCCCCGATTGTGGTCCCACTTGACATACGAGATATCCGCGCTCTTCAGCAGACGAGTCATGCTGTCGATGATAAACTCCTGCACCTCGGACAGGGCCACGTTCAGGACCAGCTGGTTGCGGCTGAGACTGCGCGGGTAGTCTCCTGCATGCAACGCCCAGTCGGGGTGCTCGTGGTACAGCGTCGAATTGGGGTTAACCATCTCAGGTTCCACCCAAATCCCAAAGCGCAGCGGCGTCGAAGTGTTCGCTGCCTTGAGTGCCGTGACGTTGTTGACCAGCGTCCCGAGTCCGTCAGGGAACTTGGCCTGATTCACCTGCCAGTCACCCAGACCAGCCGTGTCGTCGTCGCGTGGGTACTCGTTTCCGAACCAGCCGTCGTCCATGACGAGAAGCTTGATGCCCAGCTTGGCGGATTCCTCGGCCAGCTGATAGACGTTGCTGGCATTGATGCTGGCGTCGAGTCCCTCCCAGCTGTTCAGGAGGGCCGGGCGGTCACTCGTCGCGAACTTGCTCTTGATCAGGTGCTTCCGGTACAGTCTGTGCAGGGACCGTGACATGCCGCCGATACCGGTGGCAGAATACACGGACACACATTCGGGGGAGGTCAGGGTCTCGCCTGGCCGGAGGGTCCATGACAGCTGAGACGGATTGAAGCCCAGCAACGCGCGTGTGAAGCCCTGCGATCCTTTCTCAACGTTGACGGCAAACGAACCGGTGTAAACGAGAGAGAAGCCCCATGCTTCGCCTTGCGACTCGGTGGTGCTCGGGTGCACCAGGGACAAGAAGGGGTTGTGCAGGTGGGAGGAGAAGCCTGTGCTGCTCCCGAAGCTGATTCTCTATTAGGAAATGATATTTCATCTGTGAAGCTGAGAATGGAAAACGTACCCCTGCACCCCATACTCAACCTTGCGTCTCTCACGATGTGCCTCGCGCGCCCAGTCACCACGCAAGTAGATCATCTCCAATTCTTCATAGGGAAGATCCACACTCAGACTGGACAAGGCGTCAATGGTGACGTTCCCCTCGCCCAGGTTGGTGATGTTAACGCTGCGCACGATAGCGTCGGATTTAGGGAAGATGGAGTAGGACAGGTCCGCCGCGACAGAACTATAGTTGTCATGCAAGTGCACCACCAACGTTGTCACATCTTCCTCGCTCCCAAATGTCGCGGGCAGTCCCGGTAGTCCAGGCTTCCCCTGTACAATCGTGTGCGACTGATACTGCAGGTCCGAGATGGTGTAGCCCGCCGACTGGCGGATTCGCACAGCAGGGATGCGGAAGTCGCCCCGTCCCTGGTCGGGGAACTCACGACGGATACGCCCGGTTGCTCCGACCCAACCGTTTACAATCGGCTCTGCGGCTGCGGGAATGGCACCCGTTACACTGCCACCAAAATGGTCCGAGATCAGATCCCCTGTGGCGGGGTCGATGTGGAAGATGTAGGAGACATTGTCCCCGTTGAGGGCGAAGGATGTGCCATTGGCCACGACCGCTTGGTAAATTAGTTACTAGTTATGGAAGTCTCTCTACTTCGCAACGAACGCAGACATACCATTCCCATTGACAGACTCCGCCACGGCTACTTGCGACTGTGTCGCGATGCTAAGCACACTGGCAGCAGCGACAGCCGCCCTGTGTGAGAACCAACGCATGGTGGATGAGGGGGGATGATGGCTAGGAGAGGACTACGAAACACCCTAGGAATTGACGCACCTTTATATGTACGGTAAATGGAAGCCAGCGGAATAGAGCGCAAAGGATTGCGGGAAATTCCCCATTGATCGAATAGCCCGTGAAGATGGAACCGGTCGCGGGGACTCCACACAATCCCCGCGTCCGCAAATTGGACACGGGCCTGTAACAAGGGAACAGAATGCGGGGCGGGCCGAATTCTTTGCCCGGTGTACTCTGCAGTAGTTGGAATTGAGTGTTGGCCAAGGCCCTAGTCTGGCTAGCTTCTGGCATTCAGGGTCGGTTCAATAACATTCGCTGCTGCAAGGTAAAATGTCGGAGAAATATAGGACAAATCTACTCTCTCGTGAAAGTTACCCCATAGTATATAGCATCGCCTGCGCGCCAAGGACCGGCACGATCGAGGATGGTTTATATTGTAAGTGGCAGGAAGGTGTTGATATGGTCACCCCTCCGCCGCCTACCTAAACTGGATGTGAACATGTTTACACTCGGGGCCATGCTGTTATAACATGCTGACTGTCACATAGCATGGATGTTTGCTAGTTGTATGGCATGTTTGGGTAGGGCATGGTCCACTTTAAGACTAGTCCCGGAGCTGTTGCCGGACCCGCTTCCCACTTGCGGTCGAATAGCCGTGATTGGTGATGGTCTATCTTGACTGGTATCATGGTATGATCCTGTTGGACATGGCTATCATGGTGTTAGGTTCGAGCCTATGGACGTATGTACTGACCTTCTAACAGGAGAGGTATGTATGGAATTCTCCATACTTTGATCAAGTGTTAATGTAACATATAACATTATAGCTAGAGAATGAAAGATAGTGTAACGGCTCAGCTCAGCGCCTTTATCAGCAAATACCATCAACACGGCAAACAATACCATGAAGACAAACAAGCTGTGTAACGAGGACACACACAACTATATAAGACTTCTTCGTGTAAATAGACTTTCATCTTCTTTTCTTTTCTTCTCCAGGCTCAATATTCTCATCGATGGCTACAATAGTTAGATAGGAATTCAGTTCGTTAGTATCTACTATTCCAAGCCCGTGACAGATAGTATCATTTTCCATGACAATGTCTCCTTAGTGGTGATTGAATCCCACCTGCATCATGGAATATAGCTTGACTCTGCGCCCTTCAGCAATCCCTATCTGTCATTAGAGGCATAAGAATAACTTATATGCATTGAGGTAGGTTTAGCTAGCAACACACGTCTTTCTTCAAAGCCTGATTTTCCAATTCTGGGAGAGAATTCCTTACAATGATGAAGGGACAAACCAATCTCTTTGCCAACCTAAAACCTTTTGGAATTATCCTTGGCTACTTTGGACAGCCATAACGTAGCCACCGCTGTCGAAGACAATGAAGAAACTGCCAGTTTTATGGTCGAGTTTTCAATGCTTCAACTCCTCTTTGGCAACAGGATAGTCCCTGGATTTGTTATCATTCTCGAATTGTGCCCTCTTCGTGGAAATTGGCAGTTCTTTCCCTCTGGACTTATATTGGGGACTACAGTCGCATTAGGGAACTTAAAGTGGTGCCACGAAGGAAATGTCAGATGAAACGAATTCTCGTCCTTCAATCTTTCAATTTCCTCAATCTTCACTATATCTATTCTATTGCAGTCTCACTGATATGCAGTGTGATGTTTGGCGCACTACACTCATCGCATCCTATCGATTAAAATGATGTGTTATTCACCTGTGCTAGTGCCATGGGACACGGGACTGAGAACTATGCCTTGATTTATACTTTATATTGGACTAATGGATTTATGGTTTTCAGGTTGAGCTGTCAACTCTCGATCTATTCCAGCAGTTCATCTTTGTCTTTATACTAGGACACCCATTTACGGTCCACTATTTGATTAATATACTCGGTAATTTGACTGATATCAACCAGCCAAATAGAGCGTTCCACATGCGCATAGTCTTTTGGCCATATGCGATTTGCCTTAAAGGTATGCGGGGAATATTCGTTTAGTATGCCCAACGCATAGTGCAGCCATAATTTACGCATTTCATTTGTTTGTTCGATGTATTAGCAATGCCTACCTCTTTGTTTAGTTATTGGGCGCCAGAATGCTTGTAAATAATCCGTTTTATCAGATTTGAACAGTCTTTCCTATACGCACTTCTGAATAAGTGCTTATAGTAATACTGATGCCCTGGACACGCGCAATCAACGCGAGTTTGAGTGACAGGATCGGTTTTGTATCTATCTGACAGGTACATCTGAAAAGACCTGACAAAAGCAATGGTCTGGCAGATCTAAACACAGACTTCTAGACATATCCAACGGTAATCCTGTATCCCCCTCCATTGACCTGTGTCGTCTTAAAGTTGCCCTCCTCCTCACAACCACTGTACGCATGGGGCTCGCTCAACTCCCCAACACCAAAGCGGGAGGTATTAGTTCTAGGTGGCCAGAATGTCACATCCGCGCGTGGCACCTTCCCACATTCACCCTTCTCCTCTGCGTCTTCCACGTTGAACAGAAAATACTCGACAAAGCCCGCCTGGGAGGAACCGACCCCCCCGGATCCAGCAGGGAGTGTATATGAGCCGATACGCGTTGCGTTGCCCAGGACTGCATCGACGAGGGTTCCAGTCCAGGTGGTTCCGTGCGTGTTCTTGATCACCAGGTTGTATGGGTGTGAATATGGCGCTGGGATTTCAATGGCACAGCTCACACCAGGACCACCATCTGCACCATCGCTGCAGTTCTCTGTGTCCGTGCTTTTGGTCCCTGCGACAAAGCTCGAAAATACGGCATGGACCATACTTCCGTTGGAAGTGTCGGCCATAGGCTGTAGACCTGTGTATCCGACACCATCAGCTCCAACGAAATCGAATTGCTGAGCGAAGTAGAGTCCACCCTCGTGCTTGGCATTGGGCATGGCCATTGGGAAGGTGATGTCTTTTAGGCCCGAGGAGGAGACGTTAGCGATGCTCCAGCTGAGTCCGACATTGGCAGAGACTAGGGCCGGGAGGATTGCGATGAGAAATGGAGTGATTTTCATGATGAAGTTTGCTTTGCGGTTTCGCGTAAGTCACTTGGTAGGCGCCGATGGGACAAGTGAAGAATGAATTGGTGGATAGATGTTTGTACGATACTTCCAGCCATTTTATATTCTCTGGTGGCGCCTCAATCGCATCTCGATCACTGACCTTCTCGTTGCCGATGTTTCAAATCTTCAAACACAACCGGTTTGATGTATACAAGATCTCGCGTGTCGAAGGGAAGGAAAAAGAGCATTCTGGGGAGGACTCAGATCTAGGATAGCGTCCAAGAACATGGGGGGAACCAATCAGAATACAGCATAAACGAGCGATTCCCAGGAGTTCTGGAGACGTTTGCCGATCTTAATCACATACAATCGCATGACAGATCGGTTTCTTCTCCCGTCGGTTCCGGCGACTAAGCGATGTTTCAGCTTTGCTTAAAGTAGAAATATGTGGATGTAGCAACGGAGTATTGCGATCGAGTCTACATTGAATCTTCTAAACGCATAATGCTTGCCGATTTTTTTCTCGGCATTCGTTCGGAATTCCCAACACCAGCTTCAAAGACTCTTTCCATTGCAGAGAGATTGAGAACGGTATCGTATTAGGAACTGGTGCAGTGGCCCATCATTTCAGACGTAGGTTCTTTCTAGTTGTCATGCCATATCTATGCTGTTTATGATGTTGTCATCCAGGTAACAATAGGTAATAATCAATGGACAAATTGTCTAACAATACATCGAACGTTGCATGTCTTCTCTTTTTCTCACCGGAACCCGTCCCCAAATACGCCTCCACTCACCGTCCAAACTTGACCCTATTGACGGCAGATGCTGTCGGCAAACACAAGTGTATCCACATTGACTGCCACACTGGCGTTTGCCAACATATCAGACATAGCTAAAATCGATCAATTCTATGGCCCGCTGCTTAAGGCATTGAACGCAACCACCGGCGTCACTCCACAGTATCGTTGTATCCCCTTCCCGAGCATTGTCTCCTTCATCCCAAGCATTCCGATCACTGGCAATGCCGACGAAACTGGTACTATCAGCATAATTGGCTCGCGACTTTTCTCCAGAGACCTTCTCGTCTCTGACGATGGCCCAGCACGACTCATTTCCGCCTTCAGCTCACTCCAGTATCGGCCAGGGCAGCCACTAATTGGCCACATTGTCGCCGGCGGTGTGGTTGCAAAAAATGCCCACACGATTGACAGTGCTCTCAATCCAGCCTGGAGAAAGACACTGCTACATGCTGTCATCAGAAGGAATTGGTCTCCTAACGCCACGGTACAAGAACAGAAAGCTGTTCGGGAGAACTTGACCAATGTGGAGCTACTGATTCTGCAGAGCGTTGAAGGTTTAGGTATTATGGGTGCGTATCTGAATGAGGCAGATGCCGATGAGCGGAACTTTCAGGAATCATTCTGGGGAGCTAATTACCCACGCCTGTATGATATCAAACAGAAGTGGGACCCATTGGGACTTTTTAATGCGAGGAAGACCGCGGGAAGTGAATATTGGGATGAAGGGGGCTTGTGCCCGGTTCAGATATGATTTATACTCTTTTTTTCTCATCAATGTCTTCCTAGCTTTCTTTATTTGTTCATTCTATTGTTGGATTAAATATGTATTATTGGTAATAAATAACCGAGAAAGAAGGGAAGACGAGGAGTATGGTGAGGTGAGAGAGGTTTTTCGCGCCCTAGTTTGATATTGGCAGGGATTGAGAGCAAAAATTGAAATATTGCGTACCATAATTGACTGCGATTACCTATACTCAGCTAGCTTGCGACCTGGATCTCTAGCAAAGCAACTCACGGGCT